>NC_136749.1:4752500-5122500 GCF_936440315.1 Barbus barbus
AAGGATAGAAGCTGGGAGGCTTACCAAACTTTTGCAACGGCACGGGTCCGATCCCGGTGGTGGAGTCGTCCACTTCCACCACGAAGGGAGCTTGAGGATCAGGATGACGAAGGATGGAGGCCGCACTGAAGGCCTCTTTGAGCTGTTCGAAGGCTTCGTGGGCGTTGGAGCTCCAGGACAGGGACTTGGGTTTTCCTCTGAGCATGGACGTTAGAGAGGCCGTGGGTATGCTGAAGTTCTTGATAAATCGTCGGTAGAAGTTGGCAAATCCTAGGAATCTTTGTAGGTCCTTCACAGTCTGTGGAAGCGGCCACTCCTTGACGGCCTTTACCTTCCCCTGGTCGATCTGAATTCCATCCGGGCTGATGACATAACCGAGGAAATGAACAGTGGAGAGATGGAATTCGTACTTCTCCAGTTTAAGGTAAAGATGGCATTGTCGGAGCTTCTCGAATGAATGAATGAGGCATTTATATATCGCTTTTTATTGTTGTACACCCAAAACGCTTTACAATCACATGGGGGGGGGGTCTCTCCTCAACCACCACCAGTGTGCAGCATCCACCTGGATGATGCGACGGCAACCACAGGACAACGAAGCCAGTGCACTCAACACACACCAGCTACAGGTGGAGAGGAGAGAGAGTCATAGAGCCAATCATGGGATTTTTAATGACCACAGAGAGTCAGGACCTCGGTTGAACGTCTCATCTGAAAGACGGTGCTCTTTTGACAGTATAGTGTCCCCATCACTATACTTGGGCATTAGGACCCACACAGACCACAGGGTGAGCACCCCCAGAGACTGAAACAGAACAATCTGGGGTGAGTAGATGTACTTGTAACAGAGATACAGTTGAGACTTCTGGTTTGAGTTGTAGTGCCTGGGGTATGACAGGGCAGGCATTAATGAAGTGGTCTGGAGCAGCGCCGTAAAGACAGAGTACAGCCCCAAGGTGGCGAGCAAGTCTGGAGGAATCCAGTTCTGGTACTGGGGAACCGTCGGCGGATGCAGCAAGCTGGTGGGCAGCTTCATCAGGTTTTCAGGCTGACAAACATTGGGAGATGCGTGTGGCTCTTTGCATGAAGCCTTCGAATCCTATCGTGTCAGCGTAGATTGCGAATGCAAGGATTCAAACCCTGCCGGTAAGAACTGAGGAGGGCAGCTTTGTTCCAGCCGCTAGTGTACGAAATTGCAGGGTGTAGAGGTGCCTTGACGCAGCTGCAGAAGTTGGTCTGAGACGGATAGCATTCCTGTAGCCAAACACTTCCTTGAAAAAACTTAACAACCAATAAGCAGCAAATTAGTAGTTTGAAGCAAAAGTCATAGTCAATAGTAAGTTAGAAATAGTGAGAATTGGTCACCGAACTAGAGTGCAACCAAAAACAGAAAACTTCTTATTTGTTTTGGGTGTTCATTTATGCAAACCTTTTGAAAACAATACCGTTATTGTCCCAAAATGTTGTAGAACCAACACGAACATGACAAGGCAGTCTTTAATAAATCCACAGATAAATAATCTACATAGAGAGAGAGATCCGCTACAACACGTCTAACTCGGATGAGACCCAACAACAAGAAACAGAAACAGAGCAACTTAAGTACACATGCAAACAAGGACACACACCTGAGCTGAATTGACAGAATCATATCAACAACCATGACAACAAATTCAACAGGGGAAAAGTTCAAACTGAAACAAGGTCCAAACTGAGTGGAATTGGGGCTGGAGGATGAAGAACCAGGAGAGGTGTTGCAGGTGGTGGAGAGATCCAGTGGATGTCCTTGAACAGGGTATTCAGGTGGTGGCGCTGGAGGAAGGAGCCATAGAAGAAGATAAACAGATGACACCATGGAGACAACTGGAGGCAATGGCAACGTTGGAGATGGGGCCCACTGTGTAGCCAGAGAGCTGGCCCGTAGGTCTGTGGTGAAGGCGGTGCGATGTCTGACCCAGGTGGAGCCGACGGCCTGAGCGAGCCCAGCGGGGCTGAATACCTGATGGTTACTGCCAGCAGTCCCAAGGTGTATTCACGCCACTGAGAGGAAGCTGAGGAGGTACTGAGGGACTGATAGGAGTTGACAATGACTGGGTGGCAGGAATGGCTGGAGACTGGAGAAGGGACTGCAGAGACAGACTGAGGATACATACACAAGTTAGTAGTGGTTTGGAAAGGAGTTGGGAGAGAGACTGGATGGGACCAGCAGAATCGGAGGAGAGCACACCTGGTCATATATGCATTGCTCAGGCTCTGTGGCGATGTTCAACTTGGTTGATGCAATGGTGCTGCCTCGAATGTCATTATAGAGTCTCTCTCGCTGTCTGTGGTGGGCTCATGCTGCCAATCATTGCAGTCTAGCTGGTTTTGACTGGGCACTGGGTTGTGAGTGGGTCTGGAATCAATGTCGTCTGGTCCAATGGTGAGCGGTAATCCACAAGACACCAGCAAGATTTGGTAAATTTTTTGCCATAAATAAAATCTGCATAAAATAGGTGGATGGAAACATAACTTGTAAGAAACCATGTTAAAAACAAAACATTCAAAACACCTGCCTTGCAAACTGCATAGCAACACCCTGACAACCTTCCACAACAACCCAGCATTGTGGGAATGAGTTGTGTACACGTGAGTTTTGCACTACCTTTTTTTTTTCCTCAGAAAATGTAAACAAGTTGCCTAATCTAAAGGTGCAGTAGTGTGTTTACTGTATGTATGTACTGTATCTGTGTGCATGTTTGGATCCCGTGACATGGTTTCTGGGTTGAATATAGAGCTGTAATTTTCTTATGCTGCGATAAGGGTTCAACCTGCCTGTGCCTCCTGGAAGAATCTGATATCTTTAAATTGCCTGAATATTAAAAGCGTCCTTTTGTGCAAGAAAAAAAGGTGGGAATGGGAGACTGGATTTTTTTTTTTTTTTTCTCAAGAATTGTGTTGGCTTACAGTGAACTTGGCCTATATACCTAGAGCCATTAATTCAGGTGATGAATGCATGACTGCATATCTGACTGTTTACATGTCAGGTTCACATGTGTTGTGTAACTGCCACATAGTAGCTAATGTTGTTTTGCTTTTCTGTATTTGTGCATATCAAAATATTATATTTGTCTTACCTGGGGAGTTTTGACCCAAAAATGGATTTCAGGTCTGATTTTGGTGGTCTATTGGATTGTGCAAAGTCAGGCTAGTAAAACAAATGGGTCTATCAAGAAATGTTGATAATACTTCATCTTTTTATCTTTTGTTGCTGATATCAAAACGTGGGTGTCCATTTAAAATCTAAGATGTGGATCTATTTATTGTTGGATGCAAATTCATCTGTCACTAATATGGCCAATCTTCTGTTGTTTATGCATTTGCAAAACTAAAGTACGCTTACTTATGTACATACATACATGCATGCATACATACACTACAATACATGCATAAATAATGAATGATTGAATGAATTAATGAATAGATAAATGTAAACCATAAACCGTAAACCATAAATCATAATTTTTCTGTCACCCAATGAACATCCATTTTGCTGAAAGAAACAGGAGGATTATGTTTTATCCTCAGGGATGAGTACTCTTTCTCAAGCAAAAAATGTGTATTGGAATAAAAATTGGAATAAAAATCAATGACAGCCTCATGCTATTAGAAGATGGATAACAGGCAAGTATGCTTCAATATAATAAAGCATAAGAGTTATACCCCTAAATTATGGTTATTATTAAAAATGAAATGAGGCAGTCCATCATAAATCGTCACAAACACTGAGACTAACGAGTGATCGGTTGGGCTGGCAATTACTCTTAGCTCTTACACTGGCATGTCTGGTGTGTGCAACACATGAGATGAGCGGAGAGAGTATAAATCTATCTATGGCTTATTCGAGGTAGTACTTAAGCATATGTTTAGAGTAAATAATACACGGGTGGAAATTAACCTGATGTTTTTTTTTGTTTGTTTTTTTTGTACATTTACATTTATTGATTTAGCTGACGCTTTTATCCAAAGCGACTTACAATTGCTATATATGTCAGAGGTCGCACGCCTCTGGAGCAACTAGGGGTTAAGTGTCTTGCTCAGGGACACATTGGTGTCTCACAGTGGATTCGAACCCGGGTCTCTCACACCAAAGGCATGTGTCTTATCCACTGCGCCATCACCACACACTAGCACATGGTACATGATGCTATTAATCCACAAAGGAAGAAATAAACATTTGGCTGATTTTATTGACAGTCCTTCCATGTTGTCAGTAAAATATAATCATGGAGTCAACTCCATTTAAAGAAAACATACACGTACTTTCAACATAAACTGGTAATTTACTGTATACTTCCATAAACTAAAAAGTGAGCTAGAAGTAAATGTATAGTATAGCTATAAGTTCAATTGTAATTTAGTTCAAAGCAGAACTTGCAATAGAAGAGTAAAACGCCTTGGATGTAAACTATTTGTGGACACAATGTCTATTACTGGTGTATTTCAATTAAAAAGTGAAACAGTTCAGTCCCAAAAGTACTAAAACAATTTACCACTTACAAGTATACTACTAATAATTTTACTACTATTAATGACTTTAGTCTACTTACTACATACAATATAGTTGGGACTTACTTTTAAGTTACTTGAACTTTAACAGGCGAAATAAAATGCATAAAAAAACATTGATTTCAGCATACTTTTAAAAAGACATTAATGTACTTAGAAACAATAGGGTACCACAGGGCTAAAGGTCCACCTTAAGAAAAAATGTGCGTAAAATGTATAATTGTGTGTAATATATAAATATATATACGTTGTTTTGAACATTAATGGAGCAACAGATTTTGTGTGAAAATAAATCATTCAAGTTGTTTATTTTGTTCAAAAAATCTTAATAAATAAATGTATGAGGTGGCAACAGGAGCCTTTTAGCCCACTCACTGGTTAAAAGGCCCACAAATACTTCAGCTAAAATAATGTTTTGTTTAATAATGTCTAAGTTAATACTTGTTCAAAACAATCACTTTAGCAAAGTTTGTACTGTTTTCTGCTTAATTTGAAAATAATAATAATAAAAAATAATATTTTTTGTTCAATAAACACACTGTCATCAAAATGTTAATATAAAAATATTTTAAAATACAGAAACAAAATCATTTTAATAAGTAAATATTCTTTAAGTATTGAAGGATATCCAATAATAATTGAAAATATATTTACAGTAGTAACAACAAAATATATTTTATTATATGATATGATTAATATGTTTTTAAATATGATGGTTTCATTCTAAACATGGTGATTATCTCTAATATGAACACACACATAATATATATGATATTTATAACAACATAATATATGATATTTACCATCTGAATCTAACCAAGCCATGTCAACAAATGGATAAGTCAGCGATCTATTGATTATCATGGTAATTACTGTGCGCGTTTAGCCCCAAAATCATACTTTTACATATTCTTTCGTTATTTAAAAACTGTTGCTTTGATTATCTTAAACTAAACTGAAAATTGTTAATATATATACATTGCAAATATATACAATGCAAAATATATGCATTAATTTTTGCGATTCTCATTTACTACTTAAATCTACAATTTTAAAAAACATACAGTATTAAGATCAGTTAAGCACAGAATCAACTTTGCACTGCTGTGTGCGATCGTGTCAAAGATCAGACAAATAACCGCGTGCATCTTTAAAAGCGAATGTTTTATAAAGTACTAGGCCATGTTTTTGTGCCATCTAGTGGTTTAGATGAAAATAATATCAAAGGCGCCTTTTTCCCCAGGGCGCCTTTAGCCCCGTTGTACCCTATTGTTATGTGTGAACTAGAGATGCACCGATTGACCGGCCAGGGACCGGAATAGACCCTTTTCACATGACGTCACGTAACTTCCGTTTTGAGTCGAAGCAGGGTATTCTTACTTCCGCTAGCATAGTAAAGTGCTATCACTACCAGCATGGAGTTCAACCAGACACTTATACATCTGCCACAAATACGATTAAAGGATGACTGCAGCTTTCTTTCAAGGCGAGGCATCTGGCATCTCAAATGACCTTACCGAATACCGATCGGTGAAATTTGCCGCTTGAAGTCGACTCTCGCGCACGTTTGCTGACTTTATTGCAGTTAGATATATTTTTCAAATAAATTTTAGATGTTTGCATGTGGTAAAAGACTTTTCATTCAATAATTTATGTACTTTTTAATAAAGCGTCTGTATGTAATATTCAACATAAGCTTGTACTATTTAAATATGAATAAAATGGAGTCTATATTTTTCCACTTTATTTTGACAAACATGATACAATTTAATTCAGAAATAAATAAATGGGTCATTCTATAGAAATTTATATTTTTCTGTCCCTAGCTTTTACAGAAATATTACACTTTAAAAACACTTTAGGGTTACAATTTATTTATATTTTAAAATGAAACAATACGTTATTTGAACAATTACACCTTCTTTAGCCATCAATGTGGCAATATATGTTTTTTTAATTAATTATAAAGAATTCCAAGCACCACAAAACTGTTTGTCCCCACAGCCATGAAAGTACTTTATTAAAAGTTATGAATACATTATTGTATTTTAAATGGTAGAAAAATGTGTTTTTTGACCTCAAAATATTGCTAAAGAAGGTAACACCAGTGACAAAAAATTGTACATGTGGTCTTGAAATAATTGCACAAAAAAGCTATACAAAATTAACCTGTCATGTATATGTATTCATAAAGTCAAAAGGTAATAATGTGGTCTAAGTTTAAATGTTAGAAAAAATAAATACATTTTAAGACATCTTGCCATACAAAACGTGGGTGTTTCTGTAGAATGACCCAAATATATTGTTTACAGAAAAGCTTTTACAGATTTGTGAGCATTTATGTAAATAAATATAGCCTTTAATGAACATAAAATATCAATCAATAATAATTCAAATGATTGATTAATAATTCAAATTAAAAAAGGGGGTATACATGTAAAGATGAATTAAATAGACGAATTTAAGTAATTATAGAGGTCCATAGTTCTATAGCACATATGGCTAGAGGGCGGTCCTTCTTGCATTGTTTCAGTGTAAAGCAATTTTATTCTTGAACTGGATAATACTGGGTTCCTTTTCAGACCACTTGCATTTATGGATGTGAAACTTGTAATATGAGAATATTTATTATAAAAAATATGACATGTGTCCATGTAATTTTTCCCATAGTAAAAAAAATAATAATAATGAATGTCTTTTTTTTATTGCAGAATAACTACACTTGCATGTAAATATACAGAAAATGTACACAGTGTACTCACTATTACAATATTGACAGCAACTGAAATAAAATAAATTATCCAGGGAATAAACCAAAATAACAAGTGAAAAGGTTTTAAGTAGGCTATATATTTTGTATGGAGACGTAAACGTTATCATACAAATCTGAAAGCAAATCTATAACATTGCTGCAGGGTAGCCTCCCAACCATCTAAAGCAAAGATGTAGAGTAACGTTCGCAAAAGAACCCGACTGTAAGTACATTAACATTTTTAGTCTTAACTCTTGGCGTACGTCTTTAGAGTTCAAGTTGTTCCTGCATTTTCCCGAGAAGTCTGCGGTGTAAATGTATAACGGAAGTACGGATTCCACTTGTCGCGGAAAAGCGGAAGTTAGCTGACGTCCTTGTGAAAAGGGCCTTTTCCGCATGATCGGCCTGGACCTGTGACCAGCCGGTCAGTCTGCTGGTTTGGAGCCGGTTTGTTTTAATGTCACACTTACGGAGATTGATAATGTATTTGTGTCGTACCAGATGTAGTCTCACGTAGCCAGGCCTTCAGACTGACGGCTGAAAATCTGGGAACTTTGAACCGCTTTAAATGGCTAAGACCCGCCCAAGAAGCCATTTGACTGACAGGTAAAGCAACCAATCACGTTTTGTGGCGTATAGGGGCATGGCAATGTCGTCACAATAACATACTTCTGTAAAACTCTCGGATGTATTTTAAAGATTCTATGCCGCTAAATTTAAATATTTAACATACTTTCGAAAATCCAGAGTTTAGTTGATAGTGATAAACGCTCATTGTTACATTTGTAAACACAACGTCTTTCTTCTTTTGTGAGGGAGTTTGGCGTTATGTCATCTTTGTTTCCAGGTGGAACGTTAAAGAACGCGACAAACATCTCCCGGGAATCCTGTATAATTCAACCAATCTGACGACAACTTCTAAACTCCTGAAGTGTTTCCAGATAAGTGTGCCATATGCATCAGGACCCGTATTCACAAACCATCAGGGCCCATATTCACAAAACATCTTAAGGCTAAAAGTAGCTCCAAACTGAGAAGCGTCTCGCTGCAGCCTACAAGATCCAGGGGGCGTGGTTGGATCCAGATCCAACTCCTCCCACCTTACATATACCCATCTCCACCCCCTGATCCCTAAACCCACCCCATCTCCACCCCTAAACCTACCCATCTCCACCCCCTAGATGTGGATCCAACCACACCCCTTGGATGTTGTGGACTGCAGCGAGCCCTACTTGTCCTAACTTGCCGATTTAGGAGAAAATCTTAAAAATAGTGGGCATGTCAGTCCTAAATTTAGGACTCCTAAATTTTTACTCTAAGAGTATTTCACAAAGCGTTTTAGCACTAAAACTATCTCCTAAATCTGTGAAATGTTAGGAGTAGTGAAGAGGACTCCTAAGTCACTAAGACCAACTCACAGCTATCCTAAAATGTTGCTGGCAATCTGCCTCAGAATATAAACATTTTAGAAACATTTGACGATAATGAGCCTTTAAAATGGTATCACCTTTAAGGTTTGGAGGTTATCCCAACTCCAAATTTTCCTTTGATTATATATCCTTTTCATTACAGTTGGGCAAGAAGTAACAGATGTTCTTGCGTCCAGTTTGGTTTTCTTTTACGTTTGCATGTCTTACTATCAGCCATGATTATTCTACTCTCTTACGTCCGCTACAAGAAGCATACATGTAAGAGACTGACAATTAGCTGAACATATATTTAATAAGTGACACTTAGCCTGCATGTTAAAATTTTTATTTGAATGTGGCAATTAACATTATTTTTTAAACCTTTGTTTGGATATGGGAACATAATATTGTGCTCTTCAATATTTCTATGAATAAATCTCTGACAGCGACCCCGCCCCTCTCCTATCAGCCAATCACTATGTGCATAGGTAGTACGCATGCTGACTTGATCCATAGTAACGAGGTCAACCCCGCCCTTACTCTTAGCTTAAGACTTCTCTCTATTCCTTAGTAAAAGTTTGTCTCAGCAGCTCTGTGAATAGGTTTTAAGAGAAAACTCTTAGCTAAAAACGTTTACTGCTATTTAGGATTACTCTTAGTGATAAGATAAAATGTTTTGTGAATATGGGCCCTGATGTTTAGCCAACGTTCTGCATGAAATCTGAGGCTGAAACTATGCCAGATGAGGCTTGCGCAGCCCTGAGTGAGTGTGTGTGAGAGACTAGTGCAGAAAACAAAACAAATTAGCGCAACAGCACTCATAGAAACTTATAGATACATACTGTGGTATTAAAAAAAAAAATAATAATAATAATAATAAGAAGAAGAAGAAGAACAAGAAATTATAATATGTGACCCTGGACCACAAAACCAGTCTTAAGGGGTCATATGATCAGTGGCGGCTGGTGAAAAAGTTTTGAGGTGGGGCTGTGGTACACTGGCACAGCAAACAATTTCACAATAACAATTCTTCACAATAAATCAAAGCAATACGATTTATTGCAATACAAAGTTAATGAACATCTGGTTACCTGTTTATTCATTAAATCATCTCGATCAGTTATTTTACCAGTCTCAGTTAAATTTTGGATACTTCCATGACTGATACAAATGTGAAGATAACCATGTACAAGAAAATCAATGTGGTGATTTTTTTTTTACGTATTTGTACAGGAATTTTGCTCTTCTCTCCTTCTGATTGACAAACTTCTCGACTACTTTCTTATTGAAGTCAGGAATATCTTTGACCAGTTTCTTCTCAAAAGGAAGCATTGCCAGAGCATTAAGGCAATCCTGGGTCATTGTATTTCTTAGGAAAGTTTTGATCCTCTTCCAAAGTAGAAAAGCACCTCTCTGACTCTGCTGTTGTCATAGGCGTGGTGATTATGATCTTGAGAAGACTGACAAGTCTCTGTGCAAGTACTTTGAAGATTGTTCTCAATGAAAAACTGGTACAGAGGCACTGCACCACTGCCAACCCTAAACTCAGGGTTCTCATAGATGAGGGACAGTTCTGTTTTGAGCTTGGCCTTGTTCAGCATGGGGTATGCCTCCACTGTTGTTTCAAGTGCTGATCCAGGAAACGTCACACTGTGTTGTGGAAACAAATCTCCATGCAGCAATGTTGCACTAGCGAGGTGCTGGGTGAAGGAAAACCGCTCCTTGGAATGAATCAGGATGGTATCACATACCTGTAAAACATTTTTAACATAACAGTCTTAAAACATAACTTAAAACATAACAGTCCTCAGAGCAGGCCAACCGGTGGTAAGCATATGGACCTCAGACAGAACAGGCAGGTTGTCGATCAGTGACAGAGCAGAATAAGGATGGAGCAAAGTATGAATGCGCCTTCCCTGAAGGACGTTCAACTCGTTTTTGTTCATATTTTGCTTAGCCTATAATAACAGATGTCGTATTTATTTTTCTCTGCCACACTTTTCCTACTGTGTTAACTGCAAAAAGTTGAACGAATTTTGTATTTGGACAAGACGAATAAAAATAAATAGGCTACAATTTTTGTACAACATACATTTTTTTTCTCTGCAAAATTTTTCCAATTGTGTTGACATGCAGCAAAATGTTAAACAAATTGTATCTTGAATTTTGTATTTTGACAAGACGAATAAAAATAAATAGCTACAATTTTTGCACAACCTACATTTTTATTTTCTCTGTGACACTTCTTTCCTAGTGTTGACAGCAAGATATTAAACAAATTGACAAGACAAATAAAATTACAAATATAGTTTTGTGAAGACTACACTTTTATTTTTTAGCCTATCTCTCTCTTTTAATGAAAATGTAATTTTCCGGGACCAACGTGCAGTGTGAAAGGGGCTTTTGTAGCGGAAAATTAAATGTGAGATTCTGGAAACGAGATCTAAATTTACCGGGAATAGTCAGATTGGGAAGAAAATTAGTATAAGCGGACAGCGGGTGAACAAAGAATGAATAGCGGTACTAAAAAAAAAAAAAACAGTCCCGCACAGGCCTCTAGATTGGGGGAATTGTAGTTTAATAATTCTTTGTTTTGTTTTTTTTGCATTAAAAAGTATAGATTTTTGTTTGTATATGCTCTCAATTATAGTTTTTAGAAAGAAAATCAGAATCGGCAAAATCGGTATCTGCAGGTCACACTTACAAAAAAAAAAAAAAAAAAAAAAATCAGAAAATTGCAAACGGTGCATCTCTAGTGTGAACTAATTGTAAGACAGTTAATATCATGTTATTCACAAATTCATGTCATTCACATTCAAATGCAGTTACTTCACAATCAAATGCAGTTAACATGAGATAGCTTTTCTGACCCACTTAAGTAGAACTTAAGTACATCTTTATGTCATTTCAAAAGTACTTAAGTACATCTTTATATACAATATTTCAGTCAAGCTTTATTTTAAGGTCCAATTCTTGCTATTAACAAAAATTTACTAGAAATGTTGCCTCAATAAACTAGTAATTTGCTGTTTATGAATAGTTAGTAAGGTAGTTGTTAAAATGTAGATATTGGATAGGATTAGGGCTGTAGAATATGGTCATGCAGAAACAATCAACAATCAATATGTTTTTAATAGGCATGCTAATAAGCAACTAGTTAATAGTGAGAATTGGTCCCTATACTTACCTTAATTTCTTTAAAATGTGGTTAAAGTGCACAGCCAAATGCACTGACAAGCATTAGTGGTAAACAAATATACTTACTGTTTTTTTTTTCACATGGGAACAGTGGGAACCATTGGTTACAAACATTCTTCAAAATATCTTCTTCTGAAAACTTTGTGTAAGGATCGTTTTGAGTGAATAATGCATTGCAAACCTCACACAAATAAGTAAATAAATAAAATAAAATAAAGCTGGAAAACTGAGCATGCTACCACCCATGCCACTCTTTAATTTACTGCACCTGCACAGGAAGCCTCTTTTTACACATTTCCTTTTCTGTAGATATGCTCACAGGGCTACATTTTGCAGTAGTAGGAACAGAGCATAAGTTTACCCCACAGAAGGATGCAACCCTTGGTTAATTTTGACACAAAAATAGAAATAGTATTCAAGGCTTCAGTTTCATTCATATCTGCAGCAAAAATACAGAACAATGAAAATGCAAGTGCACAGCAATCGTGATCACACACTGAAACTCATAAAGAGCCACGGAAGGATGATCATTTTTGGGGTACACAGCTACTGCTAGAAACAAGCTAGAAACCAAGAAATGTAATATGCTGCACCTGCTACTGTCAGAGAGCAATGGCTCCCTGTGATTCTGTGAATATTTACTTTTTTCTAAAGGTTGAATTTCAAAGCCTCTTCACCAGCTTGCCTTTCAAGTAATGCATCTCATCCTCAGGTGTTTTAAGACCAATGAAAAAGGGAAATTTTACAGAAATCATACTTGGATTTATTTACATTTCCAAAGCTATTTACCCATCTGCTTGCAAGAGTCGTCATCCTTTCCCGCCTCTGGTTTTCAGTGTGACAATGGCTGTGGGTTTTGTGTCTCTGGAGCTCTAGCTGGAGTGGCACTCAGCTGTAGGTAATCTGGTCATGCCCCATTAGGCTTGTGTGGGACAGGTTTAGCGTAATCTGTCACACCCCGTGGGGTTTGGGAGGACCTAGCTCAAGTGTAATTTGGGATTATGTCTGTAGCACTGATGTCTTAGGATTCAGGAAAGAATCAACATTTGTGTCGCTTTTTGTTCCCGCGACCTAACCCTGTGCTGCTTTTGTGCTGTTGAGATTGATGTGTTTTACAAGACATATAGGAGAAACTGGGCTTAGTTGCCACATAGGGGAAGTCGTGGCCTAATGGTTAGAGAGTCGGACTTGTAATCCGAAGGTTGCGGGTTCGAGTCTCCGGCCGGCAGGAATTGTAGGTGGGGGGAGTGAATGTCCAGCGCTCTCTCCACCCTCAATACCACGACTGAGGTGCCCTTGAGCAAGGCACCGAACCCCCAACTGCTCCCCGGGCGCTGCAGCATAAAATGGCTGCCCACTGCTCCGGGTGTATGTTCACGGTGTGTGTGTGTTCACTGCTGTGTGTGTGCACGTTGGATGGGTTAAATGCAGAGCACGAATTCCGAGTATGGGTCACCATACTTGGCTGAATGTCACTTCACTTCACTTCACTTCACATGGGGAAGTTTTCAAAATTCTCGGTAACTAAGTTTGTGGTCAGAGGTGGTTTGATAGAACACAACAGTTGGTGGTAAATTGTCCATTCATTTTCTCTGTAGAAGAAATAGATTTTTAAATGTAACACATACTGCTTTTAGGAGAGACCTACTATGAGTTTTTCAGTTGTTAGCCGCTTTACGGAATCCATAAGTCAGTGTGATTTAAACATTTGGGTTACACTTCATTTTAAGGTGTCCTTGTTACAGTGTAATTATGCATTTAATCACCGAGGAATATTAATTAACTACGTGCACTTACTGTATGATTAGGTTTAGGATTATGATTTGGTTTAGGATTAATTGCATGTAATTAAGCATAATTTATTATTAATATAATAGTAGGCAAATGTAACATGTAACAAGGACATCTGAAAATAAACTGCTAACAAATTTTGTTTTTTTTTATTTTATTTCCACTGAAGAACTACAAATAAACTTACAGAGTGATCCACCAATCAGAGATGTTGACTCCTCATTCTGAGAAGTGTTACAATGTGTGATTTGATTATGTGATTTAGTATGCTTCATGGGAAGAGTGGTTTCTGGTTTTATAATAAAATAACGTAAGTATACGGTATTGTACCTATGACCCTTTTATTGACAATTTTATGTACTGAATATATGTTTAAAAAAAAAGACGTTTGTTACATTAAATATTAACAAAGTCATAAGTATGCATCAGATCTCATTTCTTTGTCAAACAAACAAATGCATATATATATATATATATATACACATTCGCAAGAGATTTGCAAATATGATTAAAAGATGAATATGAGACAAAATCACAGAATGTCACATTTTATTATTAGCCGTTTCAACACATACATGTTTTACCAAATAAAAAGAACATCACTTTTAGAGTTCATCCCACTCATTGATGAGAGTATAAGTATTGGGACAGTTGAACATAAGGTAGATATAAAAAATTAAAAGCTATTATTTAGTTTCAGATCCCTTGCGCACAATCACAGCAGTGAGTCTGTGACCCATAGACATCACCAGACTCTTGGTCTCATCCTTTGAAATGCTTTTCCCAGCCTTTAATGCAGCCAATTCTAATTGTTGCTTGTTTTGGGGAGTTTCTGCCTTTACTCTCCTCTCCAGCTGGTGAAATTCATGTTCAATCGGATTTAAATCTGGAGATTGACTTGGGCAATCTAAGACTTTCCATTTCTTTGCCCTTATAAACTCCTTGACTGAACTGGCAGGGTGTTTTGGGTCATTGTCCTGATGCAATATGAAGCACTTTCCAATGCCTGTTCCAGAAGCAGCCATACATGCCCATGCCATGACACCACCTCCACCATGCTTTACAGATGAGGCTGTATGCTTGGGATCATTTGCAGTTTTCTCCACGTTTGCTTTCCCATCACTTAGATGAAGGTTCATCTTTGTCTCATCGGTCCATAAACACAGTTCCAAAACTCTTCTGGCTCACCTTTGTGCTTTTTTTGCAAACTCTAATCTTGCCTTTCAATTTTTGGTGCTGGTCAGAGGTTTGCATCTTGCTGTGTAGCATCTGTAATTCTGTGTCAAAGTTTCCTGAGGACAGTAGATTGTCAGAACATCACCCCAGCGTTCTGGAAGTTGTTGGTTATTTTACAGACTGCTGGTGGTTTCCAAACTCTTGATTTCTCCATGCCCTTTGTTTTTGCTATAGCTCTAATTGACCTCTTTTCTTTTAGCATCCAAATTGCTTGCTTTTCTCTCAAAGTCAGCTCCCTCATCTTCATCCTGGTTTGTGTGTGTCATCGTCGAATGCAAGAATCAGAATACAGAAGTAATGGATAAAACTGATAATAGTTATTAATGCAACAGGACACACTCAGACAGACCTGTGAGGCAACTGTTCCAATACTTATGCTCACATCAGATAGAGGGAAGAAACTCTAAAAGTGCTGAACATGTGACATTCTGTAGTTTTGTCTCATATTCATCTTTTAATCATTTTGTAAATGTCTTGACTCCACAGCCAACAGAGCAATTCTGTCTTTACTGTTCCAATACTTATGGAGGGCACTGTATATTATATGTGCACACAATGCACAGTAAGCCATTTAGCAGTTATGAACCAATTCTTCAAATCTCTTCAGTTTTTATTTGCGCTGACATATAATGTGGGCTTTTTATTTACTACTGAAAACTAGCTTATTAAAGCACTTTCAATTTCAGTGTCAGAAAATATATTTGTGCAGAAAAAATGGATGGATCCACAAGACTAGTGTTAGCTTTCAGCAGACCATCACTTTCTGTTTTCTCTGTTTGTGTATGCATGTGTGTGTGTGTGTGTAGCCCTGTTTCCCATTTTCAGCAATTTCATTATCAGATTGATGCTTTCACACAAGGTGGGCTTAGCTGGCCGCTAATCTTCACACTTCCGGCAGGGTGAGTGGAAAGCTCAGCAGCTGATAACAAACCTACATGCCACATATAATTAATTGGCTAATTATCATAGTGGATGCGAGAGCAGAACAAATCTAGACCTCACAAGTCAGCTTTGTCCCTTGGCATTCTTCTCATCATCAGGTCAAATCCTATTTATCAATTAGCAGTTTTAATGAGCATGTAAATTGACACGACTATGTCAAACCTACCCATACCACCAAACCCGTCCCTATAACCTTACCCGTATCCCACCTCAATAGCAGAAAAATATATTGTTATTATAATAGTAAGTACGTCATGTGTAATAAGGACACCTTAAAATAAAGTGTTACCATATAGTAATAAGTAATAAAATAGACGACTTACTTTATTATGCATTTGCATAGTAGTTAAGGCCACCTAATATAAAGTGGGACACTTTCCTTGATTTTAACTGAATTTGTATATTTACAGGTAATTGAATTATTTTGTATTAATGAACCCTTTGGTGAAATATACTATTACTGTTTATTTACAATACAACAAAAAGTCAGTTGAGAGGTCATTGGAGGACACTTGTGGACTGCTCAACAGCAGTTTTAAAGTCCCCATTAAAGCTCAGATAAGCAATTTCTGCACTACTATTGTCGCCTAGTGGAACTATACAAATATAGCATATTTTCAAACAATCTTTACAAACCTCATGCTTCCGGCAATTCAAACATCACAAACACAGCTCTTACAGGTCTATAAATGTGAAGTCACGTCTCACAGATGAAAGTAGGCTACTTTCAATAAAATGTCCAACATAATATGAATACTTTTAATACGAAGTTTTAAACTTACCTTTCGTGAAGTAACCTTTGTTGCAACATCCTACCATTTGGATATCCTATCATTAGACTAATTGATTGATCTGAAAAAAGTTAAATATATATACATAAAAGTTAAAAGTTATATATATATATATATATATATATATATATATATATATATATTCTTAAGGCTTGCTGAGATAAAATTATATTTGATTTTGAGTATTTCTTAAATGCACAATTTACATTTCTTAATATTATGTCTAAAACATGTTTTAATATCACTATTAATAATGATTGTATGATTTAAATGCAAGATATTCAAAAGTGTACCTGCACAATCAAATATACTTTGCTATATCTTTAGCTGGATCTCAGCACTACTTCTGCACAACTAAAGCGCTTTAAGTCCAAAATTAGTGTTGTTTCAATTTAGCACAATTTAAGTATACAGTATACCAAAAGTATAATACATACATAAATATATAGACTTAATGCACTTCAGTTGAGCAGAAGGAGTCATTTACTAGGGATGTCCCTGAGGTCATTATAAGGAAAATACATATGTATATATCTTATATATAAAACAAGAGACCACAAGCAAGTGTGCTGACTTTTTTTAATTACTTCCTTTAAACTTGTGCATCAACGTCAGACAGGAAACTGTGTGCACTTCATTTTGTTTTCACAATATGGTCAAAATTTGTTTGTATCTGAAAAATCTTTAAATACATCTTATCCATTTGAAACCATTTACACACAACGTCTCGGCACTGAGTACTAGCAGTCTATTAGAAACCGGGGGCATTGAATATGAAGCATATTAGCAGTCCTCTTCACTTTGTGTGTGTGTGTGTGTGTGTATATATATATATATATATATATATATATATATATATGCATATATCACACTTCTGAATCAGTTTTGTTGTTTCTATTTATCTCAAGTAAAAATATCTTTCTTTAAATATGATTCCTTTACATGATAAAAATAGGATCTGTCCAAAATGTGTGTTTGTCACATAAACACTACCAGGCATGCTCGGCACTTCCCCCGTCCTGTGTGTGCCTATCATGAACCCTGGCGCAAACTCATCCTCATGGAGGCCAGGTGATGTGATCCTGGATATGTTCTGTCACATGGGGGCTCATCCATGCGGAGCGCATCGGTCCCAGGGGCCATCGCGACCCTAAATTCTGGTGTGGGGATTCCACAGGGCGCCCACCCCCATATCAAGAGAGAGATGCCAATGATTGTGTTGATAAAAATTATTACAAAATGTTGATATTCTTTAATTGTACAAAACACCTTATTATTTTTTATAGAAATCTTACATTTGCACAAGTTTACATGAGGATTATTTTTTCTGAAATCAAATTCACAAAGTACAAACATTAACCTGAAATGAAATGTGATTATTAAAAAAAAAAAAATACAGACATGAAATATTAAATTTCAGCTATGTGTGTTCAAAGTTGCTGTGACCATGATAGAAAGGACAAACATTTGAAAACCAAATGATAAATGCTTCAATAAATGCATCGCAATAGTTGGAATTTGTTTCGAGTTCACTCATCCAATTTTTGGAGAGGTTTTCGGATGAAATTTGTTAAAATTTTTATTAGCAGGTAATATTTCAAGTCAAATTAAAATTAAAGAAATACATATCAATATATTTGATAGCATAAATGAAAAGAAGCCTATTTTAGGACCATTACTTTTATTTATTATTGTCATGACAGTTCAAAACACATTTACCTCTCTTTACTAAAAAAAGAAACTACTGTAATACATAAAAATACTTTTTTTAGTTTTTATCATGTGTTGTACTGTTTAATTGATGCTTACTGATGGATAGATTCTGTATATTCTCTAGAGCAGGGCTATTCAATTAGTTTCATTTGAGGGCCAGATTATCGAATTGAAAATTTGAAGGGGGCCGGGTGGGGGCAATGTTTTTTTTTTTTTTTTTGGGGTAGCTGTAAAAATAAACAAATATTAAACCAATAATAACATCCATGATCAGAGACGAAATTGTGATTAATTGCATATTAATATATTAATGTTATCATAATTTCACAGTGAACCTCCAAATGAATGTAGAAACAACATAAAGATGGCATATTTTAAATACAGCTTAATAGCATGTTTTACTAGGTAGCCTACTATTTATGAAGGCCAGTATCATACCAATATTTTCACTGATATCTTTAAATTAATTTCCCTCAATATTAGCCTTTAATTATAGCCATTGAACATTACAGTATAATTAAAAGCCATTATTTTTAACACAATAGGTATATATGTATAAACTGTATAAACACACAGTATATATGTATAAACTGTGAAATGAATATAAATTAAGCTTTATTCAAATTACAAAAGTTTATCAGCGACTAGAGGAGAGTGTTTTCTCCTTTTTCTTTTGTTCTTTGATTTCCATCAGTGACAGACTTCATCAGGTTTCACTTTAAAAGCAGCGCTATCTCTTTAAAACCTGATGCACATGACGCGGATCTGACACACACTTTCGCTTTTCTCTCAATATTTTACGGTAATTTAGGACTCATTTAAGACCGTGTTTATGAGCTAACTCGCCATAACTGCACATTTTAACATAATTGTGTGCGTTTTTGTCTGCTGAAGCAGCTCTGCAGTGTAATTTATGTGGAAAGTCTAATCAACTTCGTCCAGTCTCTGCGTTATTTCTCGCTAGGAGATATGACCGATAGCACTGTCATTATACTCATCTAAACTAGAGTTGCGTATATCTCATAATCCCCTCACATGAGTGCTTGTCAACGCTGCTGTCTATTGATGTTGCGGTCTCCTCTAGATTGTTGTTGTTGTTGATCGTCTTACTTTTATTTTCTCGGTTGTGAAACAATGGCCCGGGCCAGTGTTGCCACCTTGTGGACAAACTAATTAGAACAAAAACAATTTGAGGCTTGTGTGCGACTCTTCCCCCGGGCCGGATGAAGATGATCGGCGGGCCGGATTAGGCCCGCGGGCCGCCAATTGAATAGCTCTGCTCTAGAATATATCATACTGTAATGAGAATCACTAATAAGTGTAAAAAAATATGCAGATGCATTATGGTACTAGATTTAAAAGTTGAGAGGTTCACATTTAAAACAACAAAATAATGATTTAAAAAATGCACGGAGAATTTAAGCCTCATTTTATAAAATTTTACTTCTCCAATAACAGTATCTTATTTTAAGAATGTTAAGATGTTTTCACTGCAAATAAAGCTGTTTTTTTTTTTTTTTGGACAGAAATATTTAGTTGTGCAATGTCTTAAATAAGCTTAAAATAAACACAATAATGCAATGGTCCTGAAAAAAGATTCACCCTTAGTCACTGCGACGCTCAGCAGGGGCCCGAAAAGAAAATTAAAGTGGTATATTGCCTGTTGCTCTGTCCCGCTTCCATTGCTTGTGAGTGTGGGTGAGAAACACGCTGAATGATTTCAGTGATATTGCTGTGGCGCTCAGCAAAGAGTGCTGCAAACTGATTGTTTCCAAGCACTTTTTTTTTTTTGCTCCTAAAAGTAGCACAGGTACTGTACATGTTAAAAACCTGTCCTTCTTTTGCTTCCGTATTTGTCAGGACTCGTCTCCTCGTTCTCTCTAAAGGACTCAGCTGCTCTCTGTGGACGGGCAACTGCCAAGTGTGTCATCAAACCTAAAATAATATGACCGTAATGAGCAGACAAACCTCCCTCCATCACACTCCTCTAGCTGTGTGTGTGTGTGTGTGTATTTCCTGCTAAAAGTTACCCTGAACGCTGGCACTGGTCAGTCTTTGCTCTGGAGGTGATATGGAGCGATGAGGTAACTAAAATTTTGCCCAGATTCAAGTTATTTCCACAGGAAATATGCTTCAGTTTCTGCTGTTGGTTTCAGTAACTAATTGTTTGATATTACATTTAAGATCCCTTCCCCGTGTAGAAAACCGACTTCCTCCCCGCCCAAATTTCTCCCCGCGAAGTTTCCTTCTCCAAGCTCAAGAAAGAGCGAGCTGTCTGTTTTAAGCCATGGTCTCTTTGCCTGGCAGTCTTCGGTCATTGAAGGTGTGCATATTGATGACTTCATCCGTTTTGACCATGACGGGCGGCTGCGGCTTGTGTTTGAGCCGGCGCTGGCACTTGAGGGAAACCCGTAGCTCGTCCACCATGGCGCTGCAGAAGGATCTCTGTGCAGACAGAAGAACACAGCTGATTGGATGTCCCTTCACTTCTGACACATAAACAGACATACTGGCTCTCGGCTCCTGGAAAGGTGGAGGACAGTGGGTCAGTGATGGATAGCTCGGGGGGTGAAAGGTGGAAATGGAGACGGGATGGAATGATTATGCTGGTGTCCGTGTGGATGCACAACACGAGCATCATAACTAAAGCGATTTCTCTGTGGCAGATTTCACCTTGCTTCCTACTGCCAGGATGCTGCATGATATATTGATGCATATTATTTTCCCTCAGATTCAAATCCTGTAGAACCGTATGGCCAATTAAACAACCCCCCACTCTCCAAACAAGAAGCAAACGGTGCGAATTTCAGCTGTGTAACAGTGAAGCAAGCCAACGTGGGATTGTGTAATAATTAACAGACGTTATTCAACAGCCACAGCCTTTATAAAGTCTTATGACTTCAGATTTGTTTGTCTTTGCTTGGAAATGAATAAAAATAAACACATCCATTCTAACTAAAGGTACAAATTGCCTATGCAGTTTGTGTTGTGAATAATTTCATCTTGCAGCTCACAGGAAATGCTTTGTGCTCTTGTGGCTTTATTTACAGCATTTTCATTACAATATGTTTGTGAGAGACATGAAGATATGAGATAATAAGGCGCTTGTTAGGCATTCCAATCAGAGTGTTCTTACCCAATGATCTGCCTTCTTCATAGTGACATCCTCCACAACAGCCAATAACAGAACATTAGCAACTAGCTTATGATTACTGGCACCAACTTTAATAATTGATGCTTCAAATTTGACAAATTCAGCCACGCGTATGCGATTCTGGATTAAACAGAAGTTATGATCTTTGTACATCATGCTGTTGATTACAACAGGACAAATACTGACTTTTCCCTCATTTTCTCTAATGTTCTCAGTTGAAGAAAAAAAGGACACTTTACTTAAAACCTTTCAATGTAATGCATAATAAAAGTCGTTTAAATGCATTCATTATGCATTGTAATGCATGTTATAATGCATTGCATGATCTCATGAATAATTATAACTACAATTATGATACTTATCTATTCATCTATTGACCTACAAATAATACTGAAAAATGTAAAATTATATAATGAATATAATACATTATACATAAAGGCTTTAACCTCTTAAGACCAGAGAAAAAAAGTTTTAGGAATTTTTTTTTTTTTTTCATGTCTTTAAATTGTTTAGAGCATTTAAAATAATTAAAAAAAAGAATTAAAAATTATATTTCATTAATAAGTTACGCTATATCCTCAGTTGAGGACATCGGGACTCAATTTCTTTGAAAAACTAAAAAGAAATGAATGAGCATGCATGGTCAAAAACAACAGATTTTTTTAAATCACCAATCATTTTTAGTTTATGATTTTTTTTTTTTTACCAAACTTTGTATAAAGATGATTCTCAACGATGTTATGACAGAATGATTCAATATACCTTTTTACTTCATGCAAAATGTGTGTAAAATGGTCATAAACCGGTTTTCTCATTATATACAATATATCTATAAACTAAATCTTATTAGCATATTAATGTGTTTTTGGGGCAACATGTAAGGAAAAAAGAAGTGTAATAATGGGAGTAATAATTGACCAGATTTTCATAATAATATATAATATTTCATAGAATACAGAAATATAATTTCTTTCCCTATTCATTTGTTATGTCTCCCAAAATGTGTAATAAACAAGCTTTTAGTCCCGGTGTCCTCATATGAGGACTTGTATGAAATCAACGTCCTGTTTCGTAACAGAAAGTCATATTTTGATTTGAAACCCCATAACATTTTCCTGACGTGTTAATTTATGAGACAGATTTAAATGATTATTACAAAATATTATTATATTTCCATAAGAGTATCACTAAATTAATTTCAGACATTTCTGAAGACCAAGGAGAGGGAGTGGTCATGGTGGAACATCCAATCATGTAGTATCTCTGAAAAGCCCTGAATGTGCTCTGTACAGGACATCCAGACTGGCATGTATAGTCTAAGAGAAATTCACTGAAATATAATGTCCTCATACGAGGCCACAGAGTCTTAAGATGTTAAGTAAAGTCTTACCAAAATTAGATATACAAATAATAGTTTTACTTATTCTATTGTTATAAATTTTAAGACAAATATTTCTGAAATGAAATGTAACAAAGTGTGATACCTGGCTGTCAAAGGCCAACCCTTAAACAGTATTTTATGTAAATGTACAGTATCTATGTATGTATGTATTTATTTATTTATTTTCCATTGGATCCAACAGCATGATCAGAAAAAATTGTGGTTATGTCAATGACACACTGGATATAGAACATCAACATATAGAACAAAAAAAAAGTGTTAGCGCATTAAGATATGTATGTATGGACAGTGGGGACTTTCATGAGCGTATACAGGTATACTTTATTAAACTGAAATTCAGCAGCAGAAAGCAGAGGTGGAAGAAATGGGTTAAGAATATTCATGTAAAATGTGCAAAAAAGGAAAACGAGAAGCAGAAATATTATAGTAATCCTTTTATTTAAACATGAATTTATATGTGCCTCTGTGTATGTGTGATCTTGAGCATACACTATCAAAATAAAGATGCACCGAACAATACATAAAGAAACCATGAACAATTCTACAAAATATGTAGCAGTTCTCATGCAATATTTGATGTATTTGCTAAAATGATACACCATTCTGATGTTGAACCCCGTGAACTTTTATTACCGATGTAAATGTGAATGATTTTAACAAGATCTAACTAAATCTGTTTTTGTGTTTCTTTTCTGGTGGCAGGAAATCTACATCACATTATGTTAGAACCATTTATACATTTTTATCTAAAGCAATAAGATTGTTGGTCAGACTGTTGGCTCTCTCCTAATCTTACAAAATAGAGGCAATTATAAAATGCAAATTTCTGGAGGAATGTGCTGCTGAGGAGCAAGAGGAATTGCCATATGATGTTTTTTTTTTCTTCCTTCTGCAGAATAGTGTAAGAGAATATTGAACAAAGCACAGCAGTTCCAATCTTGTACAAAAATACTTTAATTGCCTCTCTATCATTTTCAGTCACAAGATTTGATACCTGTTTTCTAAATGTTCTCAAATGTGTTTTTTTGTTTTTTGCTATGTATTGAATTAAAATACTAACAAAATCAATCATCTGGAATTTGACACTTCCATTTAGATCATGAAGCCTCAGCACTCTGTTTTACTCCATATGTTTCATAAAGCCTATATTTATGATTGTGTTCCTAAAACTAAATTTAGTCTTAAAGCCATTTTCAACCTTTCCATCCACCCAATGGTGCTTTTCTAATACAATGACATAACCCCTGTAGTGATACAGTGCTGACTGTTTCCTGAAAATGTAGGTACTTTGTTGCTTGTTTGAACCATGTTGGTTAGAACTGTAATTAATGTCATCAAGCAAGTGGTGGAGTGAAAATGACCACTAATTACTCAGTTTAAGATCAAATTAATGGCAGAATATTGATGTAAATAATAAACATGACATCTGAGCCTGTTTCATTCTCCGCTATTTTGTGGGTTTCCTTACATCACTCCAGATTTCCCAATGGGATGCACACTCTCCTCTTAACAAACTAAAATACATATAATGAAATTTGTATATGTATGGAATGAAACATATAGATTGTTCTGCATGTTAACTTGCTTAATTTGCTCAAGAGCATGATCTATTCCATATGCCATATACTAACAAGAAACTATGCTTGGTTAAGAGCTGCAGTTCCAGTCACATAACTTTGCGATACTGTTTGTGAATATTTGGAAATTGCGACCATTGGCTAACTATTCTTTTGGAAAACGCACCCCAGACTTGCAGGCAACCCAGGGACCCCCAACAAGCTAGATTTTCTCAGTAATACTTTATAATAACTCATCATTACCATCATTTCCATAGTAGTTAACAAACTTAAAAGAAATGCAATGAACTATTGCGTCTTTCTGTACATCTCTATATAGAAAGGCACTCCCAACCTTGGCTCTAGATTGATGCTCAGTATCATTGGCCGGTAGGCTTATCATGTCAATGTAATCATTAAACAAGGATCAGGCAGCAAAATAACGCATTGCCAGAAAATTTGTGAATGTCAATATGATGACTTACAGCAAATAAACAAAAGCACTTAGAGAGATCGATACAATGAATCCGAGATGAGTATAAGAGACACTTCTTCCATTGAGAGTGAATAAACGGAGCTGTGCTTTTTGGGAAAATATTTAAGCTGGCAGTTTGATGCTGTCATTGTAAAACGATCTAGAATATCCATATTTAGAGTGCAATTTTATTAGCTAATATGCAAATGCTTCAAACAAACTAAGACATCTGTAAAGATAACCAAACTTATGTGTCCACAATGCAGTTTGCTTAGAATTTGAAATGTGAACACACAGCATGACAACTTAATTTTATTTTGCTATTATGGCCTCCCATATTAAAGTAAAGCAAATATGATGAGTTGAAATTATTATTCTATTTGTGTGGTGACTGCAGAAAAAGTGCCATTTTAACTTTTTTAATGACTGCAAAAAACGTATTATTAAAATAAACAAGGGCAATTAAATGCCTCCTTTCAGTTCCAAAAATGCAAAAATGAAGGCTCAGTGGAGAAAGTGGAGTAATTATGACGCATATATTAAAACTGATTTAAAACATTCTTATAGGACAGTGTAAATGCAAAGAGAACTCTATACTTAGTTCATCCACTCGAGTGACATTTGGTTATTTTAAAGAGAATTCAAGAGAAAACACCCTTGAAGATGAGACAGTAACAACATCAACTGCAAAGGGAAGTTAATAATAATAGAAAATAAAATAAAGAATAAATGACTATCAAGCAAACCTGCAATTTAGTCTAGTAAGTGAAACCAAAGCTCATTAGTAGAATTTGAATTGCCAATAAATTCTGTAAGAGTGTGTATGTGCTTAAACATTCAATTTGTGAAGTGAGTAGACAATGTGAGTGAAAGAACTGGAGTTCATTCATTTCTAGGTTGTTTTTTTTTTTACTACCGCATTATTGACTTTACACTTCAAGCATTCAGTTGCTCAGTAGATCAAGTGTACGAGTGAAGTGGATATGGGGAAAGAACAACACATCTGTTGAGGCGAGATGACACAGTGGCGGCCATTTGAGCAAGTAAAGCCCAAGCCCTTCTGTCTTCAGAGACTTACATCAAGAAGGACTGTTTGCTCTCCAGACACGGGCACTGTCTGTAAAATATTACCAGTGAAATATACCTCACGCTTTGCTCTCAGCACCACAACATTAAAGCCAATTTTAGACAGAATTAATATTGTTTGCATTGATCTGTAACAGATTCTTTCATACTCAGAGGCATCAGCTGAATTCATCTGACTGGCTTATATTACCCACAATACCCCCGCTGATGAAACACAAAATTGCAAACCCATTTCTTGTGATTATCTTATGTGATTTGTTTTCTCTGTAGAGACTTGATTAATAACCCTAAACTCTTAGTGAATCCTAACAGATTTCAAATGTTCATTGAAGTCCAGAAATGTGAAAATGTTGCTTTACCTTTTCCAGCTGTGCGTTTTGTTTGGACTTATAGAGAAACTCCCCAACTGCCACAAACACAGAGAGGACGAGTCCCGCAGCCAACACTATGAAAATGCCACCGATGTTCTGGACGCCCAGCGCGCTGGCCTCCTTATTCTCTTCCTCAGGACAGCCGTTTCCTCGCCACCACTTCTCCTTCATCATGTGCAGCTTCCCTTCCTCCTGCAGCTGCAGGATCGCGATGGTGATTTTATCTCGGTATGGGGATCCTGAAGGGTCAGAAAGGGGAAACTGATTTAACGAGATGATGAGAATTAGTTCTCTTAGCATCTGCTCATTCCCGTTGGTCAAATGGGTGAAATCTTACAAAATCGTCAAGAATGTTTCATACTTGTGACAAATGGGTCACATTTCACCTCAAAATCCAAAGAAATAATACAGCTGCAAGCAGCAATTAATGAGCAATTAAGCAAGCATTTCAGGGAGCATCATGCCAACTAAAAAAAAGCATCTGCGGATAATTTTAAGCAAAATTATTGTAAAATCATGAATACAGTCACTTGTGTGACATAATTGCTTATTACTTTTGACCAGTAGGTGGCACAGCCTTTGGCATTACAGAAATACAGCCTCAGATACACTTTACTATCATGCCGTCAACTTTTTTTTTTTTTTACCAGCAAGGTCTGATGATAATCTCTTTGAAATTTGATGAAGATTGAACTGTCTAAGCTACCAAAATCAAAATGGATACATGATAAAATGTCCAACAGTTGAAAAACATATACTAATGGATTTTGTAGGACCAAGAAAACATAAATCGTTTTTCATAACACACCAATGCATTTATAAAATATAGTATTTTATTTTTTTTTTTACTAAATTAAAAGCGACTGATGCTCAAAATGGCCAATATGTGAAAACTGGGTATGCTGCTCCACAGCTAAAGAGACCAATTTAATTCCAGACTAGACCGTTCATAAGTAAAAATGTCTGTTTTCCATATCTCTTAACCAGTAGGTGGCACTGTGCTGGAACTGCTCATGTGTCCTCAGGTCATGGTTGTTATAACACATACCAAGTTTGGTCTGAACACACTAAAGTTTTGCGGAAATATAAGTTCACATCCATTTCGGCATGCTCTTTGTTGAATATGCTGATGTGCTATACAAGAACGATTTGGTATATTGAAAAACATTTAATAACTTTTTGACTGTCCTTCACCTGTGTGCCAAATTCCATAGCTTTCCTGCAAGCTTTCACAGACCCAAGATCAAAGAAGAAAAAGAAGAAAAAAAAATGGAATGGAAACAAAAGGTTCCTTAACACCTCCAGTGCACTGGCTCCTAATTTTTCTTTTTAAAACTAAGCCTATGGTGAGAACCAATTTTTTTTCTTTACTGTAAATTAGTTGTTTTTATTCACAACACAGACTGAACAATTCGTTCAAGAAAATCACTGCCTCAACGATCTGGTAACAGCAGTTCTATAGTTAACAGTTCACTGGAGGGGGAAATTATAAGTGAATAACGAATTAAATTTCAGTCTGTTGCTGAAATGCATGGCATCAAAAGACTTTGAATATAGCGCACCGGTATTTGCTACCTTATTTTTTGAGCCTAACATTTACGGTGAATGTGAACTGCTGTTGTAGTATGAAGACACTTTAAAATATCAGACAATCTCAAAGAAAATACCGAAAGTACTCAAGTAGTACTTTATAAGGTTTTTATACCATATTATATATATACCAGACTAAAGCACATTCAAACATGCAGATGTATAAAACTATCTCATTGCACTACAAGACTTGAAGAAAGCTGAGACAGTGAAAAGGAAAGATGAAGTTTGTCACTTCAGTAGTCTAAGACTATATTTCTCACAGAGCTGTACAGAGGTGAGAAATACAGACACTAATGCAGTACGAGCCATAAAAGCCTAATGTTGTTTGTTGAAAAACAGCTCCCAGGGTGCCATTGATAACACACCAATAAAACCCAATTACATTCGAGGGACTGGCATTTCCCGCTTTTATCTATTTATTTTCTGTCTAATTAAAACTAGTTGCTATTCTTAATTTGAGGTAATGTTTCCTTCTGGGTCTCCTTGCGGGCGTTGATCCTCCCTCGCAAAAAGAGGTAAACAGGTCGTGTTCCCTTCATTCAGCACAGATCAAAAACGGCTAGAGAGGTGCTTTCTCGTTTCATTTGAAATACGAGGTAAAACAAGAGCACTCACAAACCTCGCTGATCCTTTCATGTTGTAATAGTGGTACTGCTGTAGTTAACTCTCTATAATAAGGATTGTACTATTGCCTGAATAATTGAGAACTCAGCTGTTCTTTTGCTCAAATGCACCACACAAGTATATGAAGCACAAAGTGTCCTTTATTTGCTGAAATCAAACTGTCTTTGTTTATGCTCATTGTTAGCACTTAGGTCTTAGGGTTTTGTGTAACAGCAGTGCTGCTATGCAAAATCCTTTATTTTTTTAGATGGTTTTGGCGACTATTATTTTCGTCTATATAATAGATATGTGTCATATATCCATGTATATTTTACTTTTTCCTAAATGGCTATATAAAATATAAAAATAAAAATGAAATACAATTGAATGAATGAATTAATTAAATCAACATCTCTCTTGCACAAAAAAATAAATAATAAAAATAAAAAAATCTCAGAATAAATACATGTGCACAGGAAAATAAAAATACTATTCTATGCAAACTTAAAATGATTTAATTATATATCAACACTTTGGTTCCAAATTTTGGTTCAATTGATTTAGAATGGTTTTAATCTTACTTTACTTACTATGTTTTTTGGTGGCTGACCTTCAGTTATTAAAAGTATTAATCTGGATGAATCCATATGCACGGGAAATCATCTGTTTAATGAAACAATCAAAGTCATCTAATAATAAAACAATTTATGGTTTTAATCTTATTTCAGCTACAATGTTTTTTTTTTCGTTTTTTTTTATTATTTTTTTATTATTATTATTATTTACTAAATTCCACAAAAATAGCGTTATTTCAGATAAATGCTAAAAATTGCAAAATAAACATTTAAATTTAATAAACATTGTTTTAAGACATTAAACAAGCCTGAAAATACAGACAGACAACTTTCTTATCCTGCAACATCGAAGACAAATAAAATAATAAATCCTTGACCCAAGGTTCTTCAAATATACAGCGTATGGATGAGGTAAAGACAGAAGATAGCTTAAATGAAACAGAATGATAAGGGTTTACTTGGATACTGGTAGCTCCTCATGCACAAGCAAACTCCTGACAGATGTTTGATGACATGGCATTGTACATGACTCTTCTTAATGATGCTTCCAGGGACAGGCCCGTCCACAGGCTGAAAGCTGACTGGGGGGCTTTCTATTTCCACAATCCTTGAGGGACAAGCAGCATTGCCCCGGAATATTGATATTGAGCAAGTGCTACACACATTTAGCAACACAATGAAGTCACAAGTGAAAAAGGAGCTCACAGCGGTGCCCAAACTAAAGGGTAAAGTGTGTAGGGGGTTTAGTTTTAAAATACTTTTCTTCTATCCCAGTTTACAGGCATTTAAGTAAAGCCAATTATATGCTAACTTCCAGAGTTATGCTAACTTCCAGAGTTATGCTAACTTACAGTAGTGTATTCGCATTTACTTGGTAATTTTAAGGCAAGGGGTTTCCTCAATTTTTTTAAGTCAAGTCAACTTATCACTTTTTACAGTGTACATATTAATTTATCCTTAATGCTACTCAGTACATTCAGAAATACACTTTGAGTAAATTTTAAAATAAGCCATTATGAAAATATATAAATATATACTGAAGTTTGGGTTTATTATATTTAACATTAAATTATAAAACATCTGGTCACACTTTATATTAGGTGGCCAAACTACTATGTACTTACATCAACAAATAAGTACAATGTACTTATTGTGGTCATATTGTAAAGTGAAACACTATTGCTGCTACTGAGGTGGGATACGGATAAGGTTAGGGACAGGTTTGGTGGTATGCGTAGGTTTAAGGATGGGTTATGTAATTAATATACAATGTAATTACAGAAATTAATAACAGATGTAACTACATATAGGTATTTAAAAATATATATAAGTACAATGTAAAAACATGTATGTACACAATAAGTGCAGTATACCATATTATTAATTTAAATGTAAGTGCATAGTAGTTAAGTCCACCTAATATAAAGTGGGACCAAACATCTTTATTTATTGCAATTAACATGAAATTAGGAGTCTAAAACGTTACAATCAATTTGTACATAATATATTAAATATAAAATATATTATTTCTGTAATAAGCACAATTTTTAAAAGTATGCTAAAATTCTCTGACATTTTTTTCTTTTTCTTTTTTAACTTATCCTGATGTCATTCCAAACCTGCCTTCTGTGGAACACAAAAGAGGATACTAGGGAAAGTGTTTCAGCTGTTTTCCACCATACAGTGAAAGTCAAAGGGGTCTAAATGAATTTCATTGTATGAACCATTGTATCTTCCAATCATAGTGTTCCAATCATAGAGGTTAAGAATGACATGAAGGTGAGGGAAAAGTGGTTATTCCACACCAGAACAGAGGTAGAGCTGAATGTGAATTTACAGTGGATTGTCAGGGACTACTGCCCTCCTGAAACACTGCTGTCATCGTTTTGAGGACTTCATGCATTTCACCTGCTTGTTGTCACTTTCACCTGTCTCAGTATAAAACGAGACGTTCAACTGTGCCAAGAATTTACATATTCTCATTTAAACAGCTAAGTAACCAACACACCGAAACGCAGATGGTCTGAACACCTACCCTGTCTGTTCCTGCACAGGAATGCTTGCCAGAAGGACTCGGCCATCTCTCGCCACCACAGTTTCAAAATTAATGCATCCTGCCGACTGTGTGCTGCTGAAGTCAACAAGATATATGCTAAACGCACGCCTGTATGCAGCCTGCCTATGCGAACTGATTCCAAAAGGGTAGGATTAGCAATGGAAATGGCCTATGCTGAGCTGTCTGGGAACGGCACACAGGGGAGTGATAATACTAAACATCCTTTTCCATGTGCCCTGCATTTACTCGACACAATGCAATCCCATGACACATGACTGACAAGCTAAAAACACCCTCACTGGGTTGTCTGTTAGACAGCATACCTGACAGATTTTAACCTGCTGAGTGACAAAGCATTAACGACTGCGAGACGGGGCACTTGATAGCAGGATTTCGCTGTCCATGTGGAAAAGCCTGGATAGCATCTTAAACCAGCACACAGACCTCCCTCCAAAGCATGAATGGATTAAGATATTCTAGGCTGTTTAGTCCATGACATGTCAACAATTTATGATTATATGGTTTATAGTACAATAGTGTCAGAACACCTGCATGAATATTCATAATTCACCTTTTGGAAAGCACGCTGCCTCGATCAGCCAGTTTTATTACTGGTGTAACTGAGAACAAGGACAATAAGAATAAGGAAAAGAGGGGGGAACAAGATTAGGAAATAATGCTAGCAAGTTTCAAACTTATAAACAGCATGCCTTACAGCGACAGAGCTTCGGTTTCAACATCTACCCCCAGAGAAATCAGTCATATTAAACCAGTTAAATAGTTATAAACTACCCTGAGAGCTTGTGATGTGTACTGCTATTTTTATGTGCTTCTCACTTTAAACTGTTGAAATGGTAAAACAGTGCTACCGCTGTCATATTATGTCTCATGGTCTATCTGGAACAAAGCTGGGGTCCGGAATGGACCACGATTCGCTATTTGAGGACCCCTGTTATAGAACGTATTGTGAACAATTCATCTGGGCAAAGACATTTTGAGTACTTTTCTGATCATTTTAACTGTCTTCTTGTTCCTCATGGTATAATCTCTGTCACATAATCCTGCCCTTAAAGGGATGGTTCAGCTAAAAATTTAAATTCTGCCATCTTTTACCAAACCTCATTCCAAATTCATAAGACTTTCATTTATTTTCAAAACACAAACATAAGGGCTCATCACCATGAAGCCAGAGCTTTCCCTATCCAATTTGTTTCTTCCATAAAACACTGCGTCGTCTCAAGAAATATCTGCATATACACGAAACCACTAAAACGGACTCAAAACGATGCAGTATACATGCCAGACCAGTATGCGATGCTGTAATTCTGGCACAGAGCTACACTAAAAACAGAGAAGACTTGGACTATGTGTATAAAACTTGCGTGCCGAATACGAACCCAACACGACAATAAGAAAAGCTAGTAAACACAAGCATGTAGTCCGCCATTGTTGTATCTGTTGCTGTTATGTGACGTAGCGGTGTCTGACTAGAGTCAAGCCTTGAGTTGATCACATCATCATTCACAAAATATACGGATTGGCTGTACACATGAAAACACAAAGGTGTTGTTTTCAGATTTATCAACTTTAAACGCCAAAACGCCTGATCCGTCTGAACGAAACGCAGATACGATACAAAATCTTTACGTATACAGCTAAATGTGTCTCCGTGTGTACAGGGCCTAAGATATTTTTAATGAAACCCGAGAGATTTCTGGCCCCCCATTCCACCTAAATTTGACGTGCTAAATTTAATCCATATGAATCGATCTGTTTAATACACACAATCGCATCATATGATGAAGGCTTTTAGACATTTATTTACAAACATTAGAGTTAGGGTTGTAACCCAACAATACATACAGAACTTCAAATACGGTCAATGGCAGCTTAGCCGTACTTGCCTGACGTGTGTGAACAAACCTCATTGGTTCTTGTCAAAGCTCAAACACGTGGCTCAAAAATGAGGACAGAAATCTCTCAGGTTTCTTTAAAAAAATATCCTCATTTTGTGCTCCAAAGATCAATAAAAGTCGTTTGGGCTTGAAACAAAACAAAGAAACCTTTATGCTGCATATAAAAAAACCCGAACTAACTTTAATTGATCAGTTCAATTGCCAATCAGACAGTCCCTTCCTAAATAAGCAGTTCTTGGTAAGAATATGCTGCAAACTGGACCTAACTTTATACTTATATTTAAAAAGTCAAATTATTCCGTAGGATGTGACTCTAGATCACTGATCCTGACTCAGGATCAATGCAAAGCTCCCAGTTAAGAAATCTTGCTGTCCTTCTTTTAATCAGAATATTTCTCACCATCTCAGTATTGACATTCCCTGCAATACTGAGTAATTTTCTCATTGGACATTTACATTCTCCCAGTCTAATGACTTGATAATGGTATATGTGGTATATGCAAATAACTTTTCAGTTGTCCTTGGAACTTTACTGATCAGTGTTGAGAAGTATTTCCAAATTGCTAGTGCATGACACATTTAAAAACTCTACACTCTCAGTAAAACAATTTAATTAAATAAAATACAAAATTGTACAAAACTGTCACTGGTGTGGTACTAATCTTTAAACTTTTAGGTAATAATATGTTCATTTAATGTACAAATATGTGCCATTTAAGGGTAAATAAGGTACAAAGGTGTGTATTGGCTTTTGTAGCTTTTGGGTGACAGCTTTCTACCGACATCAAAAGTGAAATCTATGACACAGGGGAATATAACCAGAGAATAATTATTTAAATGGTAGTATTTTTATTTTTGTTTTCACACAAAGACATTGTTAAAAATATGTCAGTCTTATGGACATTTTTTTTTTTTTTTGGTTCTTATATTCATCTTTTTCCCATTTTTAAGCTTGGCAGTGAAAATTGTCAGGCTTTGTTATATGTAAGCCCTGAGCATTGAAGATGCTTTATGAAAATGTAAAATATGGCATGTATATCCATATACAGATTTACTTATATCAACATGATTTGACAGGTTTTAGGGTGGATACATATATTACATTGCAAATGGAGTCCTTTTGTATTGGAAGAACAACAATAATATATAACATAATATATATATATATATATACAAAATATAATATAATATAATACAGAGTCAGTACACAAGTAAGGGGACATTTTTTTCATTTTTAGGTAAACAACCAAACTACGACCAAACTAATATCTGACTGCTGTTATGTTGTTATGTGTGTCATATTGCCTTTCAGTTTGAAAACTTCTTGTTTCTCATTACATTTACCATCTTCCTACGCTTTTTATAACTTTGACAACAGCTCATTCGTATGGTATTCTAATTACAGAAAGAATATATTTTGAGGTATCTTTCATAATGTGTGCACAAATAGTTGTATATGCCAGGTAGTGGGAAGCCTCTGGGCACGTGTCCAGTCAGCGGACTGGTTAATCTCTGATTCAAAATTGAATGAACATATTAGCCACACAAAGCCACATAATACTGAACACAACACACCAGTTCATACAGAGCACACTGAATGAGTGAAACAAAGCTAATGGTTTACATTCATTTGGCTGACTGACATGGTACCTGAGGTAGAGGAGTCAGGCTTTAGAAGTACCCAAGAGGCCTTTGATCCTCACATTAAGGTGCCTTTTCCATTCTTGGTTATTTTGGTCCTTTCATGCTGAGGTCATTTGTTGTGTATGAAGCTTTGAGGTATTCCACTGCCATTTCCTTCCTTTCTCTCACAAGTGAACAATTTTGGGCAGGAACGCGTTTCTAGTAGCAATATTACTTTCCCCAGTAAGTAGTAGTGTAATTAATTACAAATAAGATTTCAGTAACAATATTACAGTTACTATCCATTAAATAGCTTGTTATTAGATTACTTTTATTGTCTCAACTCCTACAGATTTGAAATCTAACAATCCAATCCATTTTCATAACAGTCACTCACAATGTCACCACTGCAGCAATCAAGGTAGAAAGATGGGAAATATACATTCAGTGGCTGGAAATATTACCACTACTTTAATTTTGTTGTGAGAAAATCTGAAAAGAACATTGTTGTCAAATGTAAATTGTGGCATTATGTACTTTTGCATTACAATGTTTGTCCATCCACATCCCTTGATATACATTATTTTCACCTATTATCAAAAGCCATTCTAGAATCTTGCGTGTTTTTGACAACATACATATCCAAACGTGAAATAAAATGCACCTGGGTAACAGCTGCATTATAAATGCAATTAGCATGAAGCTAGACTTGGTAGTGTTTTGCTATCGGAATTATCGCATACATGGGTTTCCTCTCACCAGTCTATTTACAACTGGGAAACTCAGAGATAATGGTAACACCCAAGTTTCTGAGTAGAAAACTTGGGTATTAACATAACTTTAAACATGGTGGAGGAAAGAAAGTATATGTACATGCAGTAAATTTTTATATGTTGCCAATGAATGGGATTCTATAGTGTATTCAAAACCTGTTGGATATCTTCTATACCTTTTGGAAATAAGATTTCTTCAAGAAACAGGCCTGAAAAACTCAGAATCATAACTTCCACGTTTTTTTTTTAATTTCCACATGAAAATAGCATGTAAAGGCAGCATAATGTGTTTTTACTCAAAACTCATTCACCACTGAATATTTGTAATAACTTCTGATTGCAAACTAATGTGGATTTTGATCATACAATGAGGTAGAAATATTTATTCACGAGTTCGCACTAACATATAACATGATTGAGCAATTAGTAAGCATATTTGGCATGCTGTCAGGAGGGAGGGCTCCGAGCTCGGGATAGAGCCCGAACCCAGAGAACTCCCCCCTCATCCCAAGAATGGGATGAAATTAGATTGGAGTGCGGAGTTGGGGTGGAGGAGGGATGCTGGAAAACTGTTATAGAACAGAGGTGAGTTGGCTGTATATATACACCTGATGTGCTTGTTAAGGTGGTTAGCTGACGAGCTGCACCTGGGCCAGATTGATTATCTGATCGTGCTCCTCCCGAACCTTGTTAATAAAACATCATTTTGTAGCATCTAAGGCCCCGTCCACACGAAGACGGGTTTCTCTGTATACGCATAAATTTTTTACCGTATAGGCGTTTCGAACCGTGTGAAACCGATCATTTTTGAAATCGGGTCCCAGGGTGGATACATTTGAAAACGCCGTTTTCATGATTTCGTGTGGACGGCGAATCCGTATATTTTCTGAAACGATGACGTCATCAGCCCACGTCTCGCCCCTAATCAGACACCGCTACGTCACATAACAGCAACAACAACAACAACAACAATGTCAGACTACGTGCCTGTGTTCGTGCTACAGAACCTACTGAGCTCATTAGTTTTATTAAAGCAAAATCTTCTGCTTTGTGTGTTAGTTTATATTCAGCGCGCAAGGTTTACACACATGGTCCAAGTCTTCTTCTCTGTTTCTTTGTGTATCTCTGTGGCAGAATTACAGCGCCACATGTTGGTCTGTCATGTGTACTACATCGTTTTCAGTCAGTTTCAGTGATTCCGTGTGGACGCAGATATTTCCTGAGACGACTCCGTGTTTAAGGAATTTGAGGCAAAAAAAAAAAAGATCGGATAGGGAGAAATCCGTCTTCGTGTGGACGTAGCCTTAGAATATGCTAATTGACACAGCTGCTTAGTATTTCTCATGTAAACTTAAGTATTTCTTATGTTTCTTTGTTTTGTTTTTTAAATAACCCAAATCATATGAAAATCACATTCAAATCATTATACTATAGAAATGATATGTTTATTAGCTTCATGTTTCCTGTGTAGAAAGTGTAGTGGAACTTTGCAGAAGCCTAGTGAAACTTCATCATTGGAAGATACAGAACGGGTTATAAACATGCAATATGAATTGGCATTTAAGCAGAGAATGAGCTTTCACACAGTGCTGGAAGCCACTAATAACTAAACTTATGATTCTAAGTAAAAATTAGCAAATACATTATACCCTAACAGTCACAAAGATGCACACATATGAAGTCAGAAGAGGAGAAAGTGTGCAATTACCAATTTTGTGGAGTGTAAAGTAGTGCAACAAATTACTGCTGACAGGGAGAAATAAGTAAAGCAATAATATTACTTTTCAAAGGAGTAACACATTTTGAGTAAACAGGCCAACTCTGCAAATGAAAATCTAATTTTATTTTTTAATACTTGGTATCATGCCTATTCTGTGCACTATGTGCTCTAGAGGAATATGAGGAAAATCATAGAAACACTAATTCGCTCTTCTACAAACCCACGATAAGGAAAGTGTTTTAGGGTCATTGTGTTAAGATGTCTTAGAGCGGTATCATGTACAATTCTGGATGTTTTCAGACTAAAGTCTTACTGAGGACAGTTGTTTTTTTCTTCTACATTTCTGCTGCTGACACAGCCCGTAGCTGCATGTATAACAGGATTAAAGCAATCTGCTACTGAGACTGATAATCTTATGCACAGGAGGGGAAATGCCTAACAGTTTTTGTTTATTTATCTCATCCATTCATCTATTTCATGCACGTTTGCCTCAGGGTCCGCGTTTCTGTACATTCGCTGAGCCGCTGAGCGTCATTCAGAGACGCTAACCTCAACTGCTTCACCTTCACCGACAGAGCCAGACAGTCATTAATCAAAATGAAATGAAGATTTGAGTCGACGCTGCAGTCTGAGTGAAACACACTTTGAGGAGAATACACTCCTGCATGGTAGAGATGTGTTGATAAATGACTGTGTCCCTCATTTCAATCAGTCTGTTCAATGATTCATGTTTTTGTTGAGATGTCTGACAAATATTTTTTTGCAAGGTAATGCCGCTGAGACTAAGTGTTTTGGCAAAACAGAAATGGGTTCAGTTGATTATGTAAATATGTTCAGGTCTGGGCAAATAGCTGAATGATAATAGCTGCAGTGAAGTCAATATCTGCAGCATCAATTCAAGTCATTGTTTCAGATATTGATTGACAATAGTAGAGCAACTGTAGCATCAGTGATCACTATTTTGAGAAAGAAGAGAAAATTCCTGATGCAAAGTGAAGAATTCCACTAATCAAATGGCTATGTACCAAATAATAAAATAAGGACATGAAATATGAACTAAAATTATTGACTGCAAAAAGTTCAGTCCTGCAATTGTTGCTTTAAAGAGAGATACCTACCTGATTTAACCCACATAAAATGGCTTTGGTGCTATGAATTAACATGTTTTTTTTTAGATCGATTCAGCAGTATTAAATAATATTTTTGGCTTGAATGAATCCAGTTAATTTATATTAAAGCTTTAAACATGAAACTATAATGCAGTTTTAAATTCAATTCAGTTGTTAAGCAAATATGAACTGATAAATTATTCAAATAAAACTGATAAATATGCCTTACCCATTGGGGTGCCGACCCCGTAGGCTTTGGAGTCTATGAGGCCTCCGATCTGCGTGAGGTTGCAGTTGCGCTGAGTGACAAATTCGATGGTGGTGGATTCCATAAGGAAAGCATAATCAGAGGTGAGCACACGTTCAATTCCTTCCTCGATGCTCTTCACCATCACCGAATGTCTTCGACTGCTCATGAACTCCCACATCTTATCATACGTGGAGATCTTTGTTTTCTGGGACAAGAAGTCACAGTCATTGTCAGACTTTTAATACATAAATGCCCTTTGACAGACAATAGTCTTTCCTTCTAATCTGACATTAAATTGAAACATCGATAATACAGTAAAAAAAAAAAAAAAAAGGGAATAAACACAAAAACCAAAACCAACAATAATAATAATAATAGTAATAATAATTAAAAACACAAACTCCAGCACCAAATGTTCTAATCTTAAACATAAAAAGGATTTGGATAGACACTGAAACACACAATAGCAAAATATTGGCAACTTCTAAAATGAAAATGGACACACTTTAGAAATGTAAAAGTTAGTTCTGTAATTGTCATAATTTCTGAAATAAGGTTGCAGGTAACTGAGTTCAATCCCATGACAAAACTTTCATTTATCACTAGAATGTAGAAAGAAAGATAATGTTCAGAGAAATGCCTTTTTAATGACAACTTAATTTGTAAATGACATTAAGAGGAGCTAATAAAAGTAAAGTCATTTGCACTCTTTGTATGCATAAATTTAATTATCTTCATCATCATCAATGTTGAATAAGTTTGAAATATATAAATCACTTTTGTTACATGCATTGTGTTTCACTCTTTTACTGATTTGTGTTTGTACTGACATTAGCTTTGACCGGTATAGTCAAATTACTTAAATATATTTAAATAAATTAAATGGGACCTATTATGCAAAAATCGTTGTGTGGCTGCAGTGTGTGAAAACAACCAACCTATTATGTTAAAAATCCACCAACTTTTATTTTATATAAAACCAATAAATCATGAACAGTCTCTCAGAACGAGCTGTTTCAGATTCTCCCTCTGTTCACGTCACCGAGGGGAAAAGTCCCGCCCATTTGTGACACTCTCGGCCCTATTAGCATAAACACAGCCCTGAGTGAGAAGCTGCGGTCCGCCATTACTGGAGATATATACAATGTCAGCACCAAAGAGGCTTTACAAGTGTCGTGTTTTGGGATGCACTAATGAACATAGGAGTCTCCATAATCTCCCCTCATCTGAGGACACTCAGGTTAAATTTCATTTTCGAAGGAAATATCATGGAAAAAAATGGTAACGTCCCCCTAAATGTTTAGGAATTAATACCAACGCTTCGTGCACGAATGTCAGCTCCAGACAAAGTAAATATCACGCATTTGTTTTCTAAATTGCCTTTCTGAAAGAGCTTCTTGGCACTCTGTAAGGCTAATTCCTAAAGCTATCATTGTCTCTGTGTGTTTTCACTGATGCCGCCTTCAAGTGCTGCCAGAATGATCGTGAATAGGAATGCGGTGGTTAAAAGTTGCATATGAAAGCAATGTGAGTCAATCGCTTGAAGTTGTCGAGCTCGTAATCAGAAGTGGGACTTAGCATGAGACTAGCTATGTTGTTATTTTTATCCCGCCGTACTCCCCGTCTGTGTAATTCATAAACTCAAATGTATTATTCACAATATAATCAGATGAGTGACTTTGAAACCGAGTAGTTTTCTGTAAAGATAACATGCTTGTACTAATAGGGTAATGTTTATTTGCAAAGGCTAGCACTGCTAATGTGGAGCTGGTGCTCTTGAAGCTCCACCCTCTTCTCCAGGAGCACCATCTCATTTGCATTAAAGCAACATACTCAAATTCAGCACGTTTTGGCTCATACCCTAAGAGTGGCAATTTTAACAAGCTATGAAAATTTATCTGTGGGGTATATTGAGCTAAAACTTCACATATACGCTATCGGGACATCAGAGACTTATTTTACATCTTGTAAAAAGGGGCATAATAGGTCCCCTTTAAATAAATGTGGTAATATATATATATATATATATATATATATATATATATATATATATATATATATATATATATATGATCAAATTAATTAATATAATTAATTATTAAAAATAAATAATTATTTGAATTCACAATTATGAACATCAAACGATTCACAAATATTTGTCTCTAAAGTCTTATGCCTGAAATTTTAATGAGATCACATTGCATTATCAATAAACCACCCACAGACCAGCTTTTCTCGCTCACTTCTCTCTTGCTGGGAACACAAAACATGCAGGTATTTTTCAAAATAATCTTTTTAAGAAGAATCACACAGCCATTGGTTAAAATGTCATATTTTTGCCCCTTTACATGATTACTACGGCACAAATTGTGGCAGAAGCACACAAATCTATTTATGATTAATCCTGACTAATCTCCAAAACTGAAATGTGTACCGGCAGCATGCAAAATTCAGCATACAAAATAATACCATCTTATTCCAGCAGAACTACAAATAAACCCCTAATCAACTTAGATATTAAGGTTAGTAGCGAGAGAAACTGTTGTCAATTGCAAAGAATCTTCAACCATTTTAAACTCAGGTCTTTTTGTGCCTCTGAGAACACATCTGATGGCATTTGAAACCTAATTAAGTCACATACTCAAGGTCCTGCCTGCCATTATTGTGTGTAATGACTTTTTGTGGCCGGTCGATATTTTAGATCAACTGGGTGATTTGCCAAGTGCCTATCAGTATCTTCTGGAGTTACCCTTGACAAATCAGCCGATTGCACATGTAGACTACACCTGCTGATGAGGCAAAACCATGGGGCCGGGATAGATAGACAGAAAGAAAAAGATGAAAATGAAAATCTCAAGGAATAAATAACCAAATGCATATTTCTTCTCATTGGTGTACTGTACTATTCAACTTGTATACACTGTAATAGATTTTTGGGAAGGCAGTCCACTAGGTTTTGGAACAAAGCATACCGTTGGACCATATGCAATAAAAACATTATTTATTTATTTTTTTTCCACAATGCAAGGCATCCATATTTTAGTAGGATGCTTTTAGCACACAAGCATTACTTAGACACACACTTGATCATATCTGACAAAATGATTCTGCTTCTTGATACTGAACCAACCCCCACAATTCTTTAAGTGTGAGGTGAAGAAAGTCCCTCTGTGTCACTTCTCTAGTATTTCTCTCTCATTTTCACACCATTCTTCCTGTGATGCTATCTGTGTATTTTGGTTGATTGTGTGGACTGATTAGCAGTGATTTGTCAAATACTTTGATCATGCTGAAGTGTTCACAGATTGCACTACTTTAATCTGCTCTTGGTTCTCGATCTGTTCTGAGGCTTTGATTAATTTACTGCACACTACAATCAGACCCGAAGCATTCTCCTCTGTTGCTGTTATTCTTACAGATGACAAGAGAATGAAAATGGAGCGAATTTATTATCTGTTATGACTCTGAGACAAATGGTAGAAAAATTGGTTGGTTCTGATAAATAGACATTATTGTGGGAGTGACGTGTTTTTTTTTTTTTTTTTGCTGTTGTTGTTGTTTTATTTTTAATAAAAGAAGGACATGTTCCAGATTGAAAATATTTAATCAGCTTTTTTGACTGAAAAGGGACATCCATCAGCTTTCACTGAGAAACATATAACAAAACACACAGAATTATTGATGTATTGGATTTGTAAAAGTAGACATATGAGCCTGTTGTTGACTCCTGTGTGGACATTTTGTTTTCCATTCCGCCTATATAGTATTGCAGGAATTACATATTTATGTAGGCCAAAGCCTGAAAATGAATTAGCATTTTAGCATTTCTGGTTCAATCATTCCAAAGTCAATGGGCCTCATTCATGAAGCATTCGTAATATATGAATATTTATGAATAAATTTTGAGCAATTTGCGAGTAAAACGGACCTTCCCGAAAACTCTCCTCCGAATTCACAAACGCTTCGTACACATCAGATTTGATAGTTAAACATGTGTAGGTTCCAATCATTCGTAAACAGGGTGCTCGTGCACGCTCGGCATAATCACCGCCTATGAATTGCAGCTACACAAATTGAGTGTCCAGGAACGCAGTGGAATATTCTGGTCTACTTTCTCAGGTTTGGCTCCAGTATATTGCATAAATGCAAAAAACACTAATAGGCCATATGCTTAACAATAAATATTCAATAACGTGTGTCCACCAAAGCGTTTTTAGCCAGCTGAAAAAATGTCAGGCGCTCTTCTTAAAACAACCAGCTGGTGGCGCTTGAGAATGCATTGATGGCACAGCGTTTTATCCAGCCGAGACGCTTTGGTTGCTATGATTTGAAATATCAACGGCAGAAACGTATCACTACTATTACCTCATTTTTAAGAATATTACTGAATTTAAAAATGCAGTAACCAGAAATATTAAATTATCTATTGTTGTTCAGTTGTTGTACAAGTAATGTTAGGATGATTGGTCGGTGTAGTAGCCCATTTGTCCCGCCCCTCCTCCATTGATTGGACGGCTGGGTAAAAAGTGACATTGACAAGCGCTGCATTTTGCCTAAAGCTAAACAGTTTATCAACTCCCAGCTCCAAAAAAAATAAAAAATGGAGCAAACGAAATTGTAAAATATTATAATGGCAGTGCATCAAATGCAGTCTCATCAGTTTGCCAAAATGAACACAGAATGTTGTACGCACTAATTTCCACGTGGTAGGGTGCAGGTGTAAATTTCTTTCGTACCAACTAATACACTAACTTACACTAGTGCGTTTTCGTTTTAAAACAGCGTTTTAGAATGAAAACAATCTTCGTTTATACTGGCGTTTCCGTTGCATTTCAGAAACGATCTCCGTTTACATTACACAAGCTAAAACGCATGTCACATGACCATTCATGCAGGTACAACCATAGATATGTATAGGTAGATTCCCTATTATTTAGATGGCGGATGCATCTACGTGCTTGGAGTGGTCGAATGGGGAATCTACCCATACATATCTATGGGTACAACAATGAGCATGATATTATTGTTTACACGGTCGTCAAGGATACACAGTGCGAATGTGGGCAGCCACACCATCGTTTTCAAAAGTCTCCGTTTTGGTCTGTTTACACTGAAACGCAACCCCGGAGTTTTCAAACTAAAACGGGGTCTGCATTTTCATTACGAAGTTATGCATTTTAAAACGAAAACACACTAGTGTAAATGGGGCCTAACATTTAGAAAAAAAAAAAACTAACATTTTCATGAATTTGAATGTTCGAATGAGGTCCGATGGATTTTTAAACAGGTTTTTGGTAAATGCCTGAAATAAGATCTGTAGTGAACACAAGATCAAGATATTAGGTGTGTTCGAATTGAAGCGGCGCTGCGCAGAATGATCAGTGTATGTGCCGCGAGAGCTCTTCGAAAGCATCAGCTACCATCTGCTCTCTTATCGCTCTCGCCGTACATTGATGTCAAACATTGATCATTCTGCGAAGCGCCGCTTCAAGACGAACACACCTAATTTCTTGTTTTACTAAATGGTATAAATTAACACCATGTGATTTGTTTTTTTTTTTAAGCTTTTACTCATCTTGAAAGAGGCGATTGTTAACAAGTGTCTATAAAGGTTTGTTAAATAAAGACTGAAAGAGAGTTCAGAAGGTAATTGGTGATGATGCTAAAGTCTTGCGACTGTGGTGTAGTTCATTTATAGCATACACTTTTTACTTTTGGTGGTTTTATTGAGACATCAAGTTATATTAATTTGTGAAGATTCTTATAATAATAATAAATTGTGTAAGAATCAATAAGTTTTGTTGATCACAGAGCTTATTTTCTGCAGTCATCCAAAAGCCAATGGAAAAGTCCTATTGGGTCTGTGTTGAGGCAACCAGAGTGATTCAAATTTCTGGGTTGGATACGTCATCACTGCACCACTCTGTTGGCTAGGACAGTGGTGGTGCTTAAAGAATGAGAGGCGGTTCAAATTCCCAGACAATTAAAAAGTATGCTGCACCCATGTTAGCTATCCTTTACTTCATGCAGTTGAGGCTTAAACTGCCATAGAACAACTTCAAACCATCACATAAATATTCAAATGAAGCACTCTAAAAGGACAGATAAGGATCTTAATTGATGTCTAAATGTGTCCACATCTCTGCCTAAGAATTCAGGCCTGGTATATCCAGGGCTGAATGTTAAGCAGTACGAGCTTACATTAGAGTGAAATGGCCCATTATTTCTTAATAAACTTTAATGTTGTGTAAAACACATTTAAACTGCATTTAAATTCCACTTATCATATGTGATCGTGAAGTACTACTACATAATGGTGTCATATTAAAACAAAAGACTTGGAAGCTTTAGGGGTTTGTATTTCAGCTGAAATTCAGTGTAGTTGTCAGCTTTTCAGATGTTGGAGCAGTGGCAGAAAATAGACAATATATTTAAATGCATTTACCTTTATTTCATATTAAATAATGTGTTACTACCTTGTTAAAACATGAAAATGAATTCTCGTTGATGTTCTGATTTGAACATTTTATACAGAAAGCAATTCAAGTGACCTTATATTTAAAAAAAAATAAAAAATCAACCAAGAAATAGTCAAATTAAATAAACGTGTTGAATGCATTAAATAAAACATAGGTATTACATGTGTTAAATAATTGCTAGTCAAATAGCAATTATTACATATTTATTAATGTGTCATTATTCTGTTATAACACAAAAGTAATGTAATCATGATAAATCACATTTTTGTAGATGTTAGAACATGTTAATGGAGTCCTTCTGAAGGGAAAAAAAATCTAAAACTACATCAAAATTGTGATCTCAATGCAAATTTTCAATAATTATTTATTTTCTTGCAATTTATAGGCATAATCATGTGTAGAGATATTTTCGCTACTGGCCAAGAGTTTTACTGATGAGTGATATTTCATATATGTTTAGCTTCAATAATAATTATATTCCACCATGAAAACAATTTTTTGTTGACGTTCTGACTTATGAACATATATTTTGTACACAAATCAATTCAAATAACTGTTATGACCAGCATTTAAAAATCACAGAAGGAATAGTCAAATAAATAAATGTGTTAAATGCACTAAAAAAACAATTATGTTTATTATTTAATTGCAGTTGTTAAATATTAATTCTGCAAATACTAATTGTTATATATATTTTTTTTTTATGTGGTGTAAACATTGTATTGAGCCATAAATCCAGCAAAAATAATAAAACTATCTTAAATATCCTCACTAAAGCTTTGAGTTCTTCTTTTCTCTATGTGAGCTATTCCACCGAGAGGCCGTGTGCAATGAAGGAGATCAGTCCAAAACAAACATCTCCTGGCCTTACCCATAGCTCAGCCACTGATAATGATGCTGGAAACTGCAGCAGGCAGGTGGCTGTCCATTTTAATTCACATTCTCATTATATTGACACACGCAGGAAGGCGACATGCTTTGTAATGTCGTACGGCAGTTTAACCTGAATAAATCTCTCACAGACCAAAATGTGAAGATATTTTAAAAAAGCTGTTAACGATTCATTTTACAAAAAGCAGACGCGTAGGTTGTGCCGTGAGAAAGAACCACAGAGATTTTATGTGCGCAAGGAAAATAGCATCCACAGGGAAGGGCGAGTGATTATGTATGCATGTTTGTGTGTGTGTGTGTGCATAATGGCAGAAAGTCTCTTGGGTCTCTATTGTTAGACTTGTCAAAATGCCTTTGATTAGGCCTCATATAAAGACATAACTGCATCTTTTTGAAATATCAGATGTGGCTTGTCTATATCCACACACAAAAAAAGAAAAAAGAAAAATAAAAAAAATAAAAAAATATTGATTCGTAGATAAATTTCTATCAGTATATTTCATGAAAGAGCAGATTTTCAAAAACTCCACCACACTGTCTGATCTGAGCACTCGGATGTCAAAGGAAAGAGGAAAGAACAACAGAGACTGATGAAGATCTGGAAATCTCTGAGCAGAATACTGGAAATGCAGTCCTCCTGTATAGTAACACTTTAGTTTAAGGACCGATTCTATCAACTAGCATTCATATTACTACCATATTGGCTATTTATTAGTACTTAATAATGCATATTAACACATAATACTGCCTTATTCTGCATGACCATATTTTAGAGCCCTTAATCCTCTACCCCATACCTAAACTTAACTTCTATCTTTTTAACTGTTAATAAGTAGTAAATTGCAACATGTATATTGAGTATTTACATTGTAGTTAAATAATTATATATATATATATATATATATATATATATATATATATATATATATGTGTGTGTGTGTGTGTGTGTGTATGTGTGTGTGTTTATATAAATAAACACACATGCAAGTATATATTTAAGAAAGAGATGTTATGTTTATATGTATTTATATGTATATATAATATAAATTATATGACTATAAATATGTATACATGTAAATATTTTCAAAATATGTACTGTATATAATAATATATAATATATGCGTGTGCACTATGTATAAACAAAAACTTTTATTTTGGATGTGAATAATCGTGATTAATCATTGCCCAGCACTAGGAGTATTTCTCAATCCATAAAGTGAAGTTTAATAAAGAACTGTGCCTGTGTACAATAACAATAAATTATCACAAAATTAATTTCATGTTAAATATAGCCTGAATTCAAAAAAATACAGCAAATTGAAAATTCACCTGAAATTCCTAATTTTTTTTTTTTCATTAAATTTAACTATAAATGTTTTACATTACATTTGAAGTCCTCCACGGTATTTGTCAATAATTCAGTCTTGTCATTCATTTAGAATACAATAAATTCCTGAAATTGACATGGTAACAATTTAAGGTGTAGTTACATCTACTTACTATAGCAATAACAGTTAATTATCCATAATTACCATAACCTAACCCTCAACCAAACTCTAACCCTAATATTAAGAACAAATACATGCAGTTACTTAATTACAATAACAATGTCATCAAAGTGTAACCATTGACACTGTAAAATTGCATTCAATATTTGTTCATATGCATTCATTATTACCATACCATAGACATAATTACATTAAAAAAATTATTATTATTTAAAAATGTACACCTTATTGTTATGCCAGATGTTTCATTATTACAAAAATAGAAATAATAAAAAAAAATGCATTTTAAAACTATAATGATCTGAACGTAGAGTCAAAAATTGTAAACCATTTCAATATTTTTAAATGTGGAAACATTTTTCTACACACTATGACTGTGCCACCTAGTATCATATAGTGTCAATTCAACCAAAAAATGGGCAAGAAAAAAAGTGTAATTTGTGTGTTTTTAAAATTAGTTTTAGCGAGAAAAAGGATTCAGCAATTTTATTCCAAAACGATTTCCACTGAAGTTTCCACCACAGAATGAATGAACAGTGATTTGAGATGTGCTTGGAAGGGTTAAATCACAAGGGTCCACAAACATCATTGTATCTATCCACAGGTGGGGCTGCTCTCTTTAACTGCTGCTCCGATTCCATCAGGATCTGTGATTCACTTCCTCCGACTATCTCATCTCAGCAGTCCAGGGGTCCTCCTCATAGGACCCAAGAACAGAAAAAACTCACTGACGATTGATAAGACCAAGATTGCAGTGGAAAAATGAGAATCTGCTGGTAAGGGTTTTGAAACTGAGAACTGGCCGCAGGTTCCATGGAAACTTTCTCTATAAATTAAAAAGATGATGGTAGCAGCTGAGACGGTCAGCTAACAGTTTCTCCCCGACTCTTACAGAGAGACAGATGCGACTGAGGAACAGCAGCCTAGAAAGTGAGCAAAGGTGTGCTTCTCTGTGTGAAAGGTTGCCATAGATTGTTTTGATACTGAAGGATAAGAGAGAGAAAAAGAGAGAACGAGAGAACGAGAGAGAGGTCGGGCTGCTTTCCCAGTGAGCCCGCTCCTCTTTTTGATCATAATATCTTTTGAAGCATAGAATGTGGCATACTAGACGTGACAGATAATAAGATGCCTCAGAGCAGAGAAGGACAAAGAAAGCAAACCTCCAGAGAAGAGGAGGACTATATCTGGCCAATACGTCTGCTGTGTTCTCCACCTGCTTTCATGGGTTAGAATATTCTATAATTTAATGTGTCAGCCTTAGGGCAGTATGTTCAGCAAGGGGAGCGCTTGGCTTCCAGATGGAGGCTGCCTAAAATGACCATAATCTCTGCTACTACGATATCGAAGCAGACCACAGAATAACTCATGACTGAGATTCTTGTTTTGTTAATGCTAAGGGTCTTATATTTAAGCAAAACAGATTTTATGGCAGATCTTTTTGATAGAGGAAAGCTGAACATTGGTTCCACAAAAAAACATCAATAAAGCTTTCCACTAAGGTTCCATTTATTAACATTAGTTAACTATATTAGATAAAATGAACTGATATTGAAAAAAACACTGACAAACATAGTTAAAGCATTTATTAATCTTAGTTTATGTTAATGTCAACATTTAATGATACTTTACTAAAATAAAAAGTAGTATTTGTTTACCCTGTAAAGCTGGCCATTTGAAATAATAGCCTGAATAGACAAAATCAGAAAGGCCTAAACTGAGCAAAAATATGAAATTTGGGGGCCAAAAATATGCTTCGAAAACATTGCAATACAATGATGATTGAGAGACTAATAAACATTCCTCAAAAGCCAGATGTAATGTATTTGAAACACACTAAAAATCTATGTATGGATCAAGTAAATCTGAGTTGCTTCACGCCAGTAATTTTTCATCTTGAAATTTTACTAGCAATATAAAATGTATCCTCACAGTAACTTAAGATTTTACACTAACTAAATAACATTTTTAGAGGTTTTAGAAATTTGGGTATCATATAAAGTATTATGAAGAAGTCCTAAAGCTAACATGAAGTGACAATGTCCAGTTGTATTTTTATTGACTAACATTAACTAGGGTTTATAAATCTAGCAAACAAATGTATTGCCCATTGTTATGTAATGTTAATTAATATACTATATTGGCGAAAGTATTGGGACACCCCCTTCTAATAAACAGGTTTGACTATTTTAGTAATTTATATGAGTACAAATCTTAATGTTTAAGCATATAATGATATTCTAGGGAATTGTGTGCTTCTAATTTTATAGCAACAGTTTGGACAGGACCCTTTTCTAGTGTTTCTGTGTATAAGGCACGGTTCAAAAAGACATGATTGATTGAGTCAGTGTGGAAGAACTTTACTGGTCTGCATGAAGCAAAGTCAAAATCCCAGCTGAACACCTCTGGTGTAACTTTATATGCAGACCTTGAGCCAAAAACTCACCAAACACCAATGACTTGTACATAAGGGTACTCTCATTTTAGACACTTCCAAAACTGTTGCAACAGAGATGGAAATGCAGTTTTTAAATACATTAATTATGTTTCCATCTATGTTGCCACTGTTTTGGAAGTGCCTTTTTCTGTTCTAAAGAAGGGGGTGTCCCTATACTTTTGTCCATATAGTGTATGTACAAGTCATTGGTGTTACATAAGCTTACTGTACAAACAAGCTCGATTTCATTGTCATTGTATTCAACATTCATTATTGTCACAATAGGCAAACTCTTTTTAATGGACCGTTTTCTCTTTCACGTTGGAAGAGACTATGCAACTATGTAATTAGTAAAATAGTTAAAGTTAGCTAACTGGCTGACATGTTTATAACTAACCTCCTGTATAATCTGGTTTAATGACAGACATTTAAAGTAAACTTTATCGCCCCCTCAGGTTTGTCACTGCCAGATAAAAGAACACACATTAAGCTTGCCAAACATGTATGCAGCATAGTACGCTCTCATCGAGCATTTTTCAAAGTAAAATCCCACAGACTACCCAAAAAGGAATCATTTTTACAGGACAGGCGAAGTATATTGAGGAACATAGTGCATAACAGAGTGATCAAAGGATTAAAAGTGTGAGATCTCATTAGCGCAGTCATCCAACTCAAACTCCCCAGTGTCTCATCAGACACTCGCTAGAGGCCATTTCAATAAACCTCAATATATATTATTAAAATAATTTTTCCAGCAATAAAACCAAAGACGCTAAAAACCACCAACAGTTTCGAGGGCTAGAGAATGCAGCATTCTGAACTCTTCAGCAGAATCTCATACAGGTGGCCTAACATTACAGCATTCCCAGACCATTTCATTGAAGCTGGGTGTTAAGTCTGATCTCGTTCTACATCACCGTTTTGGGAAAGAAAAAAAAAACTGAAAAAAAGGACTGGTCATTTTTGCCAAGAAATATAGGTAATACAAAAAAAAAAAAATATTACTATTACTATCAATACTATTTTTACAGATTTTAATTTCAGTGTTATCACAGCAAACAATAAACAGTGCTAATATACATTAACAGTGCTACCAAAAATTCATAATCATAAACTTTACCTCCATACCAAAATCCCAGTTGGCCAGACAGTGAATTATCTTTGATATTGGCATCAGGGAGGCCATGACCCCAGAAACTGTAGTGTACACCATGAGTTTAATTTTGTGTTATAAATGAAAATTGCTCATAAATAGCCTTTGGGATAGTATTCTTACTATAAATGGAGCAAAAACTTGGACACGGGAGAATATGTTATGTCACAAAGCAAACTGGATTAGTAGAAAAAAAAAAAGTGCAGTAGAGAGCATACATTAAAACATGCATAGCACGTAGACATAAATTTATCTTTTTGCATATTATGGTAAATCAAGTAAAAAAAGCATAATCTCATTTACTAATACTTGCATGGATTATACACACAGGAGATCTTTTCATGCAAAAATTCTGCACGTGTGTATGCATTTAAATCTGTTCTTAGCGCTACTCTAATGTTAATGCATTTGGAGTATTCTAAACGAGTGACCACATACCCATAGATTAGTATTTTGCATAAAACACATCCAGACCATTTCCATATCCTTTACTGTGCTTCACCAAACATATGATACTTTCAAAAGATGTGCACTATCCTGAGAGCACGCACTGCAAGATCCTTGAGCATGTACAAAATTGAATCTAAACATGATTATAAAGCCATCCAAAGTATGTGATATTTGCAGATTTAGAATACATTTTAGTACTTTATTTATGAAACACGGTTTGTTTGTGAATATGTTCATACTTAGATTTCACACACAAACTTGTGCATATGCATGGCTAGTGAATGAGACAATATTCTAGATTATACAGAAGTAGATTAGAGTTCTTTGGCTTGTAACAACAGCAGATCAATAGCAGCTGAAGAAGCCAGCTGTGAAAGTAGAGATGGGAAGAACCTACAACCCCAAACACAAAACTATTTCAGCCACAGTGGGTTTATATATAGTTATGGTAGATATGGTTCAAAATGTTTGTAGTTAAAGAACATAAAAGGAACCTAATTTAAAGTGCAGCGTTCTTGATATTATTGAGTTCTGTGACTGTTTCTCTGTAGAGCATTATACAGAATCAATAAAGGCAGTTTATCAAACCGTCAATCACTCACACTGCCACTCAATCACTCAATACATCAGCACTTGCTAAAAGAGCATATGTGTTCAGCTCTCTGAACATCTGCTGTTCCTGTAGGAAATCTGACAGCAATGGATTACAGGCGTTGTCAGGGCCAGGATGCTTTGAAAAAGCTACATTTCTCTCTCTCTCTCTAGTTATCTGCTCTAGCATTGCTATCTACAATAGGATGTTTTTTTTTCTTTCAATGTTTACACTGTGTGTGTGTGTGTGTGTGTGTTGACATATGAGGACACAAATTTGTATAATGACATGGGTATGAATGACATAGGTATTACAAAGGGAAGGTGATTTATTAGGACATTTCCCCATGTCCTCATATTTCAAAACGCTTATAAATCATACAGAGTTTTTTGAGAAAGTAAAAGTGCACAAAGTATCCTGTAAGGGGTAGGTTTACTGTAGGTGTAGGGTGATAGAAAATATGGCTTGTACAGTATAAAAACCATTACGCCTATGGAATGTCCCCACAATTTACAAAAACAAACGTGCATGTGGGTGTGTGTGTGTGTGTGCATGTTTATGTGGTTTATGAGGACACAAATTTGTATAATGACAGAGGTATTACAATATGAAAGTGGTTTATGAGGACACTGCCTATGTCCCCGTAATTCAAAAGGCTTAAAAACATACTAAATGGTGTTTTTTTGAAAATCTAAAAATGCACAAAGTCTCCTGTGAGGGCTAAGTTTAGGTGTAGGGTTGGTGTAGGGCAATAGCACACACAGTTTGTTCAGTATAAAAACCATTGCGCCTATGGAGAGTCCCCATAAACCACAAAAACCAACGTGTGTGTGTGTGTGTGTGTTTTGTCACACACACAACTCATTGTGTGTGTGTTTTGTCACACACACAATGAGTTTTGTGTGTGTGTTAAAGCAACACTTTTTACCATAATTTGTAAAAATGCTATGAAATTGGAACTGGATGTTACTGAATATGAAGATAAAAATGTTGAGCAGGACTTGATTTTGTCCTTCGGGAACTGATTGGACCATTACAAGAGATTGAACAAAAAGGTTAGAACAAGTAAGAAGTGTATGTGAAAACAAGCAAACAATGAAATAAATAAATACATAAATTAAAAGTTTTTTTTTTCTTCTTTAGAATAAACTGTACTGATGAATTGTTCACAATAAAACAAAGGGATATGCAATGAAGCAAAGAGGATCAATTTTGATTTCTGCTGACTAAAGTTTAAAATAAACTAAGCAAAACTAATAAATATATTATGATGATGTTTAAATTTTTATTATAGTAGATTATAGTAATGAATAACATATCATCATTATATGCTTAACATTCCTCTGAAAATTTGCACAATATAGCAAAGGCGGATAGGAAAGACATACACCAGATTACTCCTCTCTTGGCACAGAGTTGGCTGAGGATTTCACTGAACTGGTTACAAGCGCTGGACAATCAAAACCACACCGAGGGGACACTTTTCATGCTGTAATCTCAGAGCAAAACTATTGACTTAATAAGAGGAATTTAAGTGTCACAGTGAAAATGTTCACAACCCTCTGGGACTGAATAAAGTCTCCCACATACAGGCACTAAACAGTATGCAGTCATAAAATGCTTTCAACCTTTGTCACTTCCAGCAGTCCACAGCGATAAAAGCTCTGAAACACAACCTCAATTATTAGGTCAAGTACAAAATCTTCATTCTCAAACATTTCGCTTTTTATTGCATACTTCGGATCCCCTTTGAAAGCTGAGATTTCAAATTAGGACATTCTGATAAGACAGCACTGATAGCACTTTCACCCCGTCATCACTACTATACAAATAATAATAATACGTTTTACGTGTATTATTATTCTCCATTTATCCAGTACATTTCTTTCGTAAAATGACCCCAACAAGATTAAAAGAAGAGATGGATCTTGCATGTTTTTTTTTGTAAAGGGAAATTGTTGGCATGACAATTATCCCTCATTAGCTCCTTTCACACGTAATACCAATAAATGTCCGTAAAATTTCCGGAACGACTTTACCAGTAAATTCAAAAATGCGCTGTTCACACAGGCGACGACATTCCGTCTTTTTTCTGGAAAATCACCATTCACATCCATTCCAAAATACTGGTAAATTCTGTGACATCATTAACCTCCAAATGGCTGCGCTTGTACAAACATGGAGGGGTATATGCAGTCAGTCTTGTTGTTGATGGTTTCATTTTTGTTTCAAACTTTTGCATTCATGCAGCTGCTTTTGTCCCAGAAATATCGTAATAGCCGACTACAAACCAGTGCTTAATTTGTATATTTCGAAGTCCCGGAACAAAGCGGGGTGACGGATCTGGCATGTGGTTAGAGGAGGGGAGAGGTAACGGAGCATTCAGCTGATCACATTGATGGGCCAGTTTAAGTGACTAACAGAGTGCAGTTGCTTTTATTAGGGTTCATACATGAAAAACCTGAAAAAGCCATTACATTTTGAAACAGCAATTTCCAGGCCTGGGGAAAAAAATTACAAAAAAATAATGGAATTTTATTTCACAAATCTCTGTAATAGAGTCATAATCAATCATGTCCAGAATTTCGTGGGTGATTGTGTGTATATTACATAGTTTTACTCATCTCCGCAGCTTTCAAGTTTATACTGAGGAAAATTCCTGCAAACATTTATTCAAGATAGCAAGTAGGTTATATGAGTAAATAAATCCACACAAACTAGCAGATTAAATCAGTCATTTGAAAACAGCGTGCGTGATTCAGCTGGACCGCATCTTCTCTCCTTCACTCTCTCAAAGCGGCTTCACATCAGCAACGAGCTCCTGCACACTGATCCAAGACTTTCGCTCGCATTTCGGGACAGTTGACAAAATTGTCACTTGCTTAATCGGGTCACTGTTGCATAGTCACAAAAATGTATAATTTGCACGTCTTTTTAACAGGGGCGGATTTACCCATTAGGCAAAGGTCCCCCAAAAGCCAAGGGCCCCCTAAAATGCTTTATACGAGATGCACATTAAGCGTGGACACACGAACGGTTGCTGTTTACAGTGTTTATTACCACGGCAATCGTCTGCGTGTCCGAGTTGAATGTGCTTCTTGTGTTTCCTGCTTGTAGCAAATTAAAATATGTGAAGGTGACCGCAGCACGAGTGCGAGGTCTCTCTTTCCCAGTGTGCACACTCCTCTCTCTCTGCGTCTGCTCTGTTCAGCGAGCGGCTGAAAGGAGCTGCGCTTTCAGTTAAAACAGATATGTTGCTTCTCTAATTTTACATGCAAGTATAGCCGAAATCACAGCACAGCTATCGTCTTTATCTTATATGTAGCCTATTTGATTTGATCAGAGGACGGCACGATTATAAATGAGGATGTTTGTGCAGATTAACATCTTGGAAGGGAGAGCTGGTTATGTAGTCTTAATTTGTCGCGTTTCAGTTAATATTTCATATTTATTCCATCGTCTGACAACAGAAAAAACTGTTTTCATTGGTATATAAAATTTACCAATGAAAACAGTTTTATTGAGAATTTAGCTGCATCAAACTACAGTATGTGGGCACAGAGAGGCAAACAAATATAATAACAAAAAATAAATGTACATATTGCATGTTCAGAAGAAGTGAGTCAGTATGAGTCAGAAATGTGTCAGTAAATTGCTCAGTGCAAAGAAAGAGAAGTATTGGGAACCTGGTATTTCTATGTTTTTTTTCATATGTCTAATAGATATGAACTTATAATATGTTAATATGAACTTAGAATAAGTTATTTGAAAAATATCTATGACCTTTTGTCTACTCTTCATGCTCTATGCTAACTATGGTTTCATTAATAATAAAAATATTGCATAAAACATCCATATTTGTTGATGCCCATGTTGATTAAAGTATTAAAAACTTGAAAAGTATTCATTTAAGGTACATTTAGAACAGATACAAATGTGCGATTAAGTTGCGATTAATCACGAGTTAACTCATGACAATCATGTGATTAATTGCAATTACATATTTTAATCGATTGACAGCCCTAAGTTAAAATGACTAAAATTAAATGCTGGCTTACGCTAGTAACTCAACAGTGGACTTTCCTCGTCAATATAGGCTATATTTTTTTCACACTTTTCTTATTCTCACTAATTCAAGTTTTTAAATAAATGAACCTCTGAAGGGAACCAATTGTCTTCAGAAAAGTTTCGATGGCATTTTTATTTTACCTGATAAAATATAATTTATGAGCTGAGCACTGCTTTGTTTACAGCCATTACCGCGGAAACCACTATATTTCTGATGTTCTGCAGTTTTTGTTCAGACCAATGCGAAAATGCACCCACATGAATCCCTTCATCATCATCCCTTTTCTTTAAAACAAGGTTTAAATGTCCAATGGTGAGGTAAATCAATTGCTATTTCTTGGTCTACAACATGAAAGAATAAAAGTGTCTGCTGAATGAATAAATGTAAGTGTAAATTAAAGAATTATAACATGTACATGAAAAATGTAGAAACATTGGACACAACTATGGGGCACCATTGTGCAGCAGCAAGCATCACAACAAAAAAGGAACGTCAAGTTTGATCTAGGTAAATGTGTGTAAATGTGTAGATCTCCATTCCTATATTTGTCTGGGGCCTCCAATTCACTAAATCCGCCCCTGCTTTTTAAGACAATCGTTACTCACGCGCTCCAGAGGCTGTTTCAAGGCTGAGCGCTCACAGTCACATCCAAAGCCGCCTATAACGAGTATCATATTGAGTTATTTTTCATAGTTTGTTGTTGAGATTAAGTGGACACACAAAATTACGCAAAAATGGCCATCCTGCCGAGTATCCAGGTTTTTTATTAAGTAAATGTGAACAGTTGAGAAAGAAAAAGGCCACAGAGGTCTGTGCGACAGACATGGGTGGATTATACATGGGAAAGTGTGGAGTGAATGCGTCATCTGCGTTAGAATGTTATGATTGGGCCGGAGTAGACGTCTTACGTCAGCGCGTTCTGAACTCGTACGTGCTCATACCTGTAATTTTCTTTCTGCGTTCACACACAGTTAATTCCGTCAATTTACTGGTAATGTTACAACTTCTCATACTAGTAAATTGCCAGAACAAATTTACCGGTATTTTGAAAACGTTCTGTTCACAAATGATCTCTTTACGGCAATTTACTGGTAATTTTCCGGAAAAGTCTATGTGTGTGAAAGGGCTTATTGATTAAGATCAACTGTCAACAATTTGCAAAAAGTGTGGTGTTGCTTTTTTGCCTCATGAGCACTGAAGAAAGCATGGGCTGAAACGTCTAGTCTGTTTTTAATACACTTTCCAAAAAATTGGGGCTAGACCTTTTTTGGTCTGTTTGAATTTTTCAGTGTGCGGACAAATTCAGCTACCTATTGGACAAAAGATTTTCTCAAAATGGCTCAATATTCAGGTGTTTTATTCAGGTGTTTTCATAAAGAAAACCCATTTGACCCCTGAATTCAATATGCCAGTGCATCCGACTGGCATGAGAGTTTTAAGGTTTTCACCAGATGTCTTTGACAATATTAAGCATACTGCCCTGTCATTGACCTTCCTGGTAACTCAATTAGTAAAGCTGTAATCAATTAAAAATTTAGTTAAATCAAATCAAATTATGAAAGGATAATGTACAGTTAGCTGGTCATTATCGCAAAAATTATGCGCTGACAGGGGGATCTGGTTTTGTATCATCCTGATGTGGTCCATTATGTAACAGTGACTGTGCATTACCCTCTAATTATACATCTGCTCATCTTATAAACCCCCCAATCCATAAAATACAGAAAAGAGACAAAATAGCCAATAAAACATGAAACACAATGGTCCCTATTGATCCTTTTTTAAAGATTCTCTGTAGGATTTGAAGTTACATGTGCTGCAAGAGATATGACAGGCTCAACTCACCTTAAAGAAGGTCATTGTAGCGCCATCCTGCACCACTCCATACTCAATCTTGGTCTGCTTGGCCAGGTCATCGGCCGAGTCAATTGGAGATTCCATTCTCTCCACGGTAAGAAAGGCGGCTAGGTTGGCCGTGTAGGAGGAGATGATGATTAGGGTAAAAAACCACCAGATGCCTCCTACTATCCTGGTGGAAAGGGCTTTGGGCATGAGCTCAGATCCTAGTAGAGAGGAGCAGAGATAGCAGTCAGGGTAAAGCAGTGGTCACAATGTGAGGACCAGCACCAGATGCACAGACCCAACCCAGTCCAGACACAGCAACTACAGTAGTTACAGGGAAAGGCCTTGCCTGCTGACAACTTGGATGACATATCTATGCTAACCGAATACGCCAAAGTCAGCCACGGCGAAGGTGGGAATTCATTTATGTTTTAGGAGAATTTATGTGGTCAAATTTAATTAGATTACAGACTCTCGGATTTGTATTAAATCATAAAGGGCTCATAATTTGCTTCCGTCTTTGAATTGCCCTACACTCTTCAATCCATTTGGCTTGTGGGTAAAAGCCAAAATGAAGAACCATTTTATGTCACAACCTACGTATAATTTTCTGTTATTCCTTAATCAAGTTGTCACCATAGCCACGCAGAGAAAATTAATTGATGGGGAAAAGTCGGGACAATAACTAGTTGTACTAGGAGGAGATGTCAGAGGACAAGAGCACAGGGAAGTAACTGGCTCCTCTTCTCAAGTTCTATGAGTCAGCTGTAAGCTTTGATTTGTCACAATGAGTCCATGGCAAAACACAATGGACTGTTGAAAAGATTAACCGTTACATGAATAACAATTGAACTGCAAACGTGAGTTCCAATCAGGCCTCAACAGACTGGCAATGCTCTAGTGACCTGTCAATCAAGTACAGAGTTTGGATGTGTAACTCTTGCTCCCAGACAGCCTGAACAACCATTGAAATGGAAGGAAAGAAAGAAAGAAGAAATACTCTTTCCCTGTATATACTAGCAATCCAATTGTTAAAACTGATGTGTATATTTTCCTTGATGCTAAAAGACATTCTCCTCTCCCATCAGAGAACTTTAAGTAAAAACATTGTGGCTTCAACATTCCGACATGTGGCTCAATCAATGGTGTGAGTTTTGGACAGGAATACCTGATTATCCAAACAAGTAGTCGGGCACAATGTAGAAGGGGTAAGAGAACTGTACGTGAATTTAGAGTCGCATAGTTTAAACATTTCACCTTTAAAAAAGACTTGTCAAAATCAATCAATAGCAGAAAGGTGCTGTGGCCATCACAACCACGTTTATAAAGAAGCAAAAATAGTATGTCATAACATTGAAAAAATTTGAAAAGAAAACCATCCTCAGAAGAAAGTTGAATGCTGTCATTTCAAAGTATCACCTGGACCATTTGGTCAGGGTGACCTTATATAACCTGGTTGGGGCTGACTGTCATGTACCCAAGGTAACGTCATGACCAAGCACGCCGTCCCACAGTTTTCTGGGGGCTGACAAGCCATGGGCAGGGGAGCCTCTCTACAGTGTAGTATTACTCATTCATCATGAGACATGCAGACAGTCAACATACACAATCCCTGCCCGCTTAGCCCTCAGCCTAATGCCACATCTTCTCTTCCAAACTGACAAAGGAACCTGAACAAATGGCAGTCCCATTGACACTCTATAATTTTGTTGTTATGGGGTGATGCTGTTGGACAATAATTAGTTTGAGAGGAAATAATAGGCCTACCTCCTTTTTTGCTATGATCCAAACACACTAGCATGTGACTTTTAACGACCTCTGCTTTCTGAGGATTACTTGTTCGTAGGAAAGAGTTGTAATCCACAGTGCCAATCGGATGGTGGGATTCAGTAGGTTGCCTAGACACAGACTGATGCACCCACACTTGAAGTCAAGCGTCTAAGGCAGGGCTTCCCAATCCTGGTACTGGAGAACACCCAGCACTGCGTATTTTAAATGGCTCCCTAATCAAACACATCTGATTCAACTCATTGTCTCATTAGTAAAGACTCCAAGGCCTTACATGTATGTGTAAGGTAAGAGAGACATCAAAAATATGCAGTGTTGTTGGTTCTCCAGGACCAGGATTGGGAACCACTCATTTAAGGACACCACTCATGTGGCTGGATATCACTTGTCCCTCTTGTTCAGAGGTCTTCAACCATGCTCTTGGGAACTCACTGTCCTACAGAGTTTAGCTCCAACCCTTATCAAGCCCATTGAACCAGCTAATCATGCTCTTCAGGACTACTTGAAAATCCCAGGCAGGTGCGTTGAAGCAGGTTGGAAATTAAATTTGAAAGGACAGTAGGTCTTCAGAAGCAGGGTTGAAGACCTCTGCTCTAGTTGGACGCTGACTGCATATGGCCCTGTAACTCTTTAGCATGCTCTTTGATTCATTCTAAAAAATAACCACACAAATCGCTCCACCAACTAGAACAGCTAGGCAAAAATATCTGCAATGTTGCTTCATTTTTGACATTCGATGTGAAGACAAATATCAATGCTATCTACATTGCAAACAGCTAGTGGCTGGTTTCAGCCAGTCCTCAAATACAAATCTTTCACAATGTAGATTTTGCAAAGACTCACAATGCTAATGTTATATGGCAATCCAATCTCTACTGAACCATTCCATTTGACAGATGCAGTGCAGATTCAAACATTACCCATGCTATTTTGCAAACAAGTGCCTGGTGTCTTTCATTACTCAACCAAATATTATTATGCTGTTCTGATGCAATACATTCTGATGCATGCAGGTTACATGTGACATTGTCCTTCAATCACCATAGGCCTTTCTCAATCTCAAACATCTGCAGTTGAGAAGATGTGGCATCTGGATTTGGTAGGGTTAGAGTTAGAAGTCATGAATACATATGGCAGTCTTAGACACAAGACCAAGAATTTGTCTTTGTGTCATTCTGCCACTTTTTTGCACATGAAATTGGACTTACCTTCTCAGAACCCTGAAGAGCAAAGACAGTGGTGGTTATGAAAAAGTTAGCATGCAACTATCAATCCCCTGATCCTCTACCCAACACCCACCAATAAAAACTTTCAAGTCCCACACAGTCCCATTCATACCATTGGCCAGCAACCAATTTGCTTCTAGAACTACATGCACAGAGGCACCCATGCATCATAATGGGCCTGACAAGAGCAAGTTGGGACCCCCAGCAAAAGAGTGGGATGTATGCTAAGGGGGGCAGGCAGAGGCGTCTACCTTGCTGCATGAGAGCTCCAACTCCGAACCAGAAACTATTTAGCAGGGTGAAATTGTTTTCCACCACGTCCGAGTCGGGGTTGCATGGGTGGGGGTTATACCATTCGTAGGGGCTAAACCTGTGGCAAGCAACACAGAACACACAGATACATTTTAGTCCAAATTGTGGTACATAGAAGAAAAAATGAATGAAAGGCAGGTCTACCTATAGAGACACAAAGAGAAAGAGACAAGTTAGCATAACCATCAGTTAATTAGATATCAAGATTCTGTATATATAAAAAAAAAGTTATCTTGATGAATCTTTTGTTTTTGTTTTTTCTTTCTTTTTTTAGTTAATGTAAGAAATAAATGACTTATGCTTGTGATAGCTACATGTTGGATAGAACTGTTTATGTTAATTTCAGTTCCTTTTTTCTATTCCAGAAACTGTCAAATAACATATTCATACAAAAGGCAACCATAATTATCAATGTATGCGAGCAACCCACTGTAAATTAAATTAAGCTATAAAAATAAAAGAAAAAATGACTAGGCATTTCTGATTTTATAAGCCATGGCCCATGTCCCAGTGGAGTTACTAGACAGAACTTCAAGACAGATCACCTAAAAATGAAAAGTCTGTCATAATTTACTCACCCTCAAGTTGTTCCAAACCTGTATGAGTTTCTTTTGAAGAATGTGGTAACCAAATAGTTGTTGGTCCTCACTGACTAACCTCATAAAGGTTTGGAACAACATTGGGGTTAATACATGATGACAGACTTTTCATTTTTGGGTAAACTGTCCCTTTAATAAAACAATAAGTATTAAGATGCAAAATATTCCACACACATATGCAAAAACATGCTCACTGCAAATTGATACTGTTGGATTTTACTATCAAGATGAGAGTTTAGGAATGTGTTTTATTAGAAATATTCAAGCCATTTTCAATAAAGAATGTTTATTTAATTTGCAATATTTTCTGCTGCACAATTCTCTACATTAGTAATAATGAAGCCATTGTACTGACAGCAGTTTTCTCATCTCACACATACAAATACGTCTCTAACTACATCAACGCACATGTTGGTGCAAACATTGAACTAAACTGTATAACAATGTTTTCACACACTTCATGGACTTCAATAAATTCCGACTGACACTGAGGCTATGGATTATTTTCTCATGTATTATATCATTTATAAACAATTTTATCTGTGCGTAACATGTACATGTTAAGTATTTATGTATTAATCACTGTACCTTATATCCTAGCATTAAAAAAGCAGCTAAAGACATGCATTCAGAATGTACACGAGGCCTGGAATAGACCGAGCCTTAACTTACAATGTGTTTTGTACTTTATGAGTGGATTTCTTTTTTTTATTTGTCAAAATTATTTTGTAATTGACTGCTTCAGATGCTGTCAAAATAGCTTAACTTGTTGTTAACCCAGAATATTCATTTAAAAGGATTAATTTAGATGCCCAATGCAGAAGATCTAGTCAATTCCATCATCTCCACACTCCACTCCACACCAATCTCTCATACTGTGCTATCTCTCTCCCACATTGAGACTTCCCATTTACTCCAGCTAAGTATAAGTGACATTACATTAGTAAAGGTTGATTGGGCGACAATTAAGCATTGTGACCCAATTCTGTTTGTGCTGAAGTAGTGGAATAAAAAAGCATCTACAGGCTTTTCAAGAGTTGAGCAATCAGATACCAAGGAAATTATTTGTCTCAGCTATTTTTTATTCTCCGTAAGACCTCTAAAATGGAAACAGAAATTATTGACTTTCAGAGACTAATAGTAGAGTACACAACATTTTCTGCACATGAGGCTATGAGCAAGATTCATCAAGTGCTGGTGCAATCATAGTTTTTTTCTATCTGAATTGATTGCTGTGCTCTTTAAATAGCTCAACTTCTGTATCAAACTAATCAAAAACAACATTGTTAAACTCTAAACCTGGTGAAACATACTAAAATATAAGTTTATACATTACATTCCTATACAAATACCTCTTTTATTTAATGACATGATGTTAAGAGGTGAAGATGCTTCCTTAGAAGATAACTTCCCATGTAGGCTGTAGATAGCAAAGCAGCTCACTAGAACAGAGCCATAGGGCAAGAATCTTTGAGGTTGAAGCAGTTAGATCTATTCGCTATTTGTGATGCAAGTCTGACTACATACAAACTATAATCTTTCAAATATGCAGCATCTGCCCAAGACCTTTCATGCTAAAGGTCTTTGTGCAAGTTCACACAATCATGTTCTGTAAAGCCAATTACTAACGGCAAATCTAACATGGATGGCTGTCATCGACTAGAGCGTGCCAACGGAGGAGAGAGGCAACGAACACCCTCTGTCTGAATGAGACGTGGCTTAACCTGCTGCTAAGGGAAGCTCCAGTCGCCCGTTAACTGTCAGTTTGATCCAATTATACTGACCTTCTGTTATCTCCGGTCATCTGTGCCGCAGAGGGAAATTTTTGAGCAAGGTCAACATGAAGAGATAAACGAAGGCTGAGGAAACATTGATGCCTCGGGAAAGAACAATGGAGCCATTCCTTTTTTTTTTTCAGAAAGTCATTGTGCACCGGACCGATAATGCACCTGATAGCAGTCATGTCAGATCTGGAAGATTGACATATTTAAATAACGTCGCTGTGTAGCTGCGTTTAGCATCCAGAACATGGGTTGAGGTTATGTTGTGGAGCTGACATACAATTCAATAAGGATGCTACACAAGGATGCATTGCTAATCAATGCACTAGCATAGATTTCATAGACTGACTGCTTGTTCAGCATAGTCTTACTGGGTTTTCGGTCTTAAGAGATGTCTAGTGTTCCTGTAGTATTTCAGCGCCAAGCATGACCTCTTTTGAATTTGAATTTTCTCTAACCTAAATCTGTTTTCCTGGTTTTATTCAAGTCAAACATATCATTTAACATTACTGAATTAACTTAAATATATAAATTTATTACATTGTAATTTTACTCAAATAAAAATTAATGAATGAAATCTTCTACTAAAATATTTGGTCCCACTTTATATTAGGTGTCTTAAAATAGTATGTACTTAATAATAAAACAATGAATTGTTAGCTACCGCGTACCTATTGTGTTCATGTTGAATTGCAAAGGTTTTGCTGCTATTGAGGTGGGATATGTGTAAGGTTAGGGGCAGGATTGGTGGTCGGGTACATAGTAATTAACAACACTTAATATAAAGTAGGTCCTTTTTTTTCTTTAAGATGCATTACTCTGATATGGCTTTTTAACATCTTTTTCAACAAATCTCACTTTCCATTCTTGTATGTAACACCTACTCCAATCAATGATAATAGCAGGTCCAGGATTATATTTTCTTGCATTTGTTTCACTCAGCAGTTACAGAAGTAGAATTGGTTGCAAACATTAATCTATCAATTAAATAGTATAGACACCTGCAAGATCAAACAAACAATGTTGAATCAATTTTACTAGAGATCACCTCATTTTTATTTCTTATTTTAAACATAAATAATTGTTAATAAACAATTAACTAATGTTTATGATTATAATAAGAAAAAAAATGTGTTGTCTTACACAATTTAGCTTCTCAGATCATTGCAACCTAAATATTTTTTTTTACTAGAAACTAAGAGAAAAATGCTATATATATATATATATATATATATATATATATATATATATATATATATATATATATATATATATCCAGTGCTTTCTTTCCATCCTCTTCCCTCCTAGACTCTGAATTAATTATCTAGTCAGCCCCACACAGCAGTCTGTTAAATCATCCTAAGTGCAGCCCATTTAGAAGCATATTCCACCTGGAAATGAACGGGATCTGATAAGCACTTGCCCTGACTGGTGAAGGCATTACTCATCTTGTGAGGAGCACGTATCTTTCCTTTCACATGCTTGGGTTTTCTCCCCGCAGTAAGGACAATAGTTCATTAGTGATTTTTTTCTAAGGCAAATATTACTACAAATATTGCTCACTCTTTTGTTTAGGGATTTGAATTAGAATTAAACTCTGGAGTATAACTCATCCAGCACCATTTTTCTACAGACATGAGCGATACCTTAAATCATTCTGCTCGTTGAGGAGAGGTGTACTAATAATAATCTAAGCAATTCGATTTATGATTTCCGCCTGGCAGACGATAAAATAGTCCTAGATTTCTCAGATCCCAGACTGACATTGAAGAAGTAACCTGAGCCCTATCCAGGGATCTATGTCACAGTGGCTCTTTTAACTTGGACTAATAAGAACCCTCCTATAGCAAACACCCAGGACATTCTGGCAACTGCACAGCAACTCATTAACAACGCTAAGAACAATTTATCAACCATTCTGAACATATATTAGTATTGTAACAAAGGCATGCACTTTATACCATAGGTAGTCAACCATAATGCCTATTATTTTCTTCATAAAATATAAAAATCAAGTTAATGTGGAATCAAAATTGACCCTATTTATTTTCTTAAATGTATGTTGCATGTAAAGTCCAGTTATAGTATAAAAGTATAAAAGCTGTCACCCTTTGAAAAGCAACATTTTTGTACTTTATATTTACCTATGAAAGGTGCATTTTCGTACCTTAAAGGTAAATATTAGTATCTAAATACTTTTGAAAAGGTATCGCCTCAGTGATAGCTTTTGTGAGAGTGCGGAATCTAAAATGTAAGGTTTTCTGTGTATGAAAATCTTCAAGATGTAGGCTACAAATGTATATGAAACTCTGTAAATTCATATAAAACTGAATTAATAGATAAGATAATCTGAAATGGCTTTTCAACATATTTCCAGGCTTCATGAATCTTGCTTATTTTCCACATTGCTAATATATTGTAGTAATGCCTACTGTTCACAATCCAATCAATTTCCATTGGATAAAATCTGGTAAAAAATGACATTTGCTCGTATTTGTTTCAAAACTGGTTGCAAACTTTAATCTATGAATAAGATATAACAAACATGCAAGATATATTTCTACTATATATTATGGAATAGTGAGATAAGCTTGCCTTTGATAGGAATGTGGTTTTACACGTGCCACATTCACGATCAGATAAACTAAAAAAGACTGATTTATTTGAAGCATTAGAATCAGACGCAGTATTTGAGTATTGCATCAGCTGCATGATTTACTGCAAGAAGGCAACGCTTGTTTTACGGCAAGAACCAGTGTCATAAGTAAGTGAAACTCATTTCCAATTGAGACTTCCTCAGCTGTTTCATCACCTGCTTTCGCAGAAAAGAGAAGAAACTTTGTAAGGAGAGGAAAACAACAGGAACAAAAACAACTGCTGATATGCATTACAGATTCTGAGAAGAGGATAAATGTTAGACTTTCATACTGTGCCCAAGAAGGAAGGTTTCTAAATACTGCATGGTGAGAATAAGCCTTAGTAAACCCTCCACCAGTCCCCATTATGTCACCCTGTGATCTCTTTCTCTCTCGCTCCGTCTTTCGCTCTCACACGCAGACATGTTTGCTGCATATACCGGCTTTATAGTGCACATACAAAAGCAGTTGCACATGCACACATAAAGAAATGTGTACAAAGAGACAAACACATAAACACAGTAATACTATCTTGTGATAGGTCTTGTCTGCTGTGTGTTTCTGTTAAAGCATGCTGTTTGTTTGCGTACTTGTTATTTGTGCTCTAGTTGAGAAATGGAAAGGTGAACACTTACCCAGTATTAACATTAGTGCAATTAAAAGGTGAAAGGTGCATATTCTGAACCAACTTAGATGACAGTTGTAGCGCGTTAGAAACTTGTGTGATCATATTGCCAGTAACATTTAAAAAGCACAAGTGCATTAACCATAAAACTCTTGCGCTTGACCAGTTGAATGCGGTCAACCCAAGAGTTTTAGGGTTAAAATAAGGCCTTTTCTTTGGATTTCTCCCCACCGTACTTCCAGTGAAGACCAATGGAAAGCACCAATGCATTTAAAATCGGTCTCAGTGATTTATTCAAAGAATGTACTAAAGTACAAATTTAAAGCAACATTCTGGGTCCAATATAACTAAACAAAGCTATCAATAAAGATAATGTCAACTTAAAAAAAAAAAAAAAATGCATTCTGTAATTATGGGATGGATGGGTTGGATGGTTGCAGTTTAATTTGCATTATTCAAAACATCAGCCCTGCTATACCTCTTTTGAGACTTTTTACATGTAATTCCTTCTCCTAACAAGGAACAATTTCCCCTTAGGGACCAAGAAGTTCCTTCGTGATCTCTCTCTCTCTCTCTCTCTGTCTGTCTGTCTCTCTCTCTCTCTCTCTTCAGTATTTGACATTTATGTAAAGACTTTAAAATCTTCTTCTTTCTTCAAAATCTTCAAAATTTAAACAGGTGTTTCATGGATTTAAAAATTAAATGTAAGACTAGTAAAGTTGGCATGAAAATTCAACATGAAAATTCACTCATTTTCTAAATGCATTTAGAACAATTAAACTGTGCATATGTTTCTTTTTTATATTTTTTATCAGAATGGCACAACTAAATCTTCCAGTGAAAAAGTTAGACTTCTCTCTGGCAACGTATGCAGGATTATCCAATCGTATGGTGCAATTGTTTGTAGTGCAATTTCCAAATCTCAAAATCCAATCAACAACCAATATATATATATATTTTTTTTTTTCATATAGAGAGATATACAGTATTCAGTTTTTGATGGGTGCAAAAAAAAAAAAAAAAAAAAGGAAAAAAAAAAGATAGCATCCTACAGCTGTCAGTTTGGGAGCAATGAGGAAAAATATCAACTGTCAGATGTCAATGCTAAGTTGTGAAATACTGAGCCCTATCAGGTATAAAAGAATGCATTTGAAAGCTATGAACATATATGAAAATGTCCATTCTACTCTTTTAGAGTAGTTTCCTAGACACAGTTCTGCTATGCTGCTTGCAGCTATATTTTTGTTTGTCTTTACAAACTGAGTTACAAGTCGAAATTATTTTCTAATCAACATATTAACTTGCACTTAACCCAGAATTTCCTTTAATTAGAGGACAATTAGTCTGTAATGTCTACTTACTAAAAACAATGAAGTGTGATATCCATGAATTAAGTCCTATAAATTACTTTATTTTGTTACTAAATTTGACCTAATTTAAACAGTGAAGCTTTAGGATAAATGGTGTTTACTACAGTATCTGGGGTTTAATTCTAAGTCTCCAGCACAAGAGCTTATTATGCAAGCAGTATTTCAGATGTTCACTGCTGCCCAAGGATTTCAAAGCTGTTAGTATCTTCAACCAACTGTTAAATAATTTTCATTCTACCAATTTTGGAAAACGTGAAGATACATTTCCGTAGCATTACATATCATAGAATCTCAGCTTTCCAAAGGAAATATGAAGCAGGATGTGGAAAACCCAATCAGAAAAGACAAGTATACAAAATATACACAGTACGGACAGCGAGGGATGGGGGAGGTTGCGTTTCACACCAGAAAATGCCTCAATCTCACTCTCACACACGCTTGAACACTCCCACAAACCTATTTTCTGTCTTTCACACACATACTGTCTTGAAACTGTTATTTTGCATCTTTGCTTTTATGGTTTGTGCTATTATGCATTATCTGATGAGAGCCACATACTGTAGCTCCTGTGCGTCAAGACAGGAAGACCAAAGCAACCCTTATACGTAGCTCCTCTCTAATGTGTTTGCTATGTGTGTGTGTGTGTGCTACTTTCTCCCCTTTTCTCTTTTAACTCTTAGTTATCTCCTGTTCACACCTGCAGGTATTTCATATTTCTATAATTTTCCCTGGAAACAACTGAGCTGAACCTCATGACGTTTCATCAGGGAAATATTGCGAGAGTGGCATCCGGGATTCTTAAAGGAATAGTTAACCAAAGTCAGGGGTGTCCAAACCTGTTCCTGGAAATCTATTGTCCTGCAGAGTTGAGCTCCAACCCTAATTAAACACATCTGAAGCAGATGATCAAGGTCTGGCTCATTAGAAAATTCTAGGCAAGTGTACTGGAGCTGGCTGGAGCTAAACTCTGCAGGACGGCGGCCCTCCAGGAGCAGGATTGGACAGTTAAGACATCATTTACTCATACTCATTTTGGTCCATGTCCATAGAAGATTAAAGATCCGGAGCAGGTTTTTTTTTTCCAACTAAAAGGACTGGAGGTTAGGGCTGTCAAGCTCCAAAATGACAAAATAAGCAACATAAGAGCATCATAGTCCATATGGCACTTGTTCTACTGTATATGATGCATCTATTCCTCATGCAAAACTATCATATGGCTTTTCCGAAGACTTGGAATATAGTGCATGTGACATAAGGACATCTTTCATGAAATTTTGAAATTATTTTGTAGTAATTTTGAATCTTGACAGGCTTATATGCTTTGAGGTATTGACCTTATTTGCTCCATGCATAGGTCATACAGGTTTGGAATGATATGAGGGTGAGTAAATAATGTTAGAATTTGAATTTTTGGAAGAACCGTTCCTTTAATGCCACTAAAGAAAAATCTAAGAGCGAACTGTTTCATTTAGCATAAAATGTTAATGAGATGAGCTTATGATGTGGGGTATGTTTATATATGTGGCTGGTATGTTACCTGGCTATGACAAACAGCACACAACTGACACCCAAGTAAGCGAGCAGAATATACATCCAGATGTCGGGGGACAGGGGGTTGAGAAAGGAGAACACCCCTGGGTTGGTGCCGTTGGGTTTGCGGTACAGTATACTTATCCCCAGCGTCATGAAGGGTTTGGAAAAGTCGATGACCTTCTCTCGCACGTACGTGATGGCCAGGGGAGCCACTGCAAGATCAGCTTTCTGCCAACAAATAACGTACAGGGAAAAGAGCGATAGGCTGTAAATCATGGCGAGCAGAAGCATTTAGAGGAAATCAAATTAAGAAAACAGGGCTTTTACACATCACACACTCTGCCCCACAGCGTTTAAGAGGAAATTTAAAGCCCTCTCGTGGACTCGCGCTCTCTCTCTTGATTTACCTGCTACTGTTTCAGCACTTACTAAAGCCTTTCATGATTTACTGAGTCTAAGGGACCGGAGGAGCGCTGAACCGAATCCACTCTCTCAGCTACCCAACTAGACTAAAAAATGAAAATAGCAGTTATGAAAAAGGGAAAATGAAGGGGGTTAAAGGTTTTACACAGGTCTGACGCTGTTGGCTCTCTGTCAGAAGCAGAAATAGCCTTTGTCTCTTAGCATACGTTTTCAGGGCCAGTTTGACCGTGAGTTTTTGGTCCACATCTAAAGCTTTTGTAACAAGTAAAAGGTGCATTCTTTGGTCATTTTTGTTAATGTAAAAGAAAATATCTTAAAATGCACACCAGTTTCCAAAAAGTCATGAGAAAATTTGGTGAAGTTTACAGAATTGGACTCATTTGTGCATTCCGCTTGTTTCATTAATGACCATCCAACTAGATCTCTTAAGAAAACATGATTACTTTACATTTTGACAAATTGGTGGTGAACTCGTTAAAAAAAATTTTTGTACAAAAATGTTCATTTTACTTTTTGATGAATTAGTGGTAAATTTATTTGATTTCATTTGTATAAAAATATCATTTTACATTTGACTAATTGGTGATTGCGTACAATTTTATGTAACAATTTTATGTTTTGAAAAACTAGTGGTGAATTTGAGTGATTTCATTGGTACAAAAATGTCGCTATTTTATGTTTTGACAAATTGGTGGTGATTTTGTATGATATCATCCATATGAAAATGTCACTATTTTACATTTTGAAGAATTAGTGGTGAATTTGTACAAATTTATTCATACTAAACAAATTTTAGAAAAAAAGGACAAGAAGGTCCACCTCCAAACTGGAATAGACAGACTGTTTGAAATATAACCAAATGAAACCAATTCGTAAAAATGTAAAATAGCTATGAGAGTGTGTAGGACCATTTCCTTACCAATATCTATTCATTTTCTTATTACATTTAAGTTTTGGGGGCAAGGAATCACAAATAATGCTCATTACAGAAGCAGATTACTTCCTGGAAATAAAAAGTAATGTGCATTTTTAAAATCCAATGTATTTAATATTACTGGAAACATCTCACTTGCCCATAATTAGCAATTTGGGCCTATACTGCATACACTTCAAGCAATCAACATTATTCACCATGATCTAGATCACTCCCATTGTAATCAAGAAAGTTGTCTATAATTAAAGTCACTGCATGCAAACTATGTGACACTACAAATTGGGGGAAAATAAAATAAAATTGCAAGCCAAGCATTTTAAGGCATAATAGGCACACTCCCAATGCAAATAATAATGCAAACGGTAGGCACTATAATTATGCTGATCATTTTAGCCTAAGCAAATTGCAGGCTATGTAGAGCGTTCCAGATCAGTCACTTAAGAGGTTCCATTTCCATTGGCTGCTGCCTCGGAAGGCAGATAATGACGCTCTAGGCAACCGCCTTGTTTGCTTATGCTTAGAAATGGCCCTGCCTACACAAACGCTACTCAACATACCCTCAAATTATTTTTTGTGGCTTGCATGATGTTGTCATCACTGTGACAACCGCAGCTGCAATAATCAAAACCATGTCTTCTTAGCATATCAGTGAGGAGTGTGACTGTATATATCATGTAAGGGCTGAAATGTGTCAACTGGTTGAGATTCTGCTGTACTGTTTATACCACTGTATATTCTCAGCAAGGAAAAATCCAACAGCAAGCAGAAAACTACTGCATATAGTCTGTTCTGCTTCCAGTGCAGTCAGCTTAATTGTTTATAATGAGAGAAATTGAGATGTGATGCGTCTCCCGTGTCCAGTGTAAACATGCCATAACAGATTGTTTACAGATGTCAAGCCACAATGCAGATTTGCACAGCTCCTGTGTTTTCCACAGGTGTTCAAACGTTTTTCGGGGTCAGTAAGATTGCTGGTAACATTTTATTTTAAGGGCCAAATTTACTAGTATTCACAATTAACTAGTTGCTCATTAGCATGTATGGTACTAGCATACTGGCTGTTTATTAATACTTATAAAGCACATATTAATGCCTTATTCTGTATGATACTATTTTAGATCCCTTAAAGGGGTCATATTATGCGATTTCAAGTTTTCTTTTCTCTTTGGAGTGTTACAAGCTGTTTGTGCATAGATAAGATCCCTGAAGTCGCAAAGACTAAAGTCTCAAAACCAAAGAGATATTCTTTATAAAAGTTAAGACTCTGCCTCACCCCCTAAAACGGCTCATTCAAACCCGCCCCCACATGTCTACGTCACGATGTGGAAATATTTGCGTAACGCCGCCCCAAATGTTCACGCAAAAATAGAAGGCGTGGTTTCAGTAACCGCAGTAGTGTTGATGCAGCCATGTCAGGGAGACTGTGTGTTTCTAGGAGAAAGCAAAAGCACTTTATTTGGCCTTCCGAAAGTAGATGCATTTAGGAATCATTAAAGGGGTCTTATTATGCTTTATCACTTTTTGAATTTTAGTCAGTGTGTAGTGTGTATGTTTGGGCATAAAACTATCTACAAATTTACAAATCTCAAAGTCCACTCCAAAGGGAGATATTTCTTTTAAAAAAATCTATTTTCAAGAACTACAACGAACGGCGCTTTTGGACTACAAAGGTGTTTTCCTGTATTTGTGACATCACAAAATGTAAATCCCGCCTACGGAAATTCGAATGGTTGGGGGGTGGGGAGAGTGCTTGGTTGAGCACTGCACGTTTCAAAATCTAAACCCAGTGCGGGTGTTTTATTTCACTGTATTTCTGATGGAAACCGACGGTTTTCAGAAAATGTTGGATGTCATTTGTTAGAATTAAAGAACAATAATCATAATACATATTACCGTTGCAGTTTCTTTAAAGCTGTTGTTGACATCCTATCTAAAACGTGATTTAGCCAAAAAAAACAACAATAACGTTACCACTTTAATATGTCTTGCAATATCTGTGTGTGCAAAGGTTCTGTGCGATCCTCTTGTTCAATATTCTCGGGGTCTGAATTGATATGGCAATATTGACGAACTTGGTGTTTTGGCAAGGAGCGGGGCAATACTGAAACGCCGTCTAAGCTATTCGCCAATCACAACGCACTGGGACAGCTAACCAATCACAACACATTTGGTTTTTTGGAAGGCGGGCCTTCATCAAACCCGGAACTAATCGAGCTGTTTGTGTCAGGCTGGGGGAGAAAGGTATTGTAATAATTTAAATTATGTGACCAAGCATGAGAGCATGCGCTAGTACACCCCCAAAACAAAATCAAGACTTTGTAAAAGAGCATAATAAGACCCCTTTAAGATTACTTACAACATAACAGCACAACCCAGATGTTATCACAATGTATTTTATGGACGACCGTTTTGTGAATCTAGGAGAGGAGGTAATTCTGACTTTGCTATGACAATCTGGCACTTCTGAATCAGCGACTGTATGTTTTGTTATTAGTTTAAGTATTTGCTATTGACTGCTCAAATGCAGAGTTTTGCGTGTCGTGTGTGAGTGTGTGTGTGTGTGTGTGCGCGCTGGCGTGTGTGAGAGAGGGAGACAGGGTCACACAACCACGGCTTGTGTGCAAACATACGAGCTTCATCACTGTGTCTGTCACGCGACTCTGTTCCCCTCTCGAGCTTGAACTGATGGTAAAACTAAGGACATTATTAAATGTCTTTACATTTATTTTGAAAGCTAAAGCTGGCGAATATGGAAAGGGGCGTTACATTTCCCGATAAGTGCTTGCAGTGTTCGGCCAATCACAATGCACTGTGCCAGTTGGCCAATCAGAGCAGACTGTGCTTGTCTGAAGGAGGGACTTTGTAGAAAACGAAGCATTTGAGAGAGGCGGGGCATAGAGGACTTACAATAATGTACAGTATTTGAAAAATAGTGTGTTTTTTGAACATTAAATCGTCAACATATTCTGTTACACCAAATACACAAAATAATGATCTTTAAAAAACATCATATGACCCCTTTAATGCTACCCCATAGCTAAATGTAACAACTACCTTACTAACTATTAATAAGCAGCAAATTAGGAGATTATTGAGGCAAAAATCATAATTAATAGTTAGCTAATAAAGAGAATTGCTCCCTAATCTAAAGTGTGACCAGATTTTCTTTTTTCTTTTTTTTCCTTATGAAAGAAGTCTCTTGTGCTCATCAAGAATGCATTTTTTTACAGTAAAATAAGGGTACATTTTTTCAGCTAATAAAACATTGACAGAAAATACTAATTCATCCTGTTTTAAAGAGTTTAAACATTCAAATTGGCAGATGACAAAACTGCAATTTGTGCTTATAAGAGACAGAATGTTATTGATGTGGATGTTAATAGTTATTATTATAGATATCTATATAGTTATCGATCTTGATATAAACAGGCCATTACTACAGTCTTTACTGTCATGTGATCCTTCAGAAATCATAATGAAAAAGACAGACAAAAGCAAACTAAACTTTTTTCTGCTTAATATTTTGGTGGAAACTTTTTGAACAGTAATGCACAGTAAGTTTTTAAATGTGGATTATACAATCAAACTTAAAACTTAAATCCTGTATAATAGTTTTGAGCCCTCAAACTTATTTTAAAGGCATACGTCTTAAGATTCAAATGACACATTTTCAAGCCTACTGAGGATTCATCGTTTGACTACAGTATGATTTTGAATCTGAGATTTAACCCTACATGATAATTCTTCAAGGAAACATCCGTTCAGACACGGTAAGGCCGTTATTCCTCCTCCAGGACTGATGGAGGGTCTGCTGTCGAAACACTGACACCAGCTAAGACGGCTGTGCCCCTAAAACTGACATTTAGTTCAATTTCACTACTTTTACTGTTAGAATTGGTATAATTTCAGTCAAAATAAAGGCTTCCGTCTAGAATTATTGGATTGTCTATAATTATTCCCAGAGGGGGCAAATTAATGCCAGAAGTGAGCAGATGTTGTCTCGCTACCTTCCTTTTTTTCTTCTAAAGGCCTTTGACAAGATATTTTTATCTCTAGCACATCAATGTACTGGCAAACTGCAAACTCCAGACTGCTCTGAAAGCTTGTCAAGGCCAATTACAGTCTGTCCTGCTCTCGTCTTGTGGGGGGGGGGGGGGGGGGGTTGCCGGGGAATGTTAGGACAACACACATACACCCTCCGCTTTCACACCAGACGATCCGACCATGACCAATTGAGGAGCAGTGACTAAGAGATATGTCTGATGTATCGGTTGGAGCAATGGATACTATTGAATATGGGGTGTGAAGCACTTTTCTCAGCAATGAGTTTATTTATTATTTATATATCTTAGTCTTTGTGGAATCTAATGAGGGTGTCGAAGGGCAATGTTTGCTCCTGAATGTGTGTGTGTTTGTGAAAATGTATGTGCTTAATAAACTCTATGGGGGGAAACTAATGCCAGATTTTTCACTTTGTGTCCTCTCGGCAGTATGTGCTTGAGTTTTATTTTATCGCATTTCGTACCATCTGCTATGCGCACACACACGCACTGTTAATCTTATTTTCATATCTGTTTCCTCTCTACACTGAAAGCATCTCCTTTCATTGTACAATCTTGACAAGTCCCTTCTGCAGCAGGGTAAAAATGTGTGAGGATTTTGCACCATCCTGAATTGAATTAGGAACGCCTTATAAATTACACTACAATTTCTTAATAATGTAATTAAATTTGAATCGAGGCAGCAAACAGGAGGCAAAATTCTAATTTCAGTTCAACGAAGTAGAATTAAGATGAAAGGATATTCAAAGAAATTTATATAACTGCAGTGTAGTTTTTAATAATAATACAATTTCATGTTATTTTTAGTATGAATACACACAATATATGGGAAAGAGATGAGTTTGAATTTGTACAAAAGTTTGGGGTGTTTTTTTATTTTATTTATTTATTTTATTAATACTTTCACTGAGCAAGGACATCAATATACAGCAGATCAAATGTGACATGAAAGAGTTTTATAACGTTAAAGAAGAGTTTAAATAAATGTTGTGCTTCAAACTTTATAAAACAAAAAAATGTTTTCATCGTTGATAATTATATGAAATGTCTCTTGAGCAGATAATTTGCATTTTAGAATGATTTCTGGAGGATCATGTGACATAGAAAACAGGAATAAATAACATTTAAAAATATACTGAAATAAAAAAAAAAACTTGTTTTAAATTGTAACATTTCATAATATTAGTGTTTTTATCTTATTTTATATTGAAATAAATGCAGTAAATCCAGCTTTGTTGAGTATAGACACTCATCTCGATGCACTTTATGTATTGCTATATAAAATAAATCAAATTTGCTTTAATGGTTTTGATAGTACTGAGAAAGAAATCAGTCTAATCGGTTTAGGGAGACATCAGGGAATAAATATAATTAGTCAAAATAAATTATTATTATTTGTCACAAAGATTGTGTGTGATTATTTTGGATTTCTTTGAATTGCTATTCAATAAACTCTTCTTCCAGTTTTTTTTTTTCTCAATTTTAAATTCCAACATCTTTGGTGAGGGCAGGGGGTGACCTAATCTATATATATTCACGTTGATGATTTGAAAGGGAGCCAATTTTGCTCAACCTTGCAGGGTTGTACAGAGTGGAAAAGAGCCAACCTGAGTGCAATCAAAACAGCATTGGATTGTGGAGTCTGACTCACATGATCCATCAGTTCTCGGACCATGCCGTTCCATTGGCCCGTGCTCTCTTCCTGCGCTCCGTACTTGCCATCCTCCACCAGTCGCACTTCATAGGTGAAGCCCAGGATGGCAGCCAGCTCTCGCAGCATGTCGATGCAGAAGCCCTCAAAGCGATCGTTACCGTATAGCGGTTTATCTGACTTCTTGAACATCACGTAAGGCTCTTCCTGTGGAGAGAGAAGACATTGTGCTCTGATTGTCAGAAATATGTCTGATATATGTCTGATAGGGCTTGCGCACCCACAGAGATGTGGAGCCACAGGGAGTGAAAAATGATATTATTGTACCACAGCTTATAATATAATATAATATAATAATATGTGACCCTGGACCACAAAACCAGGTTTAAGTCACTGGGGTATATTTGTAGCAATAGCCAAAAATACACTTTATGGGTCAAAATTATTGATTTTTTTTCTATGCCAAAATTCATTAGGATAATAAATAAAGATCATGGTCCATGAAGATATTTTGTAAATTTCCTACTGTAAATATGCATTGCTAAGAACTTTATTTGGACAACTTTAAAGGCTATTTTATCAATATTTTGATTTTTTTGCACCCTCAGATTCCAGATTTTCAAATAGTTGTATCTCTGCCAAATATGCCCTATCATTATAAACCATACATCAATGGAAAGCTTATTTATTCGGCTTTCAGATGATGTATAAATTTCAATTTTGAAAAATTGACCCTTATGACTGGTTTTGTGGTCCAGGATCACATATTATATAATATAACATTTGAAATATATATATTTGATTACTATTTTGTCTATACAGTCACAGTTTGAACACCAACATTCTTCTTTTGTGTTTCACAGAATTAAAGCGATGCATTCAGATTTGGAACAACATGAGGATGAGTAAACAATGTCCATTTTTATTCATGATTGAATTGTTCCTTTAACATGGTGTTATCTATTGTGATGCATGAGCAACAAATCAGCAATATAAGACAGCTGATCTTGGCAATATGAATACAGATATCTGGTTCAGATTACAGGAAGCTGGTGTGAACCGATCCTTCTATACCACTGAGACTATTCAGGAAAATGTGTTGTGCCAGGGGAGCTGCAGCAGAGAGAGATAAGCGCTTTCCTGCTCCCACGCTGCTTTACCGCCCGCATATTCACGGTCCTAATGAACCAATGAGAGGCAGCCTGTTCACAGCAGGAGCCCGGCATAGAAACAACAGTTCCTCTCATGCATCAATGCTCTATGTGTAAACTATTTTCTGTTTTTTTTCATAAATTCTCTGACAGTTGAAAACATTGTCAATTCAGCCACCCTAAGACCTGTACACAACAAGCACAACTAATCACAAAAAAGCATGTTGATCATTCAGCTTTAATACAAAATGAGCCATTAAACAATAAAGGTCTTACATTACTCACATTCATACTATATATAAAATATTAAATTCATATGGTAATACAGATGTTTTCTGTTTTAATGCAGAGAAATATATATATACAGTCTTTCTGATACACAAAGTAGACACAGTAAGAAAGTCCTTCACTATAAAGCAGTGTTAATGCTCATCTTAATTAAAATGCAAGGTAATTGATCTCTGATTAACGAGAAAAATATATTATTTTTGAGTTGTAGAACATATGTTAGATGAAAGCACAGACCAACTTTAGCTCTTAGTTTTTCAAGCTTTTCTATTAAGAAAATTTAATTAAAATTAAGAAAATTTCATTCACTGAAAAAAAAAACTGGATTACAAAACATTTTTTACTCAGAATATGCTAGTAAATTTCACAAACAATTATAAAGGGGGCGTAGGAGGGGAGTCGTGGCCTAATGGCTAGAGAGTCGGACTCGTAACCTAAAGGTTGCGAGTTCAAGTCTCAGGTCTGGCAGGAATCGTAGGTGGGGGGAGTGAATGTACACCTTCAGTACCATGAATAAGGTGCCCTTGAGCAAGGCACTGAAACCCCAACTGCTCCCTGGGCGCCGCAAAATAAATGGCTGCCCACTGCTCCAGGTGTGTGTTCACTGCTGTGTATGTGCATGGGATGGGTTAAATGCAGAGCACAAATTGCAAGTATGGGTAACCATACTTGGTCCCATGTCACGTCACTTTCAATTTCACTTTCAATTTCACTTTCATAAAGAAATTAAAAATAATGCATTGAATTAAACTTTAAATTCTGAAGAAAGACTGAAATTGTATTTTCTTGTAAACATTCTCCAGTGATCTTTTATTATTATTATTATTATTTTGACAGTAACTTTGATATATATACTCAACTGCACTTCATTTAATATCAAGCACTGTCATTCACATCTAACTGGAATGGCAGCTCCAGACACATGACCCAGCAGCTTACATCCTATTGGCTGATGAGGATTCCATCATGTTAGTTGGAATGATCAAATTTTGTCACTGCTGAGAACAGGTTTATAGGAATGGGCCATTTTGTTTTCAACTGACAAAGGTCATAGATCTGTTGCCACGTTTGCTTTCATTTTTGTTGTCATTTTTTTAATATGCACACTTTCGTACCTTTAAGGTACTAATATGTACATTTATGGCCCCTTTAGTTATAAAGGCATACCTTTTGAAAAAAATACTTCCCCAGTGACAGCTTTTGTACCTTTTTTTTTCCTTTCTTTTCTTTTTTCTGAGAGTGAACCATGCAGCATACATATATTTATCAGTTGGTAAGACTTGGGGGTGGGGGAGGGGGGCTTAATCCAAATCGAAAGATCAGAATATCATAGAGACTTGGGCTGGGCTCTTTTGAAGCGGGCCATTTAAGTAACAACTTAGTAACCATCTAAAACACCTTAGCAACTGCATATGAATGTAGAACACCCTAGCAACACAGTGAGAATCCTTAGCAACTGCATAACAATGCCCTGACAATCACCATAGCATCATGCTGGAGAGTTTCTATAGAAATGCAGCAGTCACAGTTTCTGAAAATCTAGTTTCATGTTTCTTCTATGTCTGGTCATGAATTCCGCTTGATTAAATTGCTCTTGTTGCATGAGGTTTTGGCCAGAGCTATAAATCAGCCAATGAGAGCTTTTACATGAGAGCTCTGAGATGTTGGCGGACTGGCAGAGAGGGAACCCGTGTTGCTTCCAGCTCAGTCAGAGCTACCTTTAGTTTATGAACACTGACCGGATGATCCTTCAGGCCTCTAGTGTTCAGATCAGATTTTCATTGGCCAAAAGCTGTGTCAAATAACCCCGGTGAGCACTTTATACTTGAGCGTTGTTTGTGTGTGTGTGTATTTCCATGGAAACAGTGCTGAAGTTGGAGAGGGTTGCTCACAGAAAGCGATAATATTTCATAACTGTCTGAGCTTTTTAAACACACGTAGCACTTTGACTTGAAGCTGAACACTCAGCGAGCATCGCGGCTTTCTTTTCCATTTGGCTTTTGTTTGTGAATGGTTTTACATTCAGCTGGGTTTCATTTAGAGTGCTGAGCTCAAACATCTGTGAGATCCACCAGTCTGCGCAGACAACGTATCATTCAGAAGACTGGCATTTTGCTTGCAAATGGGGTTTTAATTAGTTTGATGATTTTACAATTATTTTTGGATAATTTTAAAATGCATTCCTTAGCATTGTCTTTTTCTAGTATTTGTTCGCTCTTCTTTCAACTAAAATGTCTGTTTGTGATGAAAGACAGGAATGAGAGAGCATATACTTGAAAGCTCATCTTTGTGTGAATACGCATGTTTACGCCAAAAAGAAAGCAGATCATTCAAGGTCAGAACGCAGCAGTGGCTGATGGGTAGGACATCTACCCATAACTCTGAAAAAGATGCATCTTAATATCTGAAAATGCTCTGCAATGCTTTGAAGTACTTGTGAAATGTTTCATGGAAAAATAGCAGGAGATACATTACGTTTTCTCAGGTGCCGGAGGTCTCTGATTAATGTTGCTGAAAACCTGCTATTTCTGCATTACAAACCTCCCTTGATCAACAATGTGAATTTGGAGATGTCTGCACTTTGCTGCGCCAACCTCAAAAACACTTCAAAAGTTTGTTAAAAGTCGTCAAAAAGCAACTTCGTCATGAAATCTATTTCATATTTAACGCATTTTGCATAAATCTCACAAAACCTGTCAAGATGTAGAGATCATATTGCACTCCAAATCAATAGACAAAAATAGGATATTATATTTCGCCTAAGGAAAAAAAGCCCATTTGAAAACCATTAAGATGTTTTGCACCGCAACATTTTTTTGGATGTGATAATAGTTTCATTACAAACATTATGGGCCACTGCTTAAATGTCCACTTTTTAAGAGTGAGATATATATGTCAGACTTTGTTTCCCTGTGTCTTGTATTTCAACGTGCTCCCTGTGTTTCCTTATGCCCTTATTTGGTTTTGTTCCTGTTTCTGTCCCTGTTTTGGTTGATTAGTTTATTAGTCCCCAGCCCTGTGTTATTAATAGTTAAGTCCTCCCTTCATAAGCCCTGTGTTTCCCTGCCTCTGTGTCCGGTCTTATCGTCATTCCATGTGCATCTGTATCTCCAGCAATTCCTGAGTTTTGTTAATAAAAGCCTAAGTTTGGAAGTAGTTCCTCGCCTCCTCGTTCCCTTCTCCAGAGTGTGTCGTGACAGAAGACCGGACCCATACTGTTACCTCTGCGCTGTGTTCCCCTGTTTATTTTCCCCATTTTTTTGTCTTTTTTTTTTTTGCCCGCAGCGATAGAAACCGCAGAACGGTTCATCGCCCTTTCCCTCAGAGATCTCCCGTTCCCTGAATACTCTTGGGAGTTCTGCAGGCTCGCCGTGGCGACGGCCCTCGATGATGCCACCATTCTCTTGCTGTTCTGGCACGGGGCCAATTCCCATCGTCCTGTGGACCTCCCAGACACCACAGGACTAAAATGGAGGGAGGGGATCCTCCGGTGTCTGGAGAGTGTCCTGCCCGTGCCAGAATTAGCTCGTCTTCTCTCCCTAGCCTGCTGCCATTTGCGGCTCTCCTGAGCCCGCCACCGCCAGCGGCCAACGCAGGTCTGCCGCCCGCGGCTTTCCCGTGCTAGCCGTCGTCAGTGGCCAACGCAAGTCTGGCACCCGCGACTCTCTCAAGCCCGCCGCCGTTCGCGACCAACCCGAGCCTGTCTTCAGAGGATATGGCAAGCCCGCCGTTTGAGAATATGGCTTGCCCGCCATCTGAGAATATGGCAAGCCCGCCGTCTGAGCATATGGCAAGCCCCCCAGAGAATCGTCAGTGCCCTCCAGTTCCTGCTCCTCGCAAGTGCCCTCCAGTGCCTGCTCCTCCCAAGTGCCCTCCAGTGCCTGCTCCTCGCACGAGCCCTCCTATGAATCCGCTGGTCCCGTCCAGCCCTCCTCCATCGCCGCTGGTCCGTCCAGCCCTCCTTTGTCTCTGCTGGTCCCGTCCAGCTCTCCTTCGTTTCCTGCATCTCCGCTGGTCCCTTCCAGCCTTCCTGCGTCTCCTACGTCTCCGGTGGTCCCATCCAGCTCTGCGCTTCCAGAGCGCCCCCAAGTGTCTGTGCTTCTAGAGGGCCCCCAAGTGTCTGTGCTTCCAGAGAGCCCCCAAGTGTCTGCACTTCCAGAGCGCCCCCAAGTGTCCGCGCTTCCAGAGCGCCCTCAAGTGTCCACGCGTTCACAATGCCCCCAAGTATCTGCCTGAGCGCCCCCTAGTGTCCGTGCTGGCTGAGCGCCCCCAAGAGTCCGCGCTGCCCGAGCGCCCCCAAGAGTCCACGCTTCCAGAGCCGCCCCTTGTGTCTGCGCTTCAAGAGCACCCCCAAGTACCAGATCGAGCCCCTACTTCCCCCAAGGATTTTTTTGGGGGGGGTAGTAGGGCTCCTGCCGAAAAGGCCAAGGCGGGGCTGGGGCCGCGGTCTCGGAGGCGGACCCGCCATGGCCGCCCAAGCTCCCTGCTCCGCCATGGCCTCCCGAGTCCCCTGTCCCGCCATGGCTCCCGGAATGGTGCCCACTGCCCCTTTCCGTTGGATGGTATTTGGCGCGAGGACGCGCCTTCCGGAGGGGGGCGTGATGTCAGACTTTTTTTTTCCTGTGTCTTGTGTTTTCACGTGCTCCCTGTGTTTCCTCATGCCCTTATTTGGTTTTGTTCCTGTGCCTGTCCCCGTTTTGGTTGATTAGTTTATTAGTCCCCAGGCCTGTGTTATTAATTATCTAGTCTCTCCTTCATAAGCCCTGTTTTTCCCTGCCTCTGTGTCCGGTCTTATCGTCATTCCATGTGCATCTGTATCTCCAGCGATTCCTGAGTTTTGTTAATGAAAGCCTAAGTTTGGAAGTAGTTCCTCGCCTCCTCGTTCCTTTCTCCAGAGTGTGTAGTGACAATATACACATACATATATGCTCCTAGAAAGTGGACAAAACTGTTTGTTATCATCAAACTCTATAATTTATAATCATTCTACAAACAGATTATGATACACCAGACAAGAGTAGACTTGACAAGAAAATCTGAAACGAGGTCAGAGTTTAATCCTACTCTTGCATTCTAATAAACATAGCACTGTATGCTAAGAATATCATATAATTGATGTTTCTTCTATTGTAAGTTGCTTTGGATAAAAATGTTTGCTAAATGCAAATGTAATGTAAATGTAATTGTGTAACATTTCTGTCTAAGAAGTATCCAACCTGCCTCAGACAATTTACACTACAGCCTTCTCAGGAACAGCAAATATTGCATCTAAACTCATAAAAGAGCAATTGAGAGAATAAAAACTCTAATTAAACCAGTAATGCATTCAGCAGATGGGAGAGAAACAGCCCCTAAAGGCTAAGTCACCTTCCATTATTCGCCATCTAATTAAAAATGGGAATATTTTGACTCTTGGAAACAAATGATACTGGTTCATTTATATATGTATTTTTTATTTTTTTTAATAAACCACAGTTTTATCAATTTGTTGTGAAGCTGTTAATTTGAGTAATATGTGGAGATGAAGGGGCCAGTGGCGTAGCAAGTCAGCCCCGGACCCCCACCCCCAAAATGATATGGACTCCAACTGGCATAACTTGTAGAATTTATTTATTTATTTATTTATTTATTTTTTACATAAATACCGTTACGTGACTATTCAATACTGTATTAATTACGGTATAAATGCTTGGAAATAATTATTAACATTTTCAAGTCCATTCATTGCAAGCTACCCAATAATCGCAATAAGCTTTGCGTTTTTTTATTTAGTCTCATCTTTCTGAAAATTTTAAGATCCATTAGGCTACAAACAATAAATGTGTTTTGCGCTTTTTTTCTACATTCGCCTCAGTTCAAGCTGCGTGTGAATCATTGATATTTTCCTCTTTAATATTTGCATCATGAAATAAACAAATAAATATTTGAATGCATATTGAAAAAAATTAAATCAGAACAATTGATCAAAACGAATGTCGATCAATTTCAAAAGCATCTATAAGCCTACATGTTATTGTTGTTTTTCGTGTAAAGAACAACAGGTTGGATGCCACTTTTTTTTTTTTTCGGGGTGTAATTTTCACATTAATTTCACACAATATAATACGATTTTATTATCGTAATTTTGACTTTATTAAATTAGTATGACGTTAATCTTATTTAGTTATTTTTCTGTGTGGCACTAAAATGCCGCTGTAGGGTATGTGTACTGCATGCAACCACAATCTTGGCACAGCGGCCCAAAAAACAAAACAAAAAAGTACAAATAAAATAGTATTGAGTTTGACGATCCTGACTCCCCATATCTCCTCATTGGACACGCCTTAAACCAGAAATTCATCTTTATGGATTACATAGGCTACTGAAAGAGTTTTTAATTTTTTATTTGAATTATTTCGTTGTAAAGTAGTAATTTATAGCATTCAATAGATATATTTATCGTGTCAGTGAGGCAAGTGTTTGATGAGTTTCGGTTCAGTTTTTGTGAAGTCTTCCTGCTCAAGATCAAGACCACCATGTTTGTTTTCTTTATTTTAAAAAGCAAAACATTGTTGATATTGTGAGTACACACAAAATAAAACAATTTGCAGCTTCGAATGATTTATATGCTTATCTTTATGAGGACAAATCACGGCGCATTTTAATTTTCCACTCTTATTAAGAAAAAAATAAATAAAATGCAACTGATCTCGCTAGCGCCTCCATGTCCTGAAGCGCGCTTCTGCTTCCACTTTTAGCACAAGCAAAAGATTTTATATGTATCACACATTTATCTTAAATTTTTTAATTTATATTGTGAAATGCATTAAGTTTTTTAATGTCTTAAATCGTGTTTGTTTGAGAGGCTAAACTGATCAATCATATGCTCAATTCACTGTCTGGCGCTGGCCGCTTGGTATTTAAAAAAAAAATACAACTTGAATTTAACAAACATTAACTTAATAAAGAAACGAAACGAAATATAACCACTTTGCCATTAAGAACCATTAACTTTTTTAATGGCTGTAACAGCAGCTGTGTAAAGGGCAAGAGAGAGAGAGAGAGAGAAAAGACACGGGCTCGGGTCGGACTCGGGCGGAGAATTCTGATAAGCTGTCGGACAAGGGCCGGGCCCATGCAGGGCTCTATATTCGTTCCCTTGTTTCAATTAAAAGTTCCCTCTTGGCTCGGCGGGTCCCAAATCTGCCCGGGCCCATATACACCTGCATACATTGCATGCCCAGACGCTACACCACTGGAAGGGGCTATTAAATCCAGTTGGAAAGCGACACACGACACTGCACTGCTGTATTCTGAATTCAGCAACTCCAGACTGCTGCCTGAAATTGTGATACTGAAAACATTCAGCTATTAATCACAGAGCTGGAGGACAAAACATCCTGGAAGATAAGAAATAAAAAAATGGAACTGTCTTGTGATGTGCGAGTAAACTATTCCTCAGAAGCCTACAATACCTTCACTGGCCATCTGATGCAGACTGCACACAAAACTGGCAACCACTGTCTGAACATCAGAATTTCTGATCAGATTGACTGGTTCTACGTAGTTTCTGGCAGTGTGTGTGCACCAGTCTGCCTTGAAATAAGTTACACCAAAGTTTTTTTATTTTTGTTTTGTTTTTTTATGGTGGACGAGAGAGCTCAACGCGCTGCAAATAGAAAAAAACACCTGCATATTAAGAAAACAACTTCCTCAATTTTACAACACAAGCGTTGCAAATGCTCACACTACAACCAAATAAAGAAACGTGCTGCAAATACTCACAACACAACCAAAAAAAGTTGGCGACACTGACTCATCTCCGCAGTATAGTGGATGCACATATATGCATGTTTCACACGGATTACATAATCAGAGAATATTTGAATTGGTTCATTTGAAAGCAGACATTTTGCTCTCTATAGATTTAAAAATGTTTTGTCTGTAAAGCAAACATACACAGAGTTTTGAAGTTTTGCGCTCAAATTCACAGACCGAGATGGCTGAAAGCGCATCCTGTTTGATTTCATTAATTTACAAAAGTGCAATGTTGTGTTGTTGTTATGAGTGCACACAAATAAACATAGAGTCTTTACATATTCAAAATATGTATTATTATCTCTATGAGCAAAAATGAGGGAGTATTTTAAGAGCAAGTGAGCACAATGGCGCCCCATCTGTCATGCAGTGAGCGCTACTGTTCAGCTTTCACACTCCGCACAAACACTTCAGTAGCACACGTTTTTCTAGGTTAACATTTGATTGTGTAGAAATGTAAAGTTGCTAATACTTACATATTTCAGATGATGCATATCTGAGGTCGATGAATGATAGGTGAGCGTTTGAATGTCCTCCCCGATGTACTTTATTACCATGTGACGTGTCGCAGTTTTTTTTCTGCGACTAAGCGACTTATAAAATTGTGTAACTTATAAAACTTCTGGTTGACTAGCAGTTAATCGTATATTAGGGGGCACAGACACAATTACTTTAAGAATATCATGTTACGACTTATATTATATAATAATATATATACTTATATAGTTATATAATAACAATATTAATATGCTGGGAGATTTGAAAACTGATGCTTTTGAATGTTAGCATCGCACATATCCAGCCTCCTATCTATGGGTTTTCATAGACAGTAAGTTTGTTCGGTAGCTCACGGAGACGTACTTAGGAGGCGAGGAGCTCTGGGTCGAATCCCGTGTAACTGCGCTTCGACAAAACAGTTCAAATCTGCATAAATGGAAGTTGAAATGGCATGGTTGCATCAACAAATACATTTTTATATCAGTTTTGCATTTGTTAACACTATCGGGTAGGTTTAGGGTTGGGCTTAATGTAGGGCATATTTCCAACACAATAGAGCATTAACTTTTAGGGACAAACCCCGGATATTTGAATTCTGAACTGCCGCAGTATGTACCTGTAGCAACATAATAAAAACACAGCAATATGTACCTATATAAATATAATAAAAACGTGCCAGGGTTCACGTATTTAACCTGTGTTTTAGCGCCACTCAGTGAACATTTCTCTTTGAAACTGCGGCGAAACGTGCAGTAAGGTACGTAAAACGGTGTCACACAGAAAGTGCACAGAGGTACGTATTTTTATGAGACAGGTTGCTATATCAACTTGGTGCCAGGATCACATATTGAACCCACGTTTTAGCACCACTCACTGGATGTTTCACTTTGAAACTGCCTCAAAACGTGTAGTAAGATACGAAATAACGGTGTTGCAGAAATGTATTTAGAGGCACGTATTTTCGATGAGCCTGGGTTGTTGTTTTTTTGGGGTTAGTCAGGCAAATCTCACATATATTTTATACAACAGCTCAATACATAAGAAGTTAATATACTGTGACTTACAGCTTTGGAGTTCGACACTAAATAAATCTCTTTTTGAATGAAACAGCTGAGTGAATAATTCAATTTCCTATTCATAAAGACAGTCATTAGCTATCTTTCCATCCACCTATTTGTATGCGTATTTTGGAATATTGCATTAAAAAATGCTGAATGGAAATGCCAAGATGCACATAAATTCTAAAAATACACTTAAAACTTATGCGCACAATTGAGTTAAACACAATTGAGTAGGATCAGCTTTTTATCCGATAAGAACAAATTTGCATTAACTACGATGGAAATGCTTTTACTGAATAAATTCCACCATGTGCATCAAAAAAGTCATGTGACTTGAGCGATGGGACGGGAAAACCTGACTAACCAGCAGACCGATCTCGTTCTACAGCATCTAAATTGATGTTTTCGTCATTCTGAAATGCCTGAGCAAAGTCTGTCATTATAGTATTTCTGTATAATTATCTTACATGACTGCATTTCCAAACAGCAGCATCCGCCTCTGAAAGCAGTGACCGCAGTTATCATGTTTCATCTGCTTGCTCTGAGATGCAAGTAATTTAACATATTTGAAAATTATTTATATACAGTGGCTTCTCCTACTTTTCTTAAGTCACTTCCTGATAAACCTGCACTATACATCACTATTTTGTTCACTTTGACTCGTACGATGGAAACGGTGCTTTATTCTCAAATGTTTTATGAAATATTCCAGTTTTGCACACTTTAAATTGCATTTTTTGGAAGGAAACAGCTTGTTTCATTCCTGGATGAATTAGCTTTTTTTAATGGATTAGTCAAATGAATGATCCAGTGACTCAAGGACTGACATTGACTTGCTGCCACCTAATGGCAGTTTTGGTTTTATATTGTATAATTGTTTTCTATTACTTTATATTTCTATACTGAAAAAAAGTAGCAGTGTAAATGCATTTATACCACCTTGCTTATATATTTTCCTGCATTAAATAGTTTGTGTAAAAGCCACTTCAGGTGCAGCCTCTGCATTGCAAAAAAATGGAAAGATTTATTGATACTTATTTAATTTGATTGTTAACAACCCATGGTGTAGTATTATTGATTACATTTATTGATAAAAAATTGACACATTCATAAGGTTAGGAAAAATGGTCTTATACAGTCAAAGGTGAACAGTCAATGAAAGTTTTTGCTTCCTATTACAGTGATAAGATCTCTCAACTCTTCTTTTGTTACTTTTTTTAGAAATCTGAGAGCAAACCTGCAGCATGTTTGCTCACAGCCTATTAATAACAATTTCCTTTCTGCAGCGGCACAATGACGGCTTCAGAGGCAAACCTGAGGGCATTAAACTTTCATGTAAGGACTGACATTCACCGCTCAGCATTCACCCCTCCCAGCAGTCTCCTCTCACACTTTCTCTCCTTTCATTCATGACAGCTTTGATCCTTGGCCGCCTGACTTAGGCAACTAGCATTTGTAGCATGTAATTCATTCTGATAGGCCACTGAAAGTGAATGAAAACCCTCATACTACACTAAGCTTAAGATAAATAGTTTTGGAAGGTTCCTTCTGGGTTATCATTAACTAAATCTAAAACCATTTAAAAAATCATCACAAATTATTATTATTATTATTATTGTGAGGCTAATTAAAGAATACCAACATGATATTTAGAGCATTCATAGGACAATTCATCACCACTGGCATAACTCATCTCATATTCAGAGTTTTAAATGTTAACTTGTCTCACACTTAGTAAGTAAATTAGGCTTTTCAAAGCCAATAAAGAAAATCCATTCCCCTCTTGCTGACATTAAGTCTTGATACTGTTTTTAATGATTCTCTACATATGGTAAATGTTGCTTATATTTTCATTTGAAATCTCAAAATATTTTCCAATATTTGAAACAGCTGCACCATTTCAACAGTGAAGGAAGTTAGAGGCATAAAGCAGTGAAAGATTTTAAATTTTTATTTTCTGACTCAGAATACTGTCGTTCTGCATGATCAAAAGGACAAAAAAATGAAGACGTGGAAATTCAGAAATGCAGAGTTTGCCACAAATGTCAAATATAGATTGACTGTTTCCTGTGACACTAAACCTGTTAACTTCTATTTTTTTTCAATTTTAATGACATTTCTGTGAATATTTTGATGTGATTTTCTAATAGATTTGAGACAAGCAGATCAAAAATATTGTGTCTATATGCTTTGATACAATACAGAATTGTGAGAAAAGCGTATGCATTTCATTTAGATAAAGTCCCTTCCACTTGCTTCTACATTCTGAGGTAAACATTCTTCATATTCACATAATCTGTTTTATTACTTTAAGATGTATAAATACCCTTAAAGTGTAAGAATTAACAATCAGAAATCAACAGTATTCTGCTCTAACAAACCTTTCGCTCGGCCACTGTGCATCAAGAGCCACTGATAGTTCAATGCAGATAAAGGTAGCAGCAAGTACTTTAAGTGTCAATTAAGTATCAATCCGTTTTGTGTCAGTCACATTGCACAACTGAGTAGATGATAGCTCACATTTTGTTCTGCTGTATTTGTTGCTCATAGCTTTCATGGAAAAAATTAATTAGAGCCATCAATATTGCAGATTTACAGCTCAATATACAGATCACACTCACAATGACGGTGATGAGCGAAATACAGCATTCACACTTTGGGGATCAGAACAGGGTCACACTGGAAATCTATTATTAAAGTCCTAAACCTAAAATCGTTTTTTTAAGAAAAGTTTAAAATAAATTTTATGAAAAGTGCTGCAATATGTTACTACTCAAATAAGAAAGCAAAAAAACTCTTGACCACAATAAGATTTAATCAACAATAGCAATGATAGTAAACAGGTGGTAAACTATATATTTCTTCTGGGAAAGGGCTCCCAGTATAGAGTACACAAATACGTCTCAATCTCTCAAGTATGTCATGGTTAAAGATTAAATAAACATAAGCCAAATTCATATATTTGTTAGTGTAAGCCAAATATGCTTACAGTAGAATACTTAATTATATATCGATCAAACATTAAGTACAAATAAAAGCCATGCATAATAAAGCATAATAATGCTATACCTAAAGTATATCTCTGATTAGTATTGGAAAAGTTGACTGAAAGTGTACTCTTTTAATATTAGTTTAAAAGTGCACTAACAGCACACTTGAATGAACAATCACCTCACTCAAAGAAGTGATACTTAAATGAGAACAGTGAGCTCCTTCAAAGAAAAGTGTGCTTATACAATTGTCTCTACAGAAACGGAAGAGTTTTCATCAATAGGCATGCCATCTAAAGGATGACAGGAACAAAGCTGCTATCCTGATTGGTGGTGAGTAACCGGAATGGTTGGAACAGCCTTAAACCACAAACCCAGAGCGTTCCGTCACTCAGGGACGATGATAGTGTAATCTGACACGAGTGAGCTGCCTTTGGCTTCAAATATCAGAGAACTTTCAGAAAAGATGGCGAAGGGAGCAATAATACGTGAACAGATTTTTCAGGGTTTGCTGTTTTAAGGACTAATGTCAGTGTATGAGAATACTGTATTAAAAATGCTATTCCACATAATTTAAAAGGTAAATAGCAACAACATATGAAAAAACAGGAACACAGCAGTGAATAGTGCTATGTACAGTACAATGCTAAAATTGCAGGATCTATTTCATGGAAAAAAGCTTTTTTTATTTTTTTTTTATTTTTTTATTTACCTAATTAAAGTTAAATAAATAAATTAGTGATGACAATCTAATGCATCCAAAATAAATTTTAGTTTTTTTTACAAAATATGCGTGTGTGTGCTGTGTATTTATATATATATATATATATATACTGTATATATGAATAGAAACATATACATTATATATTTTGAAAATATTTGCAATGTATTTAATGTATATATTTATATTCATATAATTTATATTATATATAAATATTTATTATATAAACATAACATTTTTTTTTATATATACATGCAAGTAAATATACACAGTCCATATATTATGTAAACAAAAACTTTTATTTAGCATGCGATTAATCATTTGACAGCACTAAAATAAATGCAGTAATATTTATTTATTTATTTGTTTATTTTTTCTTTAATTATGTATTTATTTATTCATTTGTTTGTTTGTTTATTGTTTTTTTCTTTTTTAGGTTTGATTTGATGTTTTTTTTAAGATATTTTTAATGATTGTTTAGGGTAAAATCAGACAAAAGAAAATAGATAAGATAAAGAAAAACATTTCCATATGCAATCACTAAAATATTATGCGTGCAAAATAGACAAAATAAAGTGTGGAAAAATAATGACAATAATGATTGTTTTTATTTACCAGTATAGTGGACACCACCAGTGATCTGTTGGAGAGAGAATCTGACACATTGGCTGCCTTTCCCTTCTGGTTTTCCGTCATATTCAAACCACTCACAGGATCCCATGTCCCAATCTGCAAAACAAAATATGTTCATTAATCTACGAGATGATACAAAAAGAGGATGAATACTACAGTAATGCAATAAAGAGCAATTTCCAACATCCAGTGAGTTATCTTCTGGGGCCATAGAATCTATAACCAGTGTTGGGAGTAACGCGTTACAAAAGTAATGCATTACAGTAATGTATTACTATTTGCTGTAACGCAGTAGTGTAAGGCATTACTAATCAATTTTCAGTAACGCAGTAGTGTAAGGCATTACTAATCAATTTTCAGTGTTGCGTTACAACACACTTTTAGCCCCCAATTTTTTCATATTTTTTTTATTTAATTTAAATTCGGGCTCTGACTTTTTTACGCACCTAGGCCTGGGCTTCGGGCCAATATTCACATCATAGTTCAGACGCGGGCCAGTCCTCCGGCCTATTTTAGGCTTCTCCTTATCTTTATATTTTAGACATCCATCAATTATTGATGAAAAAAAATTGCCACGCTGGTGGACAACACTAGTCGAAGCGACTCGACGGTGTTTAGTGTCCCGCAGCAGCAGTGAGCCGTCAGCACAGCTGAAGAGTTCTGCTTCAAATACACACAATAAAGCAAGAGCCCCAGCAAAAGTAATTACCATGAATGTGTCCGCGGGAAATAGTAAGGATTCGCCATCTCCTCGTTAGACGCGCCTTTAGAGAGAAGTGCATCTTCACGGATAACGATAGTTTTAAATTACTACTTAACGAAATAAATAAAAACTAAAACAAAAACTATTTAATATAATCGTTATCCGTGAAGATGCACTTCTCTCTAAAGGCACGTCTAACGAGGAAATGGCGAATCCTTACTATTTCCCACGGACACATTCATGGTAATTACTTTTGCTGGGGCTCTTGCTCTATTGATATATTTATCATGTCGGTGAGGCATGTATTTCGGTTCATTTTTGTGAAACGCTCCTGTTCATGATAAAAGGACAACGTTTTGTTGACATTGTGAGTACACACAAATAAAAGTAGACCCTTTACAGTTACGAATTATGTATTACTCTTACCTTTTTGAGCACAAATTATGGCGTAAGTTGTTTCCATTGAAAAAAAAATGTAATTGATTGCGCTGGTGCCTCTATGTCCTGCGCTTTAGCTTCCACTCTCCACACAAACTACTGGATATAGTGCACATTTATCTAGGTTTAACTTTAAAACATTGATATATGCTTGACCTGTTTTAGTATATCTATAGATTTTATTTTAGGCAAGTCGTGATGATTTGAGAATGCTAAATTGATCAAGCATAAGTTATGATCAGCCTGCCGGTCTGCCTCTGGCCACTTGGTCGTTACTTTAAGAAAGAAAAAACTTATTTAATGAACAAAAAATGCTCCAAATGTTTTTTTCTAAATGAACTTAATAAAAAGCTGGAACGAAATATAAACACTTTGCCATTAGGGCAGGGCTGTAGTACATTTTGTCATTTTAGAATGTTAAGTTCTACTTCTCTAGATATTTTGGTGAAAGTAACTCAAAAGTAATACAGGAGTCATGTAACTCATTACAATTCTGAGACAGTAATATTGTAAGGTAAGGAATTACTTTTAAATAACAGTAACAAGTAATCTATAATGTATTACAGTTTGGAAGTAACTTGCACAACACTGTCTATAACACAGTTTCAGTGAATGTTGTGTGGGTTCTTTACTCATTGGGACACATTATCTATGCAGAGGCTTAAAGAAAGAGATGCGAAGACCATGTTATCATGCACAAGAGAGCAAAACGAAGAGATGAAAAAGAGAGAGAGTAAATGAGAATTGCTTCAGCGGATCAGAGAACAGCTATCCCATTCCTCCCTTCTCATTTACTTCAGAGGACCCTCTTGAGAACTGACAACTCAAAACAACATGACAAAGTGCAGACGTTCACGTACGTTCAGCCATCAGAAAACAAAGTACTTCAGAAAACGTACGGCCTGTAGTTTGTAATTGCAAATCACCTGTTTAATTCAGTCTTCATAAGGCTAAAGTGCTACTGAGGGCCTTATTATTAATGGAATAAATTATTCATGAAGGTGCAGACACATGTGGAAGAGAACCGGGAGGTCACGGTTTGCTTATAGTCTCTCCGTGTGTGTGTGTGTGTGTGTGTGTGGGGAGGGTTTTTTATCGTCTGTTAGTAAGTGGCTGGGTGAGTATGTGTATTTACTGGTGTACACATGTTTGTCCTTATGAAGGACAGCAGGTACATAACTAAGGACATGTGAAAGCAGAGGAATCCAGCACCTTCTCTAGTCCCTCTTCCTTCAGGCTGATCACATCCAGATCGAAATCTGTCCTCAGGCCATTGGTCCGGTTGAAATTTATCCGTCCGGTCAAACCGTCCCAGTGGGCCTGGAGGTGTAAGAAATATTCATTATAACCAACCAGAGACATCCGATGGATTCTTCCTTTCTGGACAAACAGTGAAAATATGTCAGTTTATCAGAATGTAAGGTTCACACTTTTATAGGTTTTTCAAATCTGATCTTCAAGACAGACGATCCTCACTGCTATTTTGCAGGTTATGAATTCAGATCGGTTTGTTAAGAACAGGGTTATTATATTTAACCAAAAAAAAAGAAAAAAAAAAGAAATAAAAATAGACATTTAAAAACAAATAAGCAAGCAAATTAATAGATAATAAATCATATATATATATATATATATATATATATATATATATATATATATATACTGTATATATATATATATATATATATATACACACAATTCCGTTACTTGAGTGAACTCAACTACTGCTGGTCAAATATTACTCCATTACAAGTGAAAGTTGTAAAGACAGATTTTTACTTAAGTAATTGCATTTAAAAGTACTCAAGTACCAAAAGTAAATTTCCTTTTTTATGTCAATGCACTGTTTTATTTTTGTTGTATGTAATACTTGCAATACCTCTGAAGCAACTTACAATGCATTAGACCTACTGAATACACCGACTAACTTGTAGTATCTTTGGAATAAAGAGCTTTTAGAATGTTAAAACTTATAGAATTAAAACAAGTGAGTTGAAAAAATAAAAATAAATGAACACCCCTGCAAAATTTTGAAAATCTGTGAGTGATTTTCGAAAAGAAATAAATCACTCACTGACTTTCAAAGCTGCTGCATAAAGACTTTATACTTCGAGGACCTTGATGGAAATGTAGTGAAGTGAAAAGTACAATATTTGTCTTTCAAATGTAGTGAAGTTAAAGTCACAAGTTTCCAGAAAAAAATAATACTCATGTAAAGATACTCAAAAAGTGTACTTAAGTACTATACTCAAGTAAATGTACTCCACTACTCCACTACTGTCCACCTCTCTATATATATATATATATATATATATATATATATTTATTAAGGCATTTCGCAGACGCTTTTATCCAGAGCGACTTATATATAGATTAGGTCACATAAACAGCTATTTCTTTCTCTGTTTTAACATAATTAACTCTGTTTTAACATTCTGGATAAATTTAATGTGACTCTTGCTATAATTGTAACCTTGACATATTACTCTGACATGATTTTGTTTTAAAAATGGATGAAATTACAAGCAAAAAATACCTACTGCATTTAGAATATAACCAAAATAACTTCATGTTTGTCATGATTGTCTGTTCAGTGTTGAAACAATGTCTGAAATCAGTGTTGATTCAGTACTGAATCAGTGACTGCTGCTCTATATTTCATCTTAATCAAACAAGTGAAAAAGCAAGGTTGACTGAAGTAGCTTAAAAAGCACTTCATGTGAGACCTGAGGCTCTTCAAAATCCACTGAAAAGAAAGAAAGCTCTCTTTCCATAACCTGTATTCATGAGTCATGGCCTGGAACTTCTTGGGTTTTCGACCACTGACAATGGGTAAATAAAAAAAACTGCACATGGAGCCACACTGAGAGTCCCAATATGTCTGAGACTGAAACATATAGTTACTTAATAATGGACAAAATCAAAAATAAAATGCAATTTATATGAAAAATCTAAAAGGATATTGAGACATAGTTAATATTTCTCATGTTACAGGCATATTTTTGGCACGAAGATGGATATGGAGACACACTGAAATCTAATATCACTATAATTGAACCATATAGGGCCTTAAAAATGAAGATAACAAAAGAAATGTTTGAATGAATGAATAAATGAATGAATGATGCATGTATATAGCGCCTTATTGTGTATTGCTGTACACCCAAAGCGCTTTACAATCATGTGGGGGGTCTCTGTTTGTTAAGAACAAGAATCTAAAAGAATATTGAGATATATTTAATATTTCTTGAGTTACAGGTATGCAAACTTTGAAATAAAACATGAAAAGTGCACTTTTTGCACTTTTGCACGGTGACCATTGGCATCTAATGCAACGATGATTGCAAAAGTAAACAGTTTTTTACTAATAGACCTACCAATCTATGTGTAAAAATAAAATAATAATGCTGCCATTTCTTTTTTCATGTATGTCTCCACCATAGCTCCAAATCTCACTTGAAAACTGTCATTTTGACCTCTCTCTACAAAATAGTGGCTTACTCAGTGAATATGCATCCAAAGCATTTATTTTAAATTGTTTTTGTCTTAATGTATGTTTGCTTGTGGAAAAGTTACTTAAGGTGGCCTTTGATTCAACATGTGGCTTTCTCTTTACAAGCTATGTTTTATCATGGCTGTTAGTGTATGACAAGGTACAACATAATGTTTAACTAGGTTGGTTTATTAATATTGTACCATACATTTATATGCTTTATCACTGTAAATTGAAGTTCAATCCATTAAAACCTAAAATATGGCAACATGTTTTACAGTAAAGTTCTGGCAACCACAGCAGTACCACCCCCAATACCATACCATATACTGTAAACCTTGTATCTGTTCTCAGGTCAGTGCCAGGTATCCATCTATATTAAGGCTTTGGCATTTTCAAAGCCAGTGAAATGTCATCAGACTAAGCAGTCCTCCAATTATATGTTCCAACAAAAACCTCAGCACAGCTTTCCCAGCCTTTCTTCAGCCCCGGGCTCTACTTGTAATCTAGACAGAGAAGATCCAAAAGAGGGCGAGGGGTCTGGGGAAGGGTCATCACAAGCATCGATTTGAGTCAATTTATGCGCTGGCTTACGGAGAGCAGACCACCTTGCTTTTATGCATTTATATTTCCCTCGCTTTGCCTTTGGTCTTAGCTGGCTGCTTAAGATATCACGCACAGCAAATAAAGGCAGCTTTTTAGTCAGACTAAATATAGGCAGCAGAATGACAGGAGAGTTCAGATTAGCCGTCCTAGTTTTCCTGAAAATAGCACGGAGAAAAATCATTTCCAGAGATTAAGATAAATTTGCTGTCTTGTGCAGCAGTGCTCTCACCGAGTGGTATTCCAGGTCAGAAACAAGCAAACACACACTCATGAACGTACACGCAAGGGCAAACTGCAGCGCTCTCACAATGTATTCCAATGAAGACAAATACACCTTCTTTCTTTTTTTTATTATAGATCAACCACTTTATTCATAAAGCCATTTGGCTGGTGCAATTAACGTTATTACCACATGCTGAAAGTTTATTTAAAAGAATGTTTGTTCACATGTTCTATTGATGATGGTAGCATTATTGTATTAATCAATGGAGAAAACATTATAGATTCAGCCACACTGTGAAAATGAATGCATTTTCAGCATTTAACAGTGTCAGTTGTGGTGACTGGATTGTAGTTCTGGATTTCTGATGTATATTCTCAGTAAACCAGTAAACTATGGGGGAAGTCGTGGCCTAATGGTTAGAGAGTTGGACTTGTAATCCGAAGGTTGCGGGTTCGAGTCTCCGGCCGGCAGGGATTGTAGGTGGGGGGAGTGAATGTACAGCGCTCTCTCCACCCTCAATACCACGACTGAGGTGCCCTTGAGCAAGGCACTGAACCCCCAACTGCTCCCCGGGCGCTGCAGCATAAAATGGCTGCCCACTGCTCCGGGTGTGTGTTCACGGTGTGTGTGTGTGCACTGCCGTGTGTGTGCACGTTGGATGGGTTAAATGCAGAGCACGAATTCCGAGTATGGGTCACCATACTTGGCTGAATGTCACTTCACTAAAGTATGTCAGATTGAGGTGTGTGTCCGTAACACAGCATCTGGGTAACACTTTCTGGTAACACTTTATTTCACAGTGCCCTTATGTATGTTATACGTGCTTACTAAAGAAATAACAGTAAGTTATGCATGAGTGCATGCAAGGACTCTTAAAGTAAAGTGTCCTTGTTACATGTTACATGCACACTACTGTTCAAAAGTCTGGGGCTGATTAGACGTTTTTGAAAGAAGTCTTTTATGCTCACCAGGGCTTAATTTATTTAATAAAAAAATACAGAAAAAAAAGTAATATAGTGAAATATTCTTAAATTTAAAATAACTGATTTCTATTTTAATATATTTTGAAATTGTATTTATTCCTTTGATGGCAATTGTGCATTTTTGATAAATGTTCATCATCATTACTGCACATGATCCATCATAAATCATTTAATATGATGAATTTGTACAATTTGCTGCTCAAGAAACATTTATTGTTATTATCAGTGTTGAAAACGGTTGTGAGGCTTACTATTTTTGTAAAAAAAAAAAAAAAAAAAAAAATATATATATTATGAGATTCCTTAAAAAAAAAAGAATAGTCTTTACTGTCACTTGTGGTCATTTGTATTTGCTTAATAAAAGTATAAAGTACAAGTTGTTCATTAATATTACATATTTGTATAATTACACTGTAACAATGACACAAAATAAAGTGTGACCCCCCATTATGTGCAAGATTGGTTATTGCAAACTAGTATTTTTTTTTATGAAATATGTTAATTACAATATAAATACTTTAAATTAATATTTTAAATATTTTAAATAAACTATAAATATCCTAAATAGGTGTTTGAGTTTAAACAAATATTGGAAATAAACAAATATCAATCAATCACATTTTCATTTATTTCCAGTTGACATTGGTATTTAGGTTTAATTTTTATTTGTTTATATTTTTGGGTAGGCCTATGTTTGTGACCTTATGGCAATGCTAAAACACGACAACATCTTGTGATAAACAACACTATGTGCAAATCCTTTTTAGTGAGCAGTGTGATGTGCAGTACCTCTTTGATGAGCGCCATGAAGCGGTTTCCGAAGCGCCAGGGCTTGTGGCGATTACACTGGAGCGAGCTGACAGTGATTTGAGGAGACTGCTGGACGGCCACGGCCACCACATGTACTGCGTCATACATCAGGGCAGCATCTGTCTGGAAACAAACACACACACACATTCACAGGTCAATCGGCCATCAGCAGTGCACCTGCGGCTCTCTGATGGTAATTAATCAAGCCTCAAAATCAGGTTAAACTCCAGTGTCATGAGCTGTGATTGCTGTATATTCAACTCAACGACCAATCACAGAGAATGAGAAAGTGTCAGAGTAGCCTTCAGCCAGTTGCTATACAAACTGACAGCCCTCCATACCGGAGACCTCTCATTCCACAGACCAAAATAAAATCTAATTAGTGTTTGCCTTGGATGATTGAGAAGCAATCACAACACCTCCCAGACTGGGCCGGTATGGAAATCATGCCTGAGGGGGCTTCAGAAATTGCTATCCTGTCAAATAAATCATAGCCAAACCTGTCATTTTCCAGCTTTTGTCTCTGATTGTCTGCCGCAAGGTTATGGCTAAAGATGGCTCTGCCCTAATAATACTGCAACTTCACGCAAGCCTATTTGTATGTTTGCAGCAAAATAAATCAACAAAGCTGAAAATTACAGACACACTGCAATAAGGCCAAGAATTAAGGACCCATCTATGAAGTTAAAAGTGCAGTAAAACTCGAGAGGGTGTACATTTGAATTTGTACAATAAATATTTGTATTGCTGCAAATCTCATTGGTCAGGCATCAAACAATAAAGCAACTTCATTCGTTTTACTCATAATCGTCTGTGATATACCGGTTATTTATCCTGAAAACGTTTATCCTTTTATTACAGTCATCTTGCAATGGCAACATGGTTCCACCAGCTTTCAAGTTTGGGGTTGCCAGGTATCAAGAGCTTAAATCCCCAAATCAGATACATTTTCTGCTTAGTCTTTTGCATAAATTTATGGAAACAATCCAACATTCTCCATTGACTTTGTATTGCGGGAAGCTGCCTCCTTGTCATTTCCGACTTATAACAAAAAACAGAACAATGTCTAAAAGCTAAACATACTAAAAAACCCAGAACTACATTTTTATGTGTTGTCGACCCAAAAAAACGAGCGTTTAAGGACACAAAAGTAGAGCGTAATGTGTCATATTACTCTGAGAACTACGCCCACTGGAAGGAAATGCAATCAGTGACAGGAAACGTTCATTATTTTTAACCATGTCAAAGGATTATTTCACCACCCTATGTGAACTTAAGAGGAGGAGATATATTGAGCAACTAAATTGTATTGGTCTGTGTCAGTGTCCCTTTCCCTTACCTTCCTTTTGTTGGAGAAATGATCCAACTGAAGGGCCCAACGTGAAATACCCTACAATCTACAACTATTTGTGTCCTTAAATGCTCGTTTTGGGGGGGGTCGACAGCTTAAACGTAGTTCTGGGTTCTTTAGCCTGTTTCTGTACACCTGGTTACACAGCAGCTTTCAGGCATTGCTCTTTTTTTTGTTATAAGTCAGAAATAACAAAGAGGGAGCTTCCCGCAATACAAAGTCAATGGAGAGCATTGGATTGCCCCCAAACCCCTCTTTAACTTTATAGTAACTTTATAGTTACTTACACAATCTGTATATGATATCAGTAAAACATGTCGTCAGATTATATTTGTAAGGATCATTAGTGCCATTTCCATACATCAGTGTAAATGTCTGAAACCTGAAAACACTAAATATTTGTGATAATATGACAAGCGCTCAGCTGTCAGCCAAAGCGCGAAAGCAGATGTGAATTCAGCAGTTGATCACATGATGGATTCTAATCATCACACCGGTGTGATCGTACGCGTCAAAGGGTTAAGAGAACTTGATACAGTAGAATAAACCCTGTGTTTAAATGCTCTTGATTTGTGAAAATATTCAATTATTTATCAGTTTAACTATAATCATGCAGCCCTAAGTATTATATGTTAGTAATACGGTGTATGACAGTATATATAAGTCATATTCATTATTTAAGCTGTCATTCATTTCGTTTTAGACATTAAAAGGCTTTGCACTATGCTAAGGCCACTTTTCTAGATCAGGGTAATCTGCTTTTGTGTTTATTACAATAATTTAAATTGATGTGCCAAACATCTAGAAGATGGTAAATGCTGTTTAGGAACAGGCAACACATTGTTCACTACTATATAAACCATAAGCTGCTTTATTAATGTGAAGGCTGTTCCAAAAGTTTACTAGCTCTTAGGATCCATCTTTAGGCCACATTCTCAGCCAACATCCCATGTATCTTTTAAAATGAAGTGGAAAAAAACATTGTGTTGTTAACAACATGCTAACATCAAATTCTGCTGGAATCAATAGAGTCGCCTGTGTGATTTGTGTGAGGAGTGTTATTTGTATAAGACACTGACGTTCTGCCTGCAGCATTCTGAGTCAGTAATGGTATGGTCTCAGACTAAATAGCAGCTATGTAGGCATCAGAGAGAGAGGAAGCTCACTAGGGTTTGGAACAAAGCCAGTCTGTCATGTTAACTTTCAAAGTGGGCCACCAGAATGTATTTCGGACAAGCTTTATAGATATATGACGTTATTAAATGCGATTAATTCATCAAGTCTATTGACTGCCCTAATTACACGATGCCTACATTTCATATCCATTGATGATAATTAATAATCAAACATGTTTTTCTCTTTCCATTAAAGGAAAGCATAATCTCACAAAATAATTAATAAATAAAATAAATAATACAAAAAAAAACAGTTTTTGCAGTATCTGTTTTTGAAGTAACTAGGTCTTGAGTTCAAAATAATTACTTAAAATGTTAGTCAAAATATAGTTTAATTTATTTATCAAGTCTGAATTCTTCAGAAAAATAAGGTTTGTTAAATTGAGTGTAAGTTAAATAATTGTATTGTGTCTGCAAAAGTTCTGTCAATAATGTTACTGAAAACAAATTATTTATCACAACACCATGCAACCATAATAATGTGATGTTATTTTCTTCTGTGGTAGACATTTTGAAAACATTATTTTAAGTGTCATCTCATGTTTCAGTATTTTACTTTGTTATGGTGTGCAATATTACATTGATTTCAGTTCAAATATATATTCACATTTTAAGATAACCTGATCAGGAAAATAACTTCTGGTTGGTAAAAAATAATGTATCCACTGGTGATTGAGTGCGTGTGTGGGTTTTTTTTTTTTTTTTTTTTTGATAATTTAATCTTCTGTTTCTGTGTACATGAGGTAACAATGTGTGCAATAATTAATGTGTCCAGTCAACTATTTTAATGGCAAACTATTTATTTGTTTGTTTATATGTGTCTAATGAAAGCTGAGATATACGAACGTTTTGTGCTTTTGGAACAACATGAGAGTGAATAAATGACAGAATGTCCATTTTTGAGTGAGCTATTGCTATTCTAAATACACGTGTTACTTTAAGTGTAGCACTTAATCAGAGTGTGTAGTAGCATACAGTTACACAGTTGACATGGAATACCAAACTGGTGTTTTAAGCTTGGCAACTAGAAAAACAAAACAAAACAAAAAACATTACTGAATAAACTGAAACCAACAATCATATAACAGAGAAAACATATAGTTTTGTTAATGTGATATGTACCCCCGATTATAGAATGAGCCGTGTACTTCCCTGTTGACTGATGGGAGGAAACAACCACTACTATATTAATAATCTGTCCATGAGCGAGTGTTGATGAAAGAGAATGGGTGTGAAGATGCCGCAGGAGGCGAACAACCCGCTTTGGGCCCAGGGCTTCAGTCACCAGCTGCTGATCAAAATGACTAGAGGGTGGTGTGTGTGTGGAAAGTTTGACTGGTGGCTGTTTCGCACCACCACAAAGCTGTCAATCCCCCTCCTGCCTCGTCCTACACTAACACACAGATCGGCTTCATAATCACTTGTCCGCCATTCCCCGCCTGTCAATCAATCAAGATGCGAAGGGAGCACAAAGTGGCAGTCACTGGTCTTGGAGGGAGATGAGACACGGGATGAGGCGTTGTCAGGAACGGACGTGCCATGAATTCACATGTCCGATCGCCCCCATCCCCCACTTTTTGGCCTCTGGCTGGGCCATTAAAAGGGGACAGCCGAGGCACATTACACATTATCCTTAGTCATCCGGCCCACCAGCGAGGCAGCGTACGTCAATGAGCCCGGCTTATGCATTGTGAATAATAAATAAGTAATAGCATCAGACAAACAGAAGACAGGGGCTCCACCGGAATACTAAATGAATGCTCCTATTACCCGCCTCTGTGTGTGTGTGTGTGTGTGTTAACGCAGCTTTGTGTGATGGAGCAGGGGAGAAAAATCAAAGCTCAGGGTGCTTGCGATCTCTCCTGGGAGGCATGCTTTGTTTTCTTCAGATTTTCATCAAAGCTTTATGGATCTGTCGGTCTCTTACTCTACACCAAAGCATAGAAGCCAGCCCATAAATGTACTCTAAAGATGAGAAACCGGTAAAGACTTGTAAAACATGGTAGCTTCCATCTTAACGACTGTAGATATCTGCATTAGGGCTGGGGCAACTAAACCATAAATCGATAATGAAAAGAGTTGACAATGAAATTTCAATTACTCTGCTCTTTGTTCTGTTTAAGGGCAATCTTTGTCTATGATTGCTAAGAAAAGACGTGGAGGCCATTTGTGCTCCAAGCATGTCAATGAAATAGAGCGTCAAATAATTTACAAATATATATGTCATTATTGACACTATAAACTTCACTTTATATTGAATCAATTATAGTTTTTATGTATTTATTTTTTTCCCCAATGTATGGCATACATTATATAGACCGCAATTTCATTTAAGATGAGAACAGGTTTTGTATTTCCTGTAGGACTGTTAAAATCCATGATCATGATCAGTTATAAATAAAGAAAAATAAAGTTGTAAATAAACAAAGATTACTGGAGTCATTTTTAGAAGAAAACACTATTTCAGTCTTTCTACTTTGAAAATGTCATGTTTATTCTGTTACTTGCTATTTCTTTGTAATGAATTGCATAATTTATTTATTCTATGGTATATAATTTAAAAGTCAATTCTATACCAAATAGTTTTTTCAGGGTCTATCAGATGGATTTTTTGTTTTTCCAGACTTGATGCAATGAATATTCCACATATACAGAGAATGGAGAAAAGAGCATTCTATATAAACTTCAACTAAAAATAAAAGTAGTATTAAAAAAAGCAAGACATGCAAATTTGCAGTGATGTTTTTTATTTATTTATTTATTTTATTATTAGGTCTTATTAGAGTTGGATATGTTAGATTATCATTCTTAAATCATGCATTATGTTTGCAATAAAGTTGCCTGCAAACCAGTGTCATTGTACTTACATTTAGAAACATAGAGAGGGGAAAAAGCAAGAAAAAGAGACTGAGGCAGGGAACTGTGGATGATGGAGAATGCTGTACATTTCTGTAGCTGAGCCCAACAGGCAGACAGGCAAATGATTGAGCAATACAACCACTTCACTCTATAAACATCTCATTAAAATCAATTATGTCACTCCTGAATGAAATCAAAGCTAAACACTTTAAGAGCTGCTTTTCCCCTGTGTAAGCCGATGTGAGCGTTACCTCAGATGTATTTTCTTTTTGCACCTCATTCGCACGTCCTCCCCTGCCTTGTGCTGAAAGATTTAATCTTCTCGGCTCAGATTGCTTTCAATACTTTTATGAATTGTTAAAATGTGGAGGTCTGGCAGGGAGGTTTCCGTACATCACTGATCGAGGCTCTGGATAAAAAAGTGACCCTGTGGTCATAGATTGCAGCAAGTGCTCTTAAGCAGGGATTTAATAATTTTTATTATTATTATTATTATTATTTAAATAATACTAATACTTTACTCAATATGACAACTTGACAGTTTCAACATGAACAAGCTTGTATGTATATAATTTATGCAAAAGTTTGCATAATTTAGATTTCAATTAAAGTATAACATTTGCTTGCAAAAAGAATTTGTGTTTTTGCACATGGATTGACTTCATTTTTCTCTACGTCACGACTTCTTGTTGGTTTTGCAACAACATAACTAGAAAGAGCTTGTAGCTGATCACGACATGCACTTATTAATATTTTCATAGCTTTTTTTATTTCAAAAGTGAAAGAAAAGAAAAGAAAATGTAAATGTAAAACATCAAGCATTTCTTTCTAGAGGTTCAAGGAGATCAAATGATATTGCATAACAGAAATAATTGAAATGTGATTATTTCAGAAGTTAATTTTGTCAGCTATAAGACATACATGAACATACACTATTTAAAAAAAAAATCGATAGGTTTTGAATATCTCTTATGGGTAAAAAGTTGGATAATATACATTTGTTTGAACATGATCATGAACACTGAATTTACAACAGATGATCTCTCAAAGCTGTTCGTGAAGCTAACATATTTATGTCAAGCTGAAACCTTTGAGAGATCATGCTATTATCTGTCAAAATCACTTAGTATTGACACAAGAAGCACTTCTCAAGTGACCCGTCTAAGCTTGAACTGTCAGAAATATGACACGCAGCACATGGGATTAACCTGGTGCATTTCATCAAGATATGAATGATAAACATCAGCTGTGATAGAGCCACGAACACATCCCTACAGACACAGACAGAGAGTGGTATTTATATAATGCACATACTGTATCTGCTCTTTCATAATATTCCACATGTCATAGGTACCTCATTGTGCCATTGAAAGAATTTGCATAGCTAAAATCTAAAATTAAGAAAAGGCATATTTTTTTTTTTTTTTAATCAGATGATATTGCATAACAAGGCTCAAATGGTAAATGTGAATACTTCAAAGGTATATTTTGTTTGAATTAGAAGTGCATTACCGTCCAAAAGAATGGGGTTTGCAAGATTTTTTTTATTGATTTTTTTTATGTTTTTGAAAGTCTCTTATGCACACCAAGCCTGCATTAATTTACTTAAAATATAGTAAAAATAGTAATATTTTGAAATATGTTAACACCATTTAAAATAACTGTTTTCTTTTTGAATAAAATTTCAAATGTAATTTATTCCTGTGATGCAAAGCTTTTCAGCAGAGGATTTTCAGCATTACTCTTCATTGTCACATGATCCTTCAGAAATCATTGTAATATGCTGATTTGTTCAAGAAACATTTCTTATTATTAAAGTTGAAAATGAATGTGATGCTTAATATTTTTTAGTGATAACTGTAATTTTTTGTCCCCCCTACAGGATGCTTTGATACATGGAATGTTCAAAAGAACAATATTGTGACTTAAAAAGCTGTATAATGCATGTCAGGACAGTAGTTACTGATTACACTCTGTAAAAAATTTCGCAAATTTGTGTTCTTGTAGTTTACACAGAAATGATAACGTGTCATTTTCAAACACCTGCACCTTGAATCCCATTTGCAAAAATTAGCATTTTTAGGACACCCCCAAAACACTGCTGTCATGTAAATGAACAGCCGAAATGCATAAAAGGTTTTCAATTTTTGGTTAATAAGTGTGTTGTGTAAATGATCCCTATGTTGGAAAGTTCCTTACATTTTTGTAAACTGATGTTTGGACTAGATAAATGCATTGAACACCCACCCACCCCCACACACACACTCCTACAGAATGAGTGATCTCAAACGTGGGTCCTGCACGTACTGCATCAATGGTCAGTCACTGTGTTCAGTCTAAACAGCCTTCACTGCACACATGATGCTCAAAATCAAGAGTTTAGTTTCTGTATTTGAGTCAATATAGTATACCTGACTCCCAAGGCCAGTATGAGAAATACTTCACAGCCACATATGTGTATACTCTGTGTGTGTTTGAGTATTGGCAAAGGGCTATGCCAACCACAGGCCAAATACATCATGTGCGTTATGACCAATGCTGCAAACATTAAAAGTGCATGAGATGACTTTTGGGCCTCTAGACCATGAATATTCCATTTTATTTGATTTATTAATTTATTTTTGCGCAAGGTTATTTATTATGAGCAAGGTTACGCTGCCAGTATGAAGCATGTATATCAGGAAGAGCGCTACAGCGTCATGGGTATGGCAGGCATCTTTGTGTGCAGATTGCTGTGTAATTAACTGACTTGTTTGTTAATGAAATGTCAAGTTATTATCTCAGTAATGTATTATTAGTATGATGTGTTTATCTGTGAACAGCTCACAAATGGTTGGGGTTTCATGAACTGAAAAAAGACAGTTTAAAGTAGTTTGTGTCTGTGTTTTAAATTTATTTTTTATATTTTTGATATTCTTATAATATGTTGCATGTTTTTATTTTGTAGTTTCTGCTGTCAGTGAACTGTGACAGCAATAAAATGCCACTGCATTTAGCAGTAAATTATACAGTAAATACCATCACTCCGGGAGTTTATGATTCAGCAGAATGAACTGGACCCATTCAGGTTTTAGTCTCAGACGGCTTTCATAGAGAACAATGGCTTCTGATTTGCTAAGGCTCATGGCATTAAATATCTAAAGTATACTCAAATAAGTGAAGTGAAGTGACATACTGCCAGGTATGGTGACCCATACTCGGAATTCGTGCTCTGCATTTAACCCATCCAACGTGCACACACACAGCAGTGAACACACACACACCGTGAACACACACCCGGAGCAGTGGGCAGCCATTTATGCGGCGCCCGGGGAGCAGTTGGGGGTTCGGTGCCTTCCTCAAGGGCACCTCAGTCATGGTATTGAGGGTGGAGAGAGCGCTGGACATTCACTCCCCCCACCTACAATCCCTGCCGGCCCGAGACTCGAACCCACAACCTTTGGATTACAAGTCCGACTCTCTAACCATTAGGCCACAACTTCCCCTGAAACTCGCAATAAATGCAATCAACTAGACTATAATGTAATGTCAGTTCTGTGTTCAGCTCTACCATTATTTGAAGTAAACACTTTGCAGCTTTTTGCTTTAATGGTGTCATAGATAAGCAGTGCATACTTTTTTTTTTCTTTTTTTCTTTTTTCTATGAATTTTACAGTTTACCCTTGAAGTTTTAAACTGTTGTTTTCTGAAAGAATATGCTGACAGCTTTGGAGATTAATTAAATCAGACCTTCCAGCATTGAAAACTTTTTATGATAATAACCTTGGTGTGTTTGTAATTCTCAGCGTTAATCAGGGTCCAAATTAACGAGGGCTTGGATCAAAAATGCCACTGAATATAACAAAAATGCCCCAGATATTTAAAATGTGGGAATGATGTGGCAAATATTAATTTGATCTGTTATAACATTTGATATGTTTCATGATAGTGTGCACTAGGTTTATCTATTAATGGGTTTAATGCCTTTGCAGGGAGACAAGCTGTCAGAAATCAGAGATACTGTAAATGACAAGTGTTTTTGAAAAAAACAAAAACAAATCTAAATTAATATCTAATGACTCCAAAACAAAATATACAGTATAGAGGTGTATAATTAAATAATCTAAAATGTATTGTGACAGAGTATTATATGTGCATTATATTGTGAGCATTACTTATAGCTATATTTCTACTGATTTGATTTTCGGGATAACAGCTCTAATTGTTTAGATTGAGAGTTCATTGTAATTGTATAAGTAGTAAACTAAATTGAAGCATTTCACATAAATGAGCTGTTTTTATGATTGGAAAAAAATATGCTTTGACATAAAACACATCACTGGAAAGCAATTTCCACATTACAAATGTATATATAAAACTTATATGTAATTCTCAAATTATTTATTTGTTTGTTTGTTTATTTATTTATTGTATGTTGAATTACTTGGTGGCAGTTTTTTATTGTATTTTTATTAATGCTTTTCAAACAATCAAATTAAAACATAGTACAAGGCAGAGTAAAACTGAGTAAAAAAGAAAAGACTTTAGGCACAGTGGGATCTGTCATTTATGCCCTGAAATAAATTCATTTCTAAGCTGAATAGAGTCACATTAAGACAGCACATGATGACACGTGTCAGCAGGGTTATCGTGTCTTTCAGGCTTTTTGTGTAGTTGTGTGTGTGTTTGTATGAAACATGATGTGATGCTGGCCCCCTAAGCTCTTTCTTCTCGTGGTTGGCTATTGTTGTGTTGGGCCAAATTTCAGACTCTTCATATACTTGTCTTAATGGCGAGTAAACCATCCTGACATATCCCCCAACCACCCCACGCACGCAAGCTTGCTTTTTCTCTCCATATCAACTAACTCCATTCCATTTTCTGATGTAACACCTGGAAAGTTATGCTTACCTATTCCTGAGTGTTGATTTAATAGTCCATAGCTACTAAGATGTAGCTATTCTTCATCGCAATCCATCAGCCACTCTTGTCCCAATTGCAGTCAGTCATGGGCAAAAAGTATGATCTTAATACATTTAAAGTGCCTGGGCTTGACCAGAGCAGATTTTTGGCATTCTGTCTGAAAAATACTCTACACTTCAGAAAAAAAAACTCTACACAAGTACGCAATTGCAGACTATTTAGGCTAATTTAATACACATTCCTTGTCTTATTGTGAACAATCCATTGGTGCACATTAGTCCATAGGAAAAACAGTTTGTCTTTTTCAATTTTTCATTGAAATGCTATACTGTACTGTGAAATGCTTTTCATTTTCCACTGATATCAGTATTCAGTAATGTTAACGAGTCACTATAACAGCTATTCAGGACTTGCACATTTAGTTCTGTCTGTTAGTATGACTGACAATCTCACATCTTATGATCCAATCAATCATTAAAACTCAGAAATATGGCTTTAATGTGTTTTCTATCAAATGCCGGTGCCATTACACCAGATGTGCTATTATTCAGGTAGCTAAAATGTCAAAGGTTGAAGAGTGTGCATTGCATTTATTAAAGAGGTGAAGATGAAATAGGTCACAGTTTAGTTTGGGGAACCAATTCTCACTATTGACTAACTATTAACTATGACTTCTGCTTCAATAAACTACTAATTTGCTGCTTGTTATTAGCTAGTAAGGTAGTAGTTAAGTTTAGGTATGGCATCTAGAATATGGTCATGCAGAATAAGGCATTAATATTTGCTTGATAAGTATTAATAAACAGCCAACATGCTAGGAATATGCCTGCTAATAAGTAACAAGTTAATAGTGAGAATTAGTCCCTGAACTAAAGCGCTACCCAGAAATAATTCTGTTTCTCTGCCATGACAATAGTAAGAGAAAACGTGACTGTGGAAGAAGAAATTGTACATGAATATCCTCTGTAGCGCCCCTCGCGACAATGCTGAGTATACATTTGCATATTGCCAGTTGCATTCTGACACATTTCAGAACACAATGGCGCGTCAAATCCAGGTTGCATAAAAACCTTAGTTCCTCCATCTATTCGAAATCTCTTGAATCCATTCTGCTCTCAGCCTCAAGACCAAATTATGGAGACTCCATTATTGATAAATAAACTGTAATAAACAGCCTTCATTGAGCTAAATGAATCATAAAATTGCTTGAGGAGGGGTGGGCTGCTATCGAGTGTGATATGCTGGTGGATCAGTATAGTGGGACTGAAGGTTGACAGCTCCTGCCCTAACTAAACAAGTCTCACCCACCTGTCAATCATCCAGATGGGTATGGAGGGCCTCAATGGATTATGGGCTTTCAGGGAAGTCTGCTGGAAACTTGCCTAAAATGTATTTGCTTGGGACATACTGAGTAATGGCATAATGGTCAGTGTTGAGAAACCTACTTTATGAATAGCTTGTACTTTATGAATAGTTTCAAAGAAGTGAAATAACAATAGTTAGCTACACAAAAAGCTACTAATAAAATTTGGGACACACTTTGGTTTAGGGATCAATTCTCATGATTAACTAACTTAGCTATGACTTTTGCCTCAATAAACTCTTAATGTCTTAACAGTTATTGAGTTTAGTTGATGAGTTTAGGTATTGTGTAGGATTAAGGATATGGCCATGCAGAGTAAGGCATTAATGATATGTGCTAATAAACAGCTAATATGCTAGTAATACCCATGATAATAAGCAACCAGTTCATAGTGAGAGTTGTTCCCTAACTAAAGTGTTACCAAAATTTGCTAACTACACAAAAAAAAGGTAACAATTGCAGGTTACTACTTTTTACAGCGTATACTGAAGCAAAATAAATGTATTTAATAGTAATATGTAAAATATAACAACACTGTAAATTATTAATTAATTTATTATTACATTTACGATAAATGCCAATAAAAAAAAAATCTAGAACACAATACTGAAATGGAACGTTTAAATAAATATGATTTTGTTTAATTTGGTTAATATTTTAATATATGTCAGGTTAAAAAAAGAATAAGTCAAATCACTAAAATAAAGCAGACAATGTTTTTGTTTTTGCTATAAAGTCATACAAACAAAACAAAACAAAAACAAAAAAAGTGATGTAGCCTTACGTTACATTATACTGCCGCTCTTTGGAAAAAAAAAAATCTGATGGATGGAAAAATCTGTCCTGTCCTTCACTATGTTTTATTCTGATTCAAAAGCCAATGCAACAATACAGTTGGCCGCAACTTCCGTTTAATGGATTTAATTGTACTTGTTCATGCTATCGAGCTAGATAAGCAGAAAGCATGCATCTAAACATGAAAAAAAAAATCTGAAACAATGTGGACGGGTGAGTGCTTGTGCACATGGAATCAGAAAGGCCTACCTCCAGGCTGTTGTTTGTTTTTGTGATCCTGCCTGGGGCAATATTCCAGATGGTGCTTTATGTTTGTTTCTTTCACTGCTATCAGTGTGCTCCGCGTAATTTCTCCCTCGGCTCTCCTGCCTCCGCAGCCTTCTAACTCCACCCAGCCTCGGCGAGCATCGCAGTCTGTCTTCGATCCAGAGTTATTTGGAGTTTTTCAAACGTAGAACCGCACCGAGGGCATTAAGAGCATGAATATATGGGAGAGATGGGCCGCACCTCGCCATTAAGATCTTAAAATGTTGTCATGAGAACAGGCTCGATGGGGAGGGAAATTGACTGTGTAAAATGTATCATTATTACGGTCGGCTTTTCGCTTGTAATGACAATATGCTTTCTGCGTATCCCATCTCTTGTCTGGGAAACGATGTAGGGAAATGACCCCTGAAGATGACTGCTGCACATGAGTGATGGAGAGTGATGGAGTGTTGGAATAATGGCAACAGAGCATGAGTGTATCGTACAGAAACGAGAGGCTCCTGTACAGAGTGGGCTGTGAGTGAGAGCTGAGAATTGACGATTGAATTACTGAGAGAGATAAACAAAGGACTGGGAAAATAAACGGAAAAATGGATAGCTCCGGCTCTGAAATATGAGCAGATGAGCTGCATTTAAAGCAGTTGTAAAATAGCCATAAACATATATCTGTGACCATATGTCAGTTAAATTCCATATTAATGGATACTCGGCAGCCATAAACAGCCCCAGTTGGACTAATTAACTTCAGTACAAAATGCTTATATTCCTTATAGTTTAATGCAATGAACTGTTGGCTGACTGGATGGATGAATGGACAACTGATAGACAGATGGATAGATGGATAGATGGATAGATAGATAGATAGATGATGGATGGATAGATGGATAGATAGATAATGGTGAACCGTGCTTTGACAGACAAACACACACATGCTCTAGTGCACAGATCTCGACCCGCTGAGCCTCAGGGGAAAAGACAGCAGAGATCCACTCAAGCTCACTCTGCTACGGCGGTGCTGATCTGCCCGCCGCTCTCTCAAACACGCACGCTTAGCCTGACAGACCCAGACACATGTTCAACACTCACCTCCACTCACACACCAGCACAGGGTCACACATCACCTCCCTACAGCCGCATATTAATTACCTCATTCACAGATGGGAACAGCGCACTGCAAATCAACTTAAAGCCCAGCTGATTACACATGCAGATATATAAGAATAATAATAATACATACAGTCCAAACCAATCATCTTTAGGAAATTAAGATGGAATTACAAACTGCTTTTTGAAAATGAAGCACTTGAAGAAAATCATGTTTCAACAAAGATTTGCAGATACAGGACAATGTCACTATAGGGATATGGTGCTATAGATATAAATTATGCTTTGTTAGAATTCATAAAAACTGGCGAGTAACACTTAACTCATGTACTCACCAATGCTGATTTTTATTCACAGTAGGTACTTTTCAGAGTGCTTTCGAATACATTTAGCAGTTTGTTTCAGTCACGTGGGTCATGCTTCTCAGGTCAGAAACCATGAAAATACTGAAAATCTCATCCTTTCAGTCTACAGGAGACACAGCATCTACAGTCTTCAGCATCATCACCGCTCATTCTCTCTTCACTTTGTAATCACAGTCTGCAAATCAACAACTAATTACACCTCCAGTTTCAAGTTCTTCCTTAACCTTTAATTCATTCATACTCTGATTTCAATTTATCTGCTTCCGTCAAAGTGTCACAAAATACTTCATATTAGTTAAGGAGGTATATTTTGCCAACAAAACAAAGCTGGCAGCTTTTTCTGGCAGCAGAGTTCTATGCATCTTGAGACCCGTTTGTGTTTATTGGCTTGACAAAGCCCAACTTATTGGATAAACTTGGCTAACTCCATTATGATTCTAACTCCATCCACCAAACTCTGGATTGGTTTTCAGCCTTATTTGACACAAGTTCCTATAACTACCAATGTGGAGACAAAAGGCATCTTTCACCTTTGATGGCCATTCAAAAGTAGCCTTGTATTTCATCGGAGTATACTTGATTAAATACATCATTTCTGAAGAGCACTTACAAGAAAATATCCAAATACATTCTCATATTTATCCATCTGTTCTATTATTTTAAGAGTGTAAATATAAAGTATTCAGCATACATGAAGCAAGCATAGCCTTCAAACTCTGAAACAAGCCAACGTTGAAATGTTGTCCTCAAAACCTGCCTTTTCTAGTTAAAGCAATAGATCACACCCAAAAAGTAACACATTTTCTGAAATTTGACTCACCTTCAGGCCATCCAAGATGTAGATTAATTTGTTTCTTCATAGACATAGATTTGGGACAATGTAGCATTACATCACTTGTTCACCAATGGATCCTCTGCAGTGAATGGGTGCCGTCAGAATGAGAGTCCAAACAGCTGATAAAAACATCACAATAATCCACAAGTAATCCACACCACTCCAGTCCACCAATTAACATCTTGTGAAATGAAAAGGTGCATGTTTATAAGAAACAAATCCATCATTAAGGCATTTTAAGCAATAATATGAATGGAATATTCATATTTTAGCTGGAAGCAACAGCTTGAATTTGTGGATTACTTGTGGATTTCTGTGATGTTATTATCACCTGTTTGGACTCTCATTCTGACGGCACCCATTCACTGCAGGGAATCCACTGGTGAGGAAGTTATGTAATGCTAAATTTCTCCAAATCCGTAATGATGAAGAAAAAAACTCATCTACATTTTGAATGGCCTGAGGGCAACTACATTTTTTTTTAGCAAATTTTCATTTTGATGGGTGAACTATTCGTTTAATAATCTTTTTTCTACAGATGTCAGAGCTGCTCATGTTAACACATTTCAAATTAAATGCAGCATCATGGGTTAAATGACAACATAACACAAAATGTAATATTCAAACAGACGAGATCGAAACAACTTTTGACATTTCAACACCAGCACGTCAGTTCCAGTGGATGGCAAAATAACATATAATGAATAAACTAAATAAAGAAAATAAACAGAATGAGACTGTCACAGTAATATCAGCTAAGAGAGAGAGAAAATCTATTTTTCTCTCGCTATGGAAAGGACCCCAGGGCTTAAGCCATAAAGCAGCTTCTTGATGTCACATTAAACATAATGAAGGAGAAGAGAGAAAAACAATTAGCTAAATGTTCCTGGGGATCAGAGGTAATAATTAGAGTGAAATGAAGTGACAGGTTTAACAGGCAGGGATAATTTCACATCGCCCTTCATCCGGAGGGAAATCTGCCCTTTAATTGAGTTTGCCGGCTCTTTGTTTGGCAAACAGGCCGGAGTGCAGCATCTCAGACTGCTACCGTCTCCTGTTGTAGCAACTTTCCTGGGCTTTTATCATCTCTCTGCCCCTCTTTTCATCTCTCTCTGTCTCCTTCCTCTCGCTCACTTGCTCTCAACCTCCCAAACACACTTTACTTTACACACACATTGGTATTGTCCTATAGAGACCCAACAAAATAACCTCCTGCTCTTTATTGTGAGCAAATGGATTCGGCGTCCCATGAGGGGAGGTGGGAGGTGGGGGGCAATGTGATGAAAAAACTGCTGAAAACTACTTCCAACATCTCGGCTTCAGTCAGGACTTGGAATAACCTGGAGCTCAATGGAGTGTTAAATGGGAAATCATCTGTATTTCTGCCACAGCCGTAATGTCATCCCCCCCCCCCCTCCCTCACGGCCCGAGTGTTGTTGTGAGAGAGCCCTGGGTTATCTAATCTACCGTGAGCATTTCGACACCGTGTGCTTACAATAGACCATTGCGTTTGTAATGTATGTCTGTGCTTCCTGACACAACAATGGAGACAAGCACCTACTCCCAGCAGGAGCAACTCCATCACAGATTTCCAAGGAAAGCTGGTTCGCCCGCTTCAAAATATTCACTCATAGGTTTATCTCGATGAAAAGCAATTCGGCAACATCACTGTTGAAACCGATATTCCTTAGATGTTAGCATCCCCCGTCATGTGGACCGTATACTTTGATTGTTGTGAAGATGGTGGGTGGTGTAATATATGCAGATGGGACACTGAGGTAAGTAAAATCATATAACAGTTTATTGAACAGGTTGGATCGGGAGTGCAGTGCAGGAGTGATAGCGGGTGAGTTTCTTGGTATATGGAAGATTCAAAGGATGGTAATGATGATCACTGATATTATTTCCTCAATTCACAGATATGGGGATAGATGCAGACAAGGAGATCTTCTGGAGCACACTGACCACAGAGAAGTACGATCTGAAGGAGGAGGAGAACACAAGGAGCAGAAACAGGAGGTAAGGATAACAGATAAGTAGAATTCGTGAGTATACTCAGCTAGAGTCTTGCCAGAGTAGGGTCCACATAGTCGGTATGAGATCGGACGCTGGAATGAATGTGGAGTGTGCTTAAATAGGTGGTTTGATGACTGTGGTGATGAGGTGCAGGTGCTCGTGATTAGTATTCAGGTGATGCAGATCGTTGTGATTGCCTGATGGGGGAGCCTGGCCGATCTGTGACAGTACCCGCCTCTCCACGACCTCGGCGTCGTGGTGGTATACCTCAGCCTCGGGGAGCTGGACGATCAGGATGAGCCGTGTGGAATTCCTCCATGAGTGTGGGGTCCAGGATGTCCTCTGTGGGAACCCATGATCGCTCCTCAGGACCATACCCTTCCCAGTCAACGAGATATTCCAGCCTACCACCACGGCGCTGGGACTCCAAGATCTCCTTCACCCTGTAGACTGCACCTTCTTCCAGTAAGAGAAGGAGAGGGGGTTCTTCAATCGGGCCAGGCTCTATGGAAGCCGTGGGAGAGAAGGGTTTTTGTAATGAGACGTGGAAGTTGGGATGAATCTTGTAGTGTGATGGTAACTGGAGTTTGTAAGTAACAGGATTGATCTGTTCCAGAATGGTGAAGGGGCCAATAAATCTGGGACTAAGTTTCTGGCAAGGCAGGCGTAGTCTGATGTCCCTGGTGGACAGCCATACCTTCTGTCCTGGATGGAAAATGGGAGTAGCGGCACGTCGGGCATCGGCTGCCATCCGTTGCATACGCACTGCCTGCTGCAGCTGGTGGTGTGCTGCGTCCCAGACTCTCTCGCTCTCTCTGAACCAGTAATCTACAGCGGGGACATCCGAGGGTTCCCCGGACCAGGGAAACAGGGGAGGCTGGAAACCGAGCACGCACTGGAAGGGAGTGAGTCCAGTGGAGCTCTGCTGGAGGGAGTTTTGGGCATACTCGGCCCAGCCTAGGAACTGGTTCCAAGAGTTCTGGTGGTTATGGCAGAAGGTTCTTAGGAAGCGCCCCACATCCTGGATCGTTTGTTCAGTCTGCCCATTCGACTGCGGATGGTAGCCTGAGGAGAGGCTTACGGATACACCTAGGAGTGAGAAGAATGCTTTCCAGACCTTCGAAATGAATTGGGGACCTCTATCTGACACGATGTCTTTGGGTAGACCGTAATTTCTGAAGACTTGGTTGAACAGGATCTCAGCTGTCTGTAGAGCGGTGGGAAGGCCTGTGAGAGGTACAAGACGGCAGAATTTAGAGAATCTGTCGATGATGACTAAGATGCACGTGTTACCATCGGATGCCGGCAGGTCCGTGATAAAGTCAACCCCTAGGTGTGACCAGGGACGTTTTGGTATGGGTAGTGGATAGAGTTTTCCGGCGGGGAGATGACGGGAACTTTTGGAGATGGTGCAGTCGGGGCAGCCTTGCACGAACCTTCTCACGTCCCTAGCCATATTTGGCCACCAGAAGCGATCTCGCAGCAGCGAGAGAGTGGTGTTGACCCCTGGGTGGCCAGTACCTAGGGAGGTATGGGTGGTATGGATAAGAGGAGTGCGTTGGGTTCTGGGAACGTATTGGTGATTAGGAGGGCAGCCCGTCGGATTGGCTGGAGGCGTGGCAGAAGCAGCGGCGGGCGAGGTCCACTGGATAGGGCAGGTGATGATCTTGGAAGGCAATATCCCTTCGGGTTCCTCCGAGCTCTCCTCTGGAGTATATAGACGAGATAAGGCATCTGCCTTGACATTTCTAGGCCCGGGGCGGTAAGAAATTTTAAATTGGAACCAGGTAAAGAAGAGTGCCCACCTGGCCTGTCGAGGGTTCAATCGTTTTGCCTCTCGGAGATACTGTAGTTTCTTATGGTCGGTTAAAACTAGAAAAGGGTGTGCTGCACCTTCCAGCCAATGCCTCCATTCTTCCAATGCCAGTTTGATGGCAAGGAGTTCCCGATTACCAATGTCGTAGTTTCTTTCCGCCGGGCTGAGTTTTTGGGAAAAGGCACATGGATGAAGTTTGGGAGGCGTATGGCTCCGACACCTGTTGTGGAGGCATCAACTTCCACTACAAACGGAAGTTTTGGGTTGGGGTGAACAAGAAGAGGAGCATGAGTGAAGGCGTGTTTTAACCTGTTGAATGCTTCCTTGGCATCAGAGGTCCAGGTAAGGGTCTTGGCTTTACCCTTGAGCAGATCAGTGAGGGGACTGGTGATGGTGCTGTAGTTCGAGATGAATCGCAGATAGAAATTTGAGAATCCCAAGAATCTTTGAAGCTCCTTCACGGAGGTAGGAAGGGGCCAAGAAGTGATTGCCTCCACCTTCCCCTTGTCAAGTCAAGTCAAGTCACCTTTATTTATATAGCGCTTTTAACAATGTAAATTGTGTCAAAGCAACTGCACAATATCCAAAAAAAAAAAGGAAATAGTGTCAATAGAGGACCGCCGCAACGTGTTGGCGATGTTCGGCCAGGCTCCGGGAATATATGAGAATATCGTCGATATAAACGATGACAAACCGATGGAGGAATTCCCGGAGCACCTCATGCATGAAGCCTTGGAACACTGAAGGGGCATTGACTAACCCATAGGGCATAACCCGATACTCGTAGTGGCCCGTAGGGGTAACAAAGGCAGTTTTCCATTCATCCCCTTCTCGAATGCGGATGAGGTTATAAGCGCTGCGGAGGTCCAACTTGGTGAAAATGGTGGCACCGCGCAGTTGTTCCAAGGCTGTAGGTACAAGGGGAAGAGGATATCGGAACTTGATGGTAATCTCATTCAACTTGCGATAATCAATACAGGGTCTCAGTCCACCGTCCTTCTTGGCTACAAAGACGAAACTGGAAGCAGCAGGGGAGGTTGATGGAACAATATAGCCTTGCTTTAACGCCTCCTCAATATACTCCTCCATGGTCCTCTGTTCAGGAAGGGATAATGGATAGATTTTACCTCGTGGTACTGACTCACCCAGAACAAGATGAATGGCACAGTCCCATGGCCGATGCGATGCGGTGGTAGCTGGGCAGCTCTCTTGGGACAGAAGACATCACTAAAGTGGGAATAGCAGGGTGGTATATTGACTGATTGCTTCTCCTTAGGGCTCTCTATAGAGGTTGAGTGGACTGGAAGTGGCCTGGGAGCCACGCGGAGAGGTTGAGGTAATTGAGGGAGGCAATGAGGAAAACAGTTCTCACCCCACTTTAGGATCTCTCCTGTCCTCCAGGAAAGGATGGGATTGTGCTGCACCAGCCAGGGACGTCCAAGGACGATGTCCACAGTGGAACCCTCCAGAACCGACAGAAACAGTTCCTCTTGATGGAGCTGCCCTACATGCAGCTGTATGGGTCCCACACAGCGTCGGACGAGACGTCTTGATAGGGGTTTGCCAGTTACTGATTGGATCTCGTAAGAGGTTTCTGTAGTCGAGGTCGAGAGTCAGAGCTGCCGACAGAGGTCTCCAGAGATGAAGTTGCCCGCTGACCCTGAGTCGAGGAGAGCCGTGACTGAAATCACAAGATTTCCGGTAGTAAGCTGGGCACAGGTGGTTAGCGGATTCATCTAAGGGATAGTGGGGTGAATGGTACTCACTGAAGCTCGAATGGGACGAAGAGGACACTCCAGGATCATGTGCCCATTCGCTCCGCAGTATAAACAGAGCCCCTCTGAGATCCGTCTCTGTCTTTCAGCAGATGTTAGGTGATTGGTATCGGTTTGCATGGGTTCTGGAGCGTCACTGGTCTCTGGTCGGCGGTCAACAGGAGTGGCAATGGCTACGAAGGAATCCTGAGAACAAGACTGAATGCGATTGGTGCACCTTGTGGCCAATTGAATACATTTCTCCAATCCGTAGGTGTCGTCGTAGGCAGCGAGGTGAAGACGAAGACGAGGATCCAGACCTTGACGGAATGCAGTGATGAGGGAGGGCTCATTCCATCCACTAGCCGCTGCCAGCGTTCTGAACATGAGAGAATATTGATGAATAGTCATTCTTCCTTGTTTTAATTGATAAAGTTGCTCACTAACTGAAGAATCCCCCGGTAAACAACTGAAGACTTCTCGAAAATGAGAGATGAAATTAGAAAACGACTGGGTTGCAGGACCGGCTTGATTTAGGATGGTTTCTGCCCACTGCAGTGCTGGTCCTGTTAAGGAGGTAACCACAAAGGCTATTTTAGATTGGTCAGTGGGAAACATGTGAGGATGTAAGTCGATGGTGAGTGTACATTGTAGGAGAAAGCCATAGCACTCCTCCGCCGAACCAGAGAAGGGCGCTGGACGGGCCATGGGACTGGCAGAAACAATCGGTGAAGAAGTGGGAGTAAGTGAAGGTGCAGGAACTGAAGAAATCGGAGGTGCAGGTGGGTGAAGTAATACTCTCTTAAGGGTGTCCACGAGTTCTTGAAAAGGATCTGGAGCGCTCATCCTGTTCGTCGGTATGCGGTCCGATCTTCTGTAATATATGCAGACAGGACACTGAGGTTAGTAAAATCATATAACAGTTTATTGAATAGGTTGGATCGGGAGTGCAGTGTAGGAGTGATAGCGGGTGAGTTTCTTGGTATATGGAAGATTCAAAGGATGGTAATGATGATCACTGATATTATTTCCTGAATTCACAGATACGGGGATAGACGCAGACAAGGAGATCTTCTGGAGCACACTGACCACAGAGAAGGACGATCTGAAGGAGGAGGAGAACACAAGGAGCAGAAACAGGAGGTAAGGATAACAGGTAAGTAGAATTCTTGAATATACTCAGCTAGAGTCTTGCCAGAGTAGGGTCCACGTAGTCGGTACGAGATCGGACGCTGGAGTGAATGTGGAGTGTGCTTAAATAGGTGGTTTGATGACTGTGGTGATGAGGTGCAGGTGCTCGTGATTAGTATTCAGGTGATGCAGATCATTGTGATTGCTGATGGGGGAGCCTGGCCGATCTGTGACAGGTGGTCTCCAATTCTGCAATTATATATGTTTTTTTTTAAAAAACAATGTTTAAATTACACTGGCTTCTACAGGAGTACGAAACAACGGGGCTTAAGTCGCACTGCGGTAAAAGGCATTTTTGATTTTAATTTCCTCCAATCCACAAGGTGGCGCAAAACTTTTTTTGCTGATTCTTGACGTGATTGTTGGCAGCAGCGCAAAGTTGATTCTGCACTGATTTGTTTTACACCCACCTAAAGGATTATTAGGAACACCATACTAATACTGTGTTTGACCCCCTTTCGCCTTCAGAACTGCCTTAATTCTACGTGGCATTGATTCAACAAGGTGCTGAAAGCATTCTTTAGAAATGTTGGCCCATATTGATAGGATAGCATCTTGCAGTTGATGGAGATTTGTAGGATGCACATCCAGGGCACGAAGCTCCCGTTCCACCACATCCCAAAGATGCTCTATTGGGTTGATATCTGGTGACTGTGGGGGCCATTTTAGTACAGTGAACTCATTGTCATGTTCAAGAAACCAATTTGAAATGATTCGAGCTTTGTGACATGGTGCATTATCCTGCTGGAAGTAGCCATCAGAGGATGGGTACATGGTGGTCATAAAGGGATGGACATGGTCAGAAACAATGCTCAGGTAGGCCGTGGCATTTAAACGATGCCCAATTGGCACTAAAGGGCCTAAAGTGTGCCAAGAAAACATCCCCCACACCATTACACCACCACCACCAGCCTGCACAGTGGTAACAAGGCATGATGGATCCATGTTCTCATTCTGTTTACGCCAAATTCTGACTCTACCACCTGAACCAGGCAACATTTTTCCAGTCTTCAACCGTCCAATTTTGGTGAGCTCGTGCAAATTGTAGCCTCTTTCTCCTATCTGTAGTGGAGATGAGTGGTACCCGGTGGGGTCTTCTGCTGTTGTAGCCCATCCGCCTCAAGGTTGTGCGTGTTGTGGCTTCACAAATGCTTTGCTGCATACCTCGATTGTAACGAGTGGTTATTTTAGTCAAAGTTGCTCTTCTATCAGCTTGAATCAGTCGGCCCATTCTCCTCTGACCTCTAGCATCAACAAGGCATTTTCGCCCACAGGACTGCCGCATACTGGATGTTTTTCCCTTTTCACACCATTCTTTGTAAACCCTAGAAATGGTTGTGCGTGAAAATCCCATTAACTGAGCAGATTGTGAAATACTCAGACCGGCCCGTCTGGCACCAACAACCATGCCACGCTCAAAATTGCTTAAATCACCTTTCTTTCCCATTCTGACATTCAGTTTGGAGTTCAGGAGATTGTCTTGACCAGGACCACACCCCTAAATGCATTGAAGCAACTGCCATGTGATTGGTTGATTAGATAATTGCATTAATGAGAAATTGAACAGGTGTTCCTAATAATTCTTTAGGTGAGTGTATATCTAAGGATTTTTTAAATGTTCATTTATGTAGCAAATTAAAATAATTATACTTTGAGACAAATGTCTTGTTAATGGTTTTCAGATTTATTTGAGGTAAGCTTTCCAATGACTAAAGAATTCAAATTACTGTATTGGGGTAAAAAGCACATGATAATAAATAGCTGTATTTTTGTTGACATAAAATTATTAGAAATCCATTTTTTATTTTTATTATTTAGAGAACATTTTACTTAAATTAAATATTTTTATGACAATGTATTTATTGAAAAAACAAATGTATTTTTATCAAAATAAACAAAAATAATAAACTTTGCTGAAGTTTGTGTTTTGATCAAGTATTAATTGAAATATGCAAAACTGCATTTCATTGTCTTTGTACTTGATAATGACAACAAAGTTGAATCAAATCAAATCTAATCTAAAACATAATACTTCAGCTAAAGTATTTGTATCAGTACAATACCTTTTGCTTATGATGAGCCTTTTACTCGTGGACTGTGGGGTAAAAGGCACCTCATTCATATATAGTTTGATGATGACTTATGATACATAATTTATTTTGACCACAAATCATGTCGCTGCATCAATGTTTATTTTTTTCTGCAATAATACACTATATGAAGAGTGAAAAGCACATTTCCCTTCAGTTTTGCCTTAAGCCTTGTTGTACCCTATATACATTACCTGAACAACATCGGAGCTCTAGGGCTGTCTAGAAAGGTTTATACGTTATCGTGCACTGTGGTGTGGAAAATGTATGTGACTTTGAAAGCTTTTTTTTCACTCTACTGGCAAAGCATCTCAGATGAAGCTTCACACAACTCTGTTAATAAAGCAATAATCACACATATTAGCCTAGTATAGGATGTAAACCAACTCTCTTTAAACACACAGCCAAATGTTGTCGAGGGTCGATCAGTTCACAGCAGTTAATTTTCTCTTCAATGAGCCAACAGTTGAAGTAATATCTCCAACTCGCCCACAGGCTTTCCGAAAATATATCAAAAGTACTGCTGAGGGTTCTTCGCGTGCTGAGGTTTTATTGATTTACTTACTTATCTATTTAAGAATTAGACAGAATTCAAAATGCAAATATACCAAAACCATCGCTGTCAGTAACAACAATATTTTATGTAAAATATAAACTCAGAATTTCTCCAATTTAATAATGTAATTCAAAATATATTTCTTAAAAATTATTAATTTTCCAAAAACAAAATAAAATGAGATAGCGAGTATAAGGCTGAAATGATACTTGCAGTTTAATACTAGAAAAATCCCTTGCAGACACAATAATACTAATTTGGAATATTAAATTAGAAATGCTAAGTCAATGTCTAAATGTATAATTTTTCCTGAAATCTTATATTTCATATTTCTGAATGCATGTACAAAACATGTAAAGAATATACTATCATAATTTGTTAGCTTAATTTTAAACTGGATGAGATGTGATTGAATATGCATGTCTCGTTATACAATTCAAAATAAGTACTGACTGATTTTGTATACTGTATAGATGTATGAATGTATGAATCAATGATCTTCACTATATTTTTTAAAATTTCCTTTTTGTATATTAATACTGTATTTAGCTAATTTGCTAATTGTTAACACCCCTAAGAGATGTGAGCTAGACACTATCAGTGATCTAAGTGGTAAAAGAGATAGCAGAGACACCATGCTTAAAAATAAAATCTAATGCAATATCATCAACATTTAATCAAATATGATTAACATCTAATGCAATATCATTGACCAGGTGCACAGAGATTAAGAAAGGTTCATACATGTACACCCCTAGTTGATACCTAGTTGATTTTGTTTTTCATATACTGTACCATCTTTCATATACAATACTGACTGTCCAGACTTATATCGCTTGTATCTATAGTGAATTTGTAAGCGCTAGCATAAAGCCAAGAGGCATACGAGAATCATTCTGGAAAGAGAGGAATGAAACCTGAAAAGTGTGTCTCATGTACATTATGACATAAAAAAACATCAAAGGCATTACTGTAATTACACATTCAAACATATGCAGTAGACACTGCTGCTGTTGATGTTACAATCACATCACGTTCTGAAAGAGGACAAATTTGCTTCAAATCTAATCTTACATTTTGGACTGAACAGCTTGTAAAAACTGGACTGCATGTGGTTTTTCAACTGTAATATATATGCAAGTGTATGTCTGTCTGTCTCAAAACAAAATGGAGAAGTACTTAATCAAATTAATAAAAAATGAAAACATTTTAACATTATTCAAAATAAACACTCAGAGATCCGACACAATTTTTATCATGGAATAGACTTGTTTGTTGACATAGACTTCACAGTTTGAGCATTCTTGTTCCCCATAAGTAACACTTTAGAATAGCAAACACTTATTCGTTATTAACTACAACTTTTCCCTCAATACATTCCTAATTTGCTGCTTATTAATAGTTAGTAGGGTTAAGTTTAGGTAATGGGTAGGATTAGGGATGTAGAATAAGGCATTGATATGTCCTTAATTAGTACTAATAAATGGCTAATACTCTAGTAATATGCATCCTAATAAGCATCTAGTTAAGAGACCCTAAAATAAAACGTTACCGTTATTTTCTTTGTTCGTCAAGTTAACGGGTTGCCGCTCCCTCAATCACACCGCCGTCCGCGGCTCACCCAGGCCCGCCGTTCGCGGGAGATCGGCGCCGCCGTCCGCAGCACGGCTCCTCTGATTGTGGCTGCGGAGGCCATTCCCAGCCTTCTTGTCGCAGAAGTGGAGGAGGTTGCTGAGGGACCCTGTGAGGGCCCCTGACTCCTTGTCATGGCCAGAAGAAGCCTCAGCTTCCTGTTCCTGTGGGCTGTCCTGTTCCTGTGTGTTTAGCCCTGTGTGGGCTGTCCTGTCATGTCCTGTCTGTCTAGCCCCGGAGGGCTCCTGATACCCCCTTGCTGCCCCATGGAATTTTTTTTCACCGCCATGGCCTCCTGAGCCCCTTGCTCCGCCATGGCCTACAGAAGTCACAGCTCCGCCATGGCCTCCAGTCTGTCTGTTCCGCTCTGGAGGTCCCTGTCCTGTGTTCCTGTCCGTGTGTGTCCTGAGAGGCCTCCAGAGCGCCCCTCGTGTGTGCACCGTGACAGTTTGTGTGTTTGTTTGTTTTTTGTTTAAATACATTCTTATCTATCTATCCACCCCAAATAAATTTACTGGATATTTAATGGGGTTTTTTTTAACACTTTGCTTGGTCAATTTTATTGCTTAAACATTATTGTATTACTGTCTAAACAACTATTTTGTAAAATGATTAAAATATTAAAAAATACTAATACAAGAAAAGCAAAAGACAACAACAACTCTAAATATACATCCAGAAGAACTCTTTTTGAGATAGCAGGAGAGATTCCCTCCAGCTCTGAATACTCTAAATTATTTCACAGAAGTTTAAACAAGTTTTTGTATTGCACTTCACTTTAAAATAAACTTCTCAGAAAATAAAGTTTCATATTTATGAGAGTGTTTGTATCTATGCATATTTGCAGTGCATTTGAGGTGCAATCCAATAATTCTCTCTTGTTTTTGTAGCAATTCATGACTTTCCATTGGAAAAAAACGCAACATGCATGCTGTCATTACAGTGACCACTGGATGATTGTATCATTACATTTAACAAATTTACACAATGTTAGAGTGCTTTTAGTGGTTGTCAGGCAGTTGCTAAGCTGTTCTGGGTGTTTACTTAGACTTTTTTCCTTCTTCTTTCTGTTTTCCATCATTATCACTGAAGACAAAGAAACAACCCCATAAGTTTTTTTGTCCTATCTTCCTTTTAGCACTGGTGGACAGCTTTGTAATATGATGAGCTCTTTGAGAAACAATCTCAGATGATAAGTCCTATCAGTCTCATCAAGCACAAAAAGTGGAACATGTCTGTATATTATGCTCATTTGTGCCGAAATGTTTCATTTGATGGTGATAAAAGTGTACTTGGCACTCTTTGAGACATACTTTGAGAAAACAAAAACAAAAAAAAAAACCTACTTAATTTGATATAAATATACAAAATCAGTAATGTGTTACATTATGTGCTCATCTTATCACATCTCAACACTTCTCGCTGTTTTGTATTTTGAAAATGTTTCTGTGTACTGCAGCAATACTAGTAACATGTCAGTTAGGAAGATTACATTAAGTTTTTTATCTTTTTAAGTGGAAAAAAAAAATATGAACAGAACAAAATGAGTGACATCAGACTTGTGTTTGAGTGTCTGCATTTAATATTAAATCTATTCTGCTCCACGCTGAGTGATGAGGGGTTTAAAGCAAGGGCAATAAAAACACTTACAATGTTTGAAATGCAAACATTGGAACAATTTCACTTGATATTTGAAGTTCCCAAATTGGAAATTGACATATCAAAGTCTATATTTGGTGTCTTGAAGGTCATGAAGTTACAAGCCTAATAAACCTACTGTTGTTCCTAATGTCACTAGACTTGATTCAATAACCTTTGTAGCTTCCCTAGGGGAAGTCGTGGCCTGATGGTTAGAGAGTTGGACTCATAATCTAAAGGTTGCGGGTTCGAGTCTTGGGCCGGCGGGGATTGTAGGTGGGGGGAGTGAATGTCCACCGACTCTCTCTCCGCTCTCTCCACCCTCAATACCACGACTGAGGTGCCCTTGAGCAAGGCACCGAACCTGCAACTGCTCCCCGGGCGCCGCAGCATAAATGGCTGCCCACTGCTCTGGGTGTGTGTTCACGGTGTGTGTGTGTTCACTGCTGTGTGTGTGCACGTTGGATGGGTTAAATGCAGAGCACGAATTCCTAGTATGGGTCAACATACTTGGCAGTATGTCACTTCACTTTAAAAAGAATATGCATATATTTAATATATGCCATAAAGAGCATGCAGTGCAATCAAACTAACTACATCATATTTTGATATAGTGAATATATATATGAGATTAGATTTTGGTCACATCACCCTACAGACATAGAATTCATTGCAGTTTTCTGTAAGAAATACAAGCTTCTTTTTTATCCAACCAGGCCTAATGAATCTTTCCTAGTGAATATGCCTTCTTTGCACAGATATGACAGTTCAGAGCCAAATCTAAGTGACCCTAAACCAATGCATGCATGCCCAAACTCTTCTGGGAGCCATAAATGAGTTTCCGAAACTTGGAAAGAATGGCCTCACCAATTAAACAGAGCTCTTTTGTGAGTCCTATAAATGAACATGATTTTAAACGGTCTACCATGGAGTCTTATAAATGGAGCCTTAAATAACAGAAGACATAGTAGTCAGACAAATACACTGAGTCAATTAAAAAGCCATGGTTTCTAGGGTGTTCTGGATGTTTCTTGGAAAGGGTTGAGTAGTTGCTAAGGTGGTTTGAGTTGTTGCTAGGGCACTGCAAGTTGAGTGTTCAGGGTGGCTGTTGTAGCATTGGCACGCACGACTGCTATGTAACACTGTGTCCCAATCAGGCAATATGCATTCAACAAGTATTTGGTCTGTCTTCAACTCTCTCTGCAAGCACTATCTGTCTCACAACGAAATGGATGAGTATATTATAACCAATAAAAATTTAAACATAATTTTGTTTACATCTGAAGTTATTTTCAAGAACTGAGGTAAATTAACTATTGTTACATTATGGCTGATCAAGTCACACTAAATTATTTTTTTAACTCAAATTAAACCTTCAAACAAAAAAAAAACAATCAGTACCTGAGTTGTCAGTCACAGAGTTGCAGAAAAAAACAAAACATTCTAACTATTACATTTTGCTGTTTGTATCACATAGCCAGCTCCATATGGATTTTTTGGCATAGTAAACTTGCTTGTGAACTCACCCCGTAGAGCATTAAACTTGCGGAGTGCTTGGATACAAGTTCATTAAAACACAAGACATGATATAACAGCTCAAAGACTTGTAGAAACAAATAAAAATGGCATAGTTCCTTCAGCAAATGTGTTTTTGTCTCACATATTCTTTTGTTAACACTATCGGTTACATTGAGTTTAGGGTACGTTATTTTCAAATGCAAGAGAGAATTAACCTTTTAACACCACTCACCAAATGTTTCATTTCTGAAATGCCTCAAAATGTACAAAAAAAACAATTTAATAAAACATAGCCACTTCCACATTATCTGTTCAGATAAAACTGAATGCGCTTTTAGGATCACTCACTGGACATTTCATTTAGAATTTGTCACGAAATGTGCAAGAAGCAACGTACAGTAATATAATTTTGCAGAAATGTCGCCACAGGCACATTTTTCAAATGAGTCTGGGTAGATATTAATAGTAATGTTTGCCTTATTTGAAATGCAAATGTGTTTTTCAAATTCAAACGCTCTTTCAAAATGCCAGATGGCAATACAAAACTGTTTCAAGAGTTCTGCTCAAAAGGTTCTGTTCTAGTATCTGTCTGTAAAGTAGTTAGTCCCAGAGGGAGGTTCTAGATCAGTGCTAATACTGTGTTCCTCTCTGGTGGTCTGTTCATGAACTCAGACCCAGAGGTGCCCTGTAGCGTCAGCTGCTGAGCTGGCACAGCTCATGACAATGACAGTTAAACATGCAGAGAATGAGCAGAGTGAGTCGACCAGCAGTCAAAGCCACAGATCTAATGATGGCTATAGGTGCTGACTGAGGCAAAGCCCAAACCACAGCACTATCGACAGCACAACCCTTCTCTCAGTAACTGGGAAGCTTCATTACTCTACTTATAACCCCCTGATATTCTCAAACTCTTAGAAGCATTCGAATGGCCAGTGCTATTTTATTATTTTGAATGGAAAACACCTTATCAGAAAAGAAAGAGAGAAAATGGGAAAGAGAAACAGACCCAATGCTCTCCACTTCAGGGAAGGACAAAGGGTTGTTTTTTGTTGTGGTGCTTAGAGAAGAGATATGATTTGGGGAAATGAGAAGCAACACATTGTGTCTCCCAGGAGGAAGAGGATGCAACCGCAATAATTCCTCAGGGAAAGAATGGAGTATAGAAGGAAGGAAAGGAATGGCACTGTTTCAGCTTCCCAAAATCAACATGATGGCTCCTGTCTGTGGTGTTACCTGCCTCCAGAGACACTTGTCTTACCGGATACCTGATGGTTACACTGCAGGGCCCGGAGTCATTAATCTAGCCTCGTGTGTCGGATCAGCCTCCATGAGACAGCACTTTTCTACTCTACAGCACAACACCCCAATCAAAAAACAAAACAAAAAAAAAACGTAATTGCAATCCGGAGGTACCAAACCGAGACACATTTTTCATGTTATTTTTTGTTGTTCTCGCTGTGTTCTGCAATTCAAAAATGAGCAGTTTCGATGCAATTGTGAGTGGGTTAAATGTAAACCCGCCAGCACAAACATAAGCCCTGTTCCAAAAACAAGTGAGCTGCCTACTTAGACACAGGCAATGGTAATGGCAACACAAGCCCCCAAAATAGCAATACTAAGCAAAAGTGGAGTGTGTGATAATATCAGCAACAACTGCTTGACAAAACAATTACAGGTAACACATTGCAGCAGCGGATTGGTGCTCCCAATAACGCACACACAAACTAAATGCAAACTCCTATCCAACTGGAGATGCTTCGTCTTTATTAGATGCATCCTTTCTGTGCACATTTCATAAAGTGGTGGGCACTATTCCCTCTAAGCTGTGCACTTCTGATGTCGCACTCAGCTGGGGATACCAGCTGATTGCAATGTTTGGGTCAACCGCTATCTACATAGATTTCAGTTTAAATGCACATTATATTAAAAGCTTAATCAAGAAATAAAAGTATGTGCTCATTTGTACTAAGGGGCTGTTGAATGCTTGATTCTGATTGGTTGACAAACGTTCTAAGGTGTGCAATTATTTAGCAAGAATCTCACAGAGACATGTATGAAGTTGATACAGGCCTGTCATCTGCTTTACTGTTCCAAATAACTGCACCAAATTATTTCAGTTGTTTTAAATGTCCTTACAGCCTACAGCAGCAAAACAACCAAAACCAACAAACCAAGCAAACAAATATGACCAACAATAGGATATAAAAGACAATTTCCATGTTTCCCAACTAAATTACCTTTTATTGTCTATGCAAAATGAGCTTTCTTTCTCCTGCTCTCTCTGTCTTAGCACGCACACGCATACAGTACAGACACACATGCACTGCACTCAGAATCTTGTGTCAGTGCTGTCAATGATTGACTCTTTCAGTAATATAGTTGACATTGCCTCATATCAATGCCTCAAGCCTCCATTACTAGCTCTTAAATGATGTTTTGGAATTAGCATCGGAGGCATGGAATGAGATTCGTAAGAAATGAGTCTGACACAAAAGAGCATTTTAAGGGCAAACACCTGACAAATGTCTTGAAATAAAATATCTGAACAATGTCTTGAATGGTTATAACTGTGGTATAGTCAGAATAATTACATTTTTCGAAAAAATAATGTACAAACGAGGTGCATTACCACATCAGGTATGCATTATTTCTTCAATATTTCAACAGCCCATCATCAGTTATTCTTTACTTACTTCACTTAGGAAATAAAATTCACAATAGGTCAAAGAAAATAAAATGGATTATTTCACCCAACATTCTAATGTAAATATAAATAGATGTAATAATCTAAGTATGTTTTATGCTTATTAGAGTACCATGGCATTAGCTTAGCAACATGATAACATCAAACTCAATTGTAAGTCACGTCTTCTTTGCTGCCTAATTCAAATCAATCACTTATGAGGCTCTATTTTGGTTAGACAGCTGCCTGTGCAAACAGTAGAAGGCAAAGCAGCTCAGTGATTTGAAACTGAGCAATAAACCGCTGCCATTTTAGAATACATCCATTTGCAAGAGTGGGAACATGTCTTGTGGGGGGAAAAGCCACTTGCTTTATGGAAAACCTTCACAGACAGTAAGATCAGAGATTCCTGCATGGTTTAGGTGCACAAAAGCTGGCTCAGTATTTCAGGATGAGCTGAAACGCTCATGTCAGATCCTCCTCATGTCAACCTAACCGTAGCGCAAATACCTCCAACAGCATGTGGTCCAGGTCTGAGCCAAATCTCAGCACCTCGATCCAAACCAAAAGCAACCAACCACACTTATCCGTGGAGGAGGCAGTCGGCCATGGCTTAAAGGGGCTTCATTTGGAGGAGGAGGCAGCTAGGGTGGGTTTTTTTCTCAAATACCAGAGCTTTAGAGAGACATTCTCATCTCGAAGCAATGAAGACGCGGTGAAGGCGCAGTGAAGAAATTTCCTAGCCAAATGCAACATCACATGTTCTTCACATGCACCCACACATTATGGAGTAATTTCAATCATTTCTGTCTAGTGAGCTCAGTCGTTTCTCTCTGGGGCTCTTGGATTATTCCAGAAAACCTAAATGTGTTAAAGCCCTGTGTGTATAGGGATTGCCATTAAACAAGGATTCTTTCTAGGCAATACTGTGATGACCTTGGAATGGAGGGGCTAATGGGATCAGAGAAAGCTGGCAGCTCCTCAAGGAGCCCATTTGTTAAGCAAAAAGGACTTGAGGAAAGTTTAATGGGTGTAATGAAAGATACGGAGGTTGATACTCATGCTTAATGGGCTATTTGCGGAACAGTAGGTTTTGAATAGAACGCACTGGTGGGGCTGAATATCAACTGTCCCCTTTGAGCACGTTTACTCCCTGCCGAGAGCTGTCCATCAAGAAGATCTCTCGCAAGACAATAACAACAGATCCATCAGATACAGACAGACAGAATTTACCCATGCCCGAGAATCTACTAAATCTACTAAATTCTGCCATTAATTACTCTTGTCGTTCCAGACCCGTAAAACCTCTGTTCATCTTCGGAACACAAATTAAGATATTTTTGATGCATCCCGTGAGCTCTCTGACCCTCCCATAGACAGCAAGGGTCCTTACACGATCAAGGTCCAGAAACGTTAATAACCAATTAAGTTAACCAATACCAATAAAACATATCAACTTTTGATGTTTTGATGTTATGTGCAAACACCAAAATAGAGTCAGAACTCTGTACAGGTACTTTTGAAGACACTGCTCGTTTACATTTGTCACTTTCTCTGAAAATGAGCTGTGATCTTGCAGGTCACTTTTTCCAAGAAGCTCTCCAAGGCTTCAGAGCATTTCATGTCTGATCTTACATCAGGAACGTAAGTAACAATCACATCATGCTCGCACTCTGGTCTAGGGTAAACATTTGTCAAACTATTGATACAATTGCCAAATCATTGCTAAAAAAAGTTTAATTACATGGAAACATCCCCATGATTTCTCATTTTAAAACAGTAGCAATAGTAAAACTACCATTTTACTGGTAACATTTTAAAGTGCCCTTCCCATCTCTGTTGGTGTCCCAGTAAAGACCTTTTTTTTTTTTTTTATCTGGACACTTTTTCTGTTCTGTCTCCTTAGATAAACCCACAAGGACATTGGCACTGCAGCCATAAATGGGCGTGTTTCTGCTGAATGGTGAGTTGTCCTGTAGATGAGCTCCTTCCAAGTAAATCAGACAGAAGCTAAAGCAATTAGCACCGAAGGAAATTATGCTAATAAGTCTGAGGACCTTGTTAGGTCATTTTCATTATCCATGTTAAACCGTGATTTAGGGCAGCCTTTCACCGTATGAAGATTAATTATTGTCCAAAGAGAAAATATGTGGAATTTGATATCCCACTAACCATGAACAAATTTCACAAACACCAGCTCTATCAGAAAACAATAACACAACAGTGTTGCTACACTTTCCATTCAAAAAATAAAAAATAAAAAAATGAAACGCACCAGCAACGTGAAATACCACAACATCAGATCTTTTTTTTTTATTTTTTTTTTTTTATTAATTAATTGGATTAATCTGTCTAAGTTTGGAAAATACAAAATCTTTCTCACTTTCTTTCTCACAGGTGCTCCTAATATTAATCTGACATTTTGAGTCTTGGAAGTTGCGTTGCAGTGGAGCTTAAACAGTGGAATTTTCTCAAGTGCTTGCTAGAATTGTATACAATATTCTTCATCAATACGCAAGAGTCAGTGAACTGACTGTCGATGTGTTATCTAAAGATAAAATATTTTAGAATTTGCTAAAACTAAAATCGTGCTTTGAACAAATGCTAAATATAAATAAATAATGACAAATGTAAAACGAACCAATTATAATGCCCAAAAGTCTGTTATTAAGTATTTGTTACAATCGCAGCTCGGTATGTGACAATGGTTCAATATAAAGCTTTAACAGAACCATAAATATAGCGAACCAGTGAAACTGCTAATCAGACATTTACGGAAACTTTTCACAGTGTCCATGTGCATTAGCCTCTGACTGATTGCCATTTGGCTGATTAATTAACGCCTGCCTTCAAATGCAGCTCTCAGGAAAAACCTGAACCATTATGGTTTCTAAATAATCATGGCTGTCAGTGTTATAGCTGAAAGGGATTGACATGTGGATAGACAGTCTTGAATAGCGAGAGTTTGTCCTTTTTCTGAGCCGATGAGTGAAGATAGACTGATGAGTTACTGTGTGAGCTATACTGTAGGCTGAGTCAGCTAATTAAAGGCTTTGAGTCTTTTAATCGACTGGGTTAGAAAGGGGAAATTTACCTTCCAGCTGGCCTCCCTTCAGCTGTCCATATCCACTGCATGAGTGTGTGGATATAGTTCACTCTCTACTGGATTCTTTCAAATTATTCAAGGATTGCTCACCCTCATGCTGTTCCAAAGCTGAATGATTTTAGTTCCGCCATGAGATGTTTTGAACAAAGAGATGTTTTCGAAAATTCACACTGTTAAGCTCCAAAAATGCTATTTAAAAATTCCATACAACTTGTGAACTATATTCCAAATCGTTCTTCTACAGACGTACAATGAATTTCTGTGAGGAATAAATTTAAGTCAAATACTGTATGTCACATCATCTCAGGTCATGTCAGGTTTGACGTCAATGACTACTTTAGAAGACATGGAACTTAACACAGCTGAGTCATTTGGTCTACTTTTATGTTACATTACTTTTCATTTTCATTTCACAGAAAAAAAAAAAAAAAAAACTTCCTCACTGTCTTGAGGAATGCAAATGTTTTCCAATGCAAATGTTAAATCAAGATGCATTTGCTTCAATGAATGTCTATATATGAATTAAATTATGGCTTTATGGCTTACTTTTACAATGTCTTTCTGTACTTGTTGATGCTTGAAACTTTTGTTTGCTTGGACTTTTAAAGGATAGACAAAAATGACAAGAGGATATTAACTATACTGTATCTTCGTTTGTGTCTTCAAAGTCTTGTGGGGTTGAGTTGAGGATGGGTAAATGATAGCAGAGCTTTCATTTTTGGATGACGTATCCATTCAAGACCCTTTAAAGATCTGAACAAATAAAAATATTACTGTATTGCCATACCAGAACAAACCGACACAATATTGGAAACAGCCAGATGACTGTAAAGTCAAGCGGGCAGTGGGGACTTGTGATGAGCCCAACCAATGTTCTTATTATTTAAGAGCCTTTAATGACCTTATTTAAAAAAAAAAAGTTATTAAAAGGCATGACTTTAAGCACGGTCCCCCTGCATTCTGCTAAATATCTCCTATTTTGTGCCACAGAACAAAGACAGCCAGACGGGTTGGGAATGACATGAGCGTGAGTAAATCACGACAGAGTCTAAGTCTTCACTTATCATAGCTGGGTAAATTTCTCTCTAAACAGGACGTAAAGGAACAAGTCCAATGAAGTGTCATTGTGTTGTGTCCCATGAGAGTTATTTTGGCAGGTTGGATCTTTTTGGCATGCGAGTTCTCATCTTTCCTCTGTTTCCGTCTCACCCAGCCTCTAGTGAGTTCATATTTTGGCCCTTTTCCCGGATAGGAGAGCCACTGTTGAGGAAGAACTGGGATAATGCCAGTATGCTGATATCAGACAGTTTTTAGTTCACTACAGCAGAGTCCCTGTTTATCACACACGCTTCAGATCGCAGCATACCCTGCAGGTTGTGGGTTCAAGTTCTCTGGGGAATAGTGCTATACACAGACAGAGCAAACAACTTCCTGCTGTGCATACCACCATCAATTAAAAAACAAACTCTACTATTATCACCTTGACTGTATTTTCATATCATGCTTTTTGATGACTTAACTATTACAAATAACAGGCAAGAGACTTAAAACAATTACTACCAAAATCTGTCTGAGCTCTGTTCTGATTCATTGAAAAGAAAACACTAAATACTAAAATTCAACTAATCATGTAATCATGCATAGTTAGCATGCATAGTTAACTCAATGGTATTTTGGCACAAATTAATCTGTCACATGGTCAAGCTAAATTAAACAGATGCCAGCATAGACAGGCTGCGTGACATGACCTCATCCTTGAAAACCATGAACCAAAACTACTTGGAGTAAATAACACAAACTACATTAAATACAAGATCAATTGCAATAAGGTTATTATTATTAAATATGGTGTGTGTTGACCATATGCTGTGTGAATTATTATATAGTGCATATGTATTAAAATATTTGATGTTTATTTCAGTTTTGTTTACTTTGTATGAAAAAACAACTTTATTTTCGATAGTCCACTTTAGATGTTCTAACTATAAGTAACTTTGCTATATAGTAGGCTATAAGACCCTTTTTGTGCCGACATCACAATTATGTCACCGCGCTAGCTGGAGGCAAATCAAAGCGAAAACTGGAGGCGGCCAATTCAAACCAGATTCGGCTATAAAAGGAGCTTAAAATATCATCTTGTTGTGATGTCGGGTGCCAGAATTGACACAATACAAGCTCCAGTTTGAAATTTTAACGTAATACCTGCTGCTACTTCCAGACAAAAAAACGACGACAGCTGTGGTTAAATGCGATAAAATGAGTGCACTGGACATTTGGACTATCGACAAAATGCTTGCGTTTGCAGCGCACACTTCTTATCATAAAAGGATAAATAAAGTATTGTATTTTGTTGTTATGGATTATGGTTTGTGTTTCACATCTAAAGATTTCTTATGCATCTCACAACTATGTCGTGTATGAAATAATATTTGTGTGCATATGATAGATTGTTGCTGGAATTTTTAAGAACTTGGTAAAAAAGTTAAAATAGAAATTCTCAAATAGAAAGTTCAAAACTAGCATTTTTATTTCTAGAAAATATTCACATACTTTAAATGTACTGTATGTAATGTAAAGGTACTGTAATGTCACTGTAAACTTACATCATTTACAGGAGGTATATACTTTAAAATAACAATTTGTCTATTACATCTTCAAATAATATATCCATCATATTGAATGTTTTACTTTTTTGTATTGTGGCCCAGTTCACTCTCATGTAGCTGTAAAAATACAGTAGTTGCCTGCTGAAATTGAAATTTTCATCTTCATGACAAGATATACACAGGTGAGTTTGTCACGTTATGTTTCTCTAATATAGATGTGAGTCACTCACCCGGAGGTAATCCTGTCAGATCGTCCATGTTTTGAGTGAGAGTGTATGGGTCGGTGTCGAAACCAATCTGGTTTCGTCCGTTAAAGTTAACCTTTTCAAATAACAATTGCAGTCCCAGGCAGTGAGTGACCTTACATATGCAGGTAAAATCGGATTTTCTCCAGTCATTGTTAAAAACACAAGCTAACAAACTTCAAAGCTAGCGTTAGTGAAGTGGTCTGGGGAATATTTCTGCCTCCACCTAAGCTCTGCCCACAGAAAAACGTCACAATGTTTACTAACAGAAAAAGGGTCTATTAGATCAGGTTTACGGCAAGGTATAAAGCTACTTATAGTCAGTAAAATGTCTGTTGGGTGACCATCAAAATAAAGTCTTAGCAGATATTAAGCAGACAGCCTACTAATAATCTAATAGCTCGTAGTGTAGGTGAAATGTTACTTAAAGTTAAGAGAATGTCTAAAGTGGACTATCAAAATAAAGTATTAATTTTGAAACAGTGTATGGTTGCCACATGATGGCATGTAAAATCTGAGTCCTAAACCAAAGCCAGCTGAAAATAATTAGCCTAAGTATTTTTAAAGAGAACATGCTGTAAAAGCGTCTTACTGTCATGAAACCATCCAGCAGGCCAGAGTCTGGTTTAGGAGGCGCCTGCAGACGCTCCATGGACCACTTTTCAATGATGGAGGACACCTGGCTGTTCTCTGTATTTAGGATCCGGAATCCTGTCATGTTGACCCCGCTGTAGCGATAGGGCTCCACATCCAACGCAAAGAGATCCTAAAAAATGTGAAAGGTTCATAAATCTACTGAAATGTGATCAAATAAAACCTAAACTGGAATGAGTTTTAAAAGGAATGAGTTTTAGTCCAGTGAGCTTCCCTGATGTCATAAACAATTTTTTTTTTAAAAACATTTACCAGCCATGAAACAAACTAATAAATAAATACAATATACTATTTATTTTTTTTGACAGTTTTCCTATTGACACAAAAATACAGGGGAAACTGTATTTTTAAATCAATTTGTATTTGATTTAACTGCTGTATTAATGATTTGTGTATTGAATTAACTATAAATACATCACAATAACTTGCTAAACATTGTTATATAACTTAGTCCTGCAAATGGGATGGGGGGGGGGTCATTTTAAAATATTAATAGAATGTTTTCTGGGCGTCACTCAGAGTAAAACACATCAGTGGTGAAAATAGGAAACAGCACTGGAAAAAAAAACTTCTATGTTCCTATTTAGGGAATAAAATAGTCTGAAATACAAATGATTTTATTAATATCACTGTGGTTTTGAATGTGATTTATAGTATAAAGATTAATACATAACTTACCAGGGTAGTAAAAATGTAGTGGTAATACTCTGTCATCATTCCCATGGCAAGAGCCTGAAAAAACATTGAGAACCATGAACGAAACCATTTTGAGACAAGGGAGCAGTAATGCTATTCTCTAAAAATGTGCAATTTATCACTGAATCGAAGGATAGGCAGGCAGAAATAATGGGATTCTTGTTTAGATGATGTTTTGTGGCTTGCAATAATTTTATATGCTGAAGGACTGAGAGCTGAAATCATTTGAAGATTTCAGTCTATCTTTCCCTTAAAGCTCTCTTCAGTGCCCATAAATACAATCCAGAGTGACATCCATGCAAAGTCTGTGCTCTACCTCTAAATAAACCAATCTGGTTTTAAAAAGTGTATATGTATCTTATATACTATTGTATTATATTGTCATAAAATATTTTAGTGTGATTATACAATATGCAAAATAATCCAATGAACTGCACAAATCAATATCAATATTTGAGACAATGAAAGACATTACATTAATCAGTGAACCACTGACATTAAAAAAGTTGAAATCAATGTATTGTTTCTTTTATTACTTTTTATTTAGGATGCCCAATCCATTTTCTAATCAAATTTGTCAATCTGGTAGATTTAGGGGCCGTTCACACAAAACATGTTCTTTTAACGTGAATTTATGTACACCTACATACAGCTGGATATCTTTGCCACTGGATGTCTTGCTTGGTACCATCGGTGATGCATAGCTCAACCTTGAAACACACGTCTCAAAACCTATGTATTCAGCTGACTCAGTCCAGCTTTCTTTGCCTGCAAGACTGTGTCCTTTGTAACTGTCCCACAGCTCATTTTGTGCTGTCTGCTCTTGGTAAGTGTAGTTTGGTGAGAGGCGTTGCCTGTAGTAGCAGCTGAGGCTGTGCTGACTGTAGAATTCACAATTACCTCGAATTCAGATGGTAAGAAAATTCCGGTACACTTAAATTTAGCGAAGACATATTCATGATTAACAAAATGTTTTCCCTCAATAAACACCTAATTTGATAGTTATCAAAAACTATGTGGTTATGTTTAGGTGTGTTGTAGTAAGGGATCTAAAGTATCATGTTTTAATGTGTGCTTTATAAGTAGCCTACTAATAAACAGCTAATATACTATTAATATACAGTGGTGTAATAATACTATAATAATATAGTAATAATAATAATTCGCTACAGCACTTAAGGTGTTTTTTTTTTTTTTTTTTTGAGAATCTGTACTTTACTTGAGTTTTTATGTTTCTGTCAACTTTCACTTTTACTCCTCTACATTTCCTAATTAAAATGTATATTTTTACTCGGATGCATTTCCCCAAAGCATATTCCTTACTTACTACAAAGAACACAGACTGCAAGAAAGCAGGTTTGATGAATCAGTGGTCTGGCACTTCTAAGTTTGAATCCTAAAAACACCTTTGCTCATTTGCAAAGGAGTGCTCACGCAACTGCAAATTATTTAATTTCCCACTCAATTCGAGTCTGGAGAGTACGACATACAGTAGCCTATATCATCTGCGATAATATGGAAAGTGTTGTTTAACGTTGTTTAATGTGCGATCTGACATTATCTCACAAAAATACACACAGAGAGTGCACGCATACACTATGTGATTTAGCCAATTAAAACACATTTAGAATCATCAAAATTCAAGGCATTCTAAATTGTAGGCGGCAGAAATGCCTCTGTATGTATTTTATATTTATATAATTTAATATAGTTAATCTATATCAGACGAAGAGTGCCATTTTTCTCCAGATATCAGCATGATAACAAATGTAATATTGAATTTATACAAGTTTAATAAAGTTAGAATTAAGTGACTTACATTTTAGACACAATGTTGCCTGTTTTTGCTCAATTTTGCCAAAGAAAATAGTTCCAAACAAAGGTCAGAGCACTGTTTTGATTCTCTGAGCAATAGATGGTGTTTCCTTATTGAATGAATCAGTTTTTTTTAAACGAAGCTGTTGAATGAATGATTCAGTGACTCACTCATTAACAGTGACTTGCTGCCACATGGTGTTTTTAATTTTACATTTAAACAATTTTAAATCATTTCAAATATTGGTATTCATCATTTTGTTTTTAAAACAAAGCATTATCTGTGCATCAGTAACTGCAGATTAAATGCATTCATGTCCCATCTGAGCTACATTAAACTGTGTAAATACATCTAAATGCCACTACAGATGCACATTCCAGAAATGTTTTCTTCTGTTGAAATGAAAGAGACTAAGAACCAGATGACGTGCCTCTCATGCTTACCCAAAAATACACTTGAAAGAAAGAGTTAAAACTGAATACAATCTTGCTGCTCAAACTGCATACAAATATATATACATACACACACAACCCGAATTACGGAAATGTTGGGTCGTTTTTTTAAATTTGAATAAAATAAAAATAAAAGTCTTTCAAATCACATGAGCCGATATTTTATTCACAATAGAACGTTGAGGTTACGTACGTAACCCTCGTTCCCTGATGGAGGGAACAGAGACGTTATGTCGTGACGACATTAGGGGATTTACCTGGGAGCCCCGATCACCTCTGATTAGAGAAAACGCCAACAAAATTGGCTAGTGGATTTTGCATACCTGAGCCACTCCCCGTGCATACGGGTATAAAAGGGCGACAGGTGCATCCACTCATCAGCTTTTCCGCTGAGGAGCCGAGAACGTGTCCCTGGCAACCAGCGATGATTCAAGATTGTGGCATGGGGACATAACGTCTCCGTTCCCTCCATCAGGGAACGAGGGTTACGTATATAACCGAGACGTTCCTATCTGTCGGTCGCTACGACTTAGGTCGTGACGACATTAGAGGTCTATGGAAAGCGCCACAACCTGAACCCCGTCACAACCTTGTGGCATGCAGATGTTGACAAGCTAGCGCGTGTCAGACAAATGTCATGCAAAAGATCGCAACCTTCCCATCGCCCCAGCGCAAATTCGCTGACTTTGGTACCCGCAGGGACCAGAGGTGAGTACATCACTGCTGGAGATGGCCAAGCCACTGTTCCTTTAACCACAGAAATCGGAAGGGATTTCGACCTTCAACGAAAGATAGCTTCAAGTCTTTCCTATTTGTTGTTACAGCTTGGCAGTAACAATGGGGAAGCGGGCCTTCCGGAGAAGGGTGCTATGGAAGCCACATCCTGCCCATAGGGAGGTGACATGTGGAGACACTGATATGGACTGACCCAGGCCTGGGGCAGTACTACATATGACTGGACTCTGTGGCAGATCCTACCTAGGTGTAGGGAGGAGGGCTGCCAGCAGAGCCTGACAGAGTACTCTGTCAAAGGGAAGACATGGGTTTACCGAGAGGGAAACCTTACCGTAGAAGAATACACATATGGGATTACCCGAAGGGAATCAAGCCATATGGACACCTAGCCCAGTCCAGGGGCTGACCGGAGACCCGGGCAAGCTAACACCAGTACTGGGCCTGGTGTCAGACTGCTCCGCCCAGCCTGACTGCCGGGAGTGCTGGAAGAACTCCACCAGGGTTCGCCATCTGGGGAACTAAACTGGAGGAAGAAAAAGGCGCTCGTATCCCCGGATGAGGGGGAATGGCGCAGCAAGCGTGACACCGGCCAACTCTTCCCGATCGCCCCCTGGTGGCTGGCTGCAGTACAGGTCATAAACCCTGCCCTCTCCATGTAAACGAATGGGACTTGAGTCATAACAAAAAAAATTATTACACTTCCAATACAATTTTCCAAAATATGACTTTGGTCATTTAAGGTAGTTGTTATCACACTGATATATGTTCAATTGTTTGTTTTTGTGGTAAGTTTGATTTTAGCTAGTAATTTGATGCTATAAAAACGGGGCGTGTCGTTATGGTTCATTGGGTCTGTGGGAGTTTGGGCAGGAGTTTGGTTCCGTGGCTCTGCCTCACGACTCTACTGTGAAGACTTGGGCTCCAAATGACGTCATTTACTCACAAGGGCAGCGGCCATACTGAGATGTATTCGCTTCACTTTTCTATAATGGAAGGAAGCGGAGACGCATCATCCATCTTTTTTTACAGTCTATGGTTGCATGTAGCGCCCCAGCCCGTGCTGGAGGCATCTGTTGTGACAACATCATGCAGGGACACTTGTTCTAAGGGCACCCCGGCCCGTAGAAACGCAAGGTCCGTCCAGGGGCTGAAAGAGCAGCGACACAATTGCGTGATGGTCACACGATGTGTACCGCGGACTGCATCTCGGACTGCCACCAAAGTCTCGAGAATGCCACTGAACTTGGGAGGTTGCTTGGTGAACTGAATCGCATAGCCGAGACGAATTATGCGAATGAGCCAGCGAGACAGGTTGGGCAGCGCAAGCCACACCCCCAGATACCGTGCAAGTGGCACCAAAGGAACAACCGACGTACCTGCAGTGGTGCAGCGAAGGGGAGTAAGGCTGGATGGAACAGAAGGTGGTGTGTTCTGACTCATCCCCGCCAAACTCCCTGAGTCCTTGGGGGGACTGGCTAGAGGTGCGCGGGGAGGCATTCCGCCCCCGAACCACACTCTCTTGGCCGCTGGCAAGATGGGTCGCGGGCGAGAGTGAGGAGGCAGCGCGTCACACACTGTCAGCCCGCGAACCTGAGAACCTGGAGGAAAGGGAAATTGCTCTTTTATTGAAAATGTGGGTACCAGAACAGAAGCAAAAAGAAACAGAGGATTCTCCGCCCGGCCCTCCTCCGGGGGAAGGAGTGACGCTGTCCTCGTCGTCTCCTGGGAAAGAGCAAAATTCCCCATCTCCGGGTTGCAGGGGGCGCCGCATTCCTGCGAGAAGCTCGACGCACCGGCCTAGGTGTCGATTGAGGTGATGAACAGACTGAGGCCTGGCCCTCGGGCCAGCGGTGGCAGCTGAAGCATCCCACCAGGGCAGGATGTGCTGGATCGCCTTGGTCTGCTTTTGCACTGCTGAGAGCTGCTGGGCAAAGCCCTCGACAGTGTCGCCGAACAGCCCAGCCTGGGAGATGGGAGTGTCAAGAAAGCGTACTTTGTCGACTTCCTTCATCTCTGCCAGGTTGAGCCAGAGATGCCGCTCTTGGGCCACGAGAGTGGACATCGCCTTCCCGAGGGACCGCGCCGTAACTTTCGTCACCCGGAGGGCGAAGTCAGTTGCTGTGTGCAGCTCCTGCATCAACCCCAGGTCGGTACTACCCTCGTGCAGTTTCAGGGCCTTGGCTTGGTGTACCTGCAGGATAGCCATGGCATGCAAGGCAGAGGCGGCTTGGCCCGCAGCACTGTAAGCCTTGGCCACGAGAGTGGCCGTCAACTTACAGGCTTTAGACGGGAGACGCGGACGATTCCTCCAAGTGGCGACGTTTTGCTGGCACAAGTGCACCGCAACCACTCTCTCCACCTGGGGAATGTCCACGTACCCCCTAGCCGCCCCGCCATCGAGGGTAGTGAGGATGGACGAGGGAGACGAGCGGCTTCTGGCCGTGAAAGGGGCCATCCATGACTTTGTCAGCTCCTCATGCACCTCCGGGAAGAAAGGCCCCGGGGCAGACTGCGGTTGTGAGCCGCCTCCCGCCCCGATAAACCAATCATCCAGCCGCGAGGGCTCGAGACTGGGCAGTCTGTTGACCTCCAGCCTGATACTCGCGGCTGCCCGGGCAAGCATGGCCGTCAACTCTGGGTCCGGCTCGGCAGTGGCGACAGCACCCGAGGGGGGCCGCCCCGCCGAACCTTCATCCTCGGAGGACGAAAGCCCATACCCCGATGCTGCGATCGACATCTGATCCTCGGGTGGCGCACCGAATGAAATGCTGGCAGCCCCGTGGGACGAACCAGCAAGATCACTCGGGACCCGGACGGGACGATCGCTGCGTGGGGAGTAAGAGGTCCGTAGGGACGTGCCCGACGGAGAAGCTCTTACTGTCACCCTCAGATCTCCCAGAGCGCCAGCTGGCGGTCCTCTGCTCAAGCCAGAAGACAACAATCGTGTCCGTCATCCGCGGAACAGGTAACGACAGCACGGACGGAACGGCATCTTTAAAAAGACACGAACCGTCCGCAATTTGCTCTTTTAGAATTTGCTCTTTTAGTTGAAGTGCCCAGAGGAATCGCTGCTGGAGGGACACCGCTGACTGCACTGTAACGCCACCGGGAACAAATAGAGGTAGAAAAGGCTTCGTGGAGATCAGCATACTTCTCATCCACTTGGCTCCGAAGCAAAAATCTGATGAGTGGATGCACCTGTCGCCCTTTTATACCCGTATGCACGGGGAGTGGCTCAGGTATGCAAAATCCACTAGACAATTTAATTGCCATTTTCTCTTATCAGAGATGATCGGGGCTCCCAGGTATATCCCCTAGCGTCGTCACGACATAACTCATAGTGACCGACAGATAGGGAACAAAGAGAACATAACTGTTTAAATGGAGAAATTTTACACATTTATCCACTAAATGAGCTCATTTCAATTTGATGCCTGCTACAGGTCTCAAAAAAGTTGGCACAGGGGCAACAAAGGGCTGAAAAAGCAAGACATTTTGAAAAGATTCAGCTGGGAGAACATCTAGCAAATAATTAAGTTCATTGACATTAGGTCTGTAACATGATTAGCTATAAAAGGGATGTCTTAGAGAGGTCTCTCAGAAGCAAAGATGGGCAGAGGCTCTCCAATCTGTGAAAGAGTGCATAAAAAGATTGTGGAATACTTTAAAAAGTTAAAAAACCAGCATCTCTGATGGTATTGAGATGCATAAGTGCATACGGTAGGGGCAGCTTGCTAGTTTTGGAAGGCAGTATGAATGCTGAAAGGTATGTAAAGGTTTTAGAGCAACATATGCTCCCCTCCAGACAACGTCTATTTCAGGGAAGGCCTTGTGTATTTCAGCAGGACAATGCAAAACCACATACTGCAGCTATTACAACAGCATGGCTTGGTAATAGAAGAGTCCGGGTGCTGAACTGGCCTGCATGCAGTCCAGATCTGTCACCTATAGAGAACATTTGGCGCATCATTAAACGAAAAATGTGTCAAAGATGATCACGAACTCTTCAGCAGCTGGAAATCTATATCAGGCAAGAATGGGACCAAATTCCAACACCAAAACTCCAGAAACTCATTACCTTTATGCCCAGATGTCTTCAAACTGTTTTAAAAGAAGAGGAGATGCTACACTATGGTAAACATGCCCCCGTCCCAACTATTTTGAGACCTGTAGCGGGCATCATATTTGAAATGAGCTCATTTTGTGCATACAATTGTAAAATGTTTCAGTTTAAACATTTGTTATGTTATCGATGTTCTATTGTGAATAAAATATTGGCTCAGGTGATTTGAAATTATTTTAGTTTTCGTTTTATTCAAATTTAAAAAAACATCCCAACATTTCTGGAATTCGGGTTGTATGCATATATCAAATGTAATCAAATGAAAAAAAGGAAATGTTATTTATTTAGTGCATTGTGAGGACTATGAAAATTAAATTAATCAATTAATGAATAAAATAAATAAATAAATAAATAAAATATTTATTTATATATATATATATATATATATAGTAAGGTCTTAATAATAATATTTTTACATTGTATGAATGCTTTGTCATTCGTACAATGTAATATCTTGTCATTTGTCAATCAAATGCTTTGATTTTTTTATTGTTATTAATATCACATAAAATAATGTAACATTTGGATCAAAAAGAAGAAGAACTTGGCTGTAATAAATTAGAGTATTTTTTTACTTTGGTCCAAAACATCATTTTCAGTGCAGCAGTGATTTAATAAATTAATTATTATAATACTAATAAGTTCCTTAGAAAGCAGATATACATCAAGAGTGTTTTAAAGCACTAAGCTCAGATTCTCTTTCTTGGAAAAGACAAAGTATTTAAAAGAAGAGCAGATGGGATTTTATTTTGCTCATTGCTTGTTTGTCTCCATAGCTGTAATGAGCTCTCGGTTTCCCACGCCAACCCAACCACGCATTCACACGGCATCTCTTACAGACTGACAGACAGCTCAATCCATAACAATAATTAATTTATGGGCCAAGCTGTTGTGTTGCTAAACGTTGGAACAACAATCGTCTAAACCCAAGTGTCAGCCTGTTGCATTCGCTCTATTTAGTGCGCACTTTAGGGCGATGTGAAACATACATGAGGTGGCTCCATGCAAGTGTGCCTGGTAACAGCTGCTACAACACAGACGAGATCCTGTATTAGCACGTCAGCTAATTGTGCCCTGCGCTGTGTGCCGGATGGAAATAGACGTCTTTAACATTGTTCACCGTGTGATGTCTTCAGCTGTATTACCAGGAGATGCTGTGTGACACAGGTGTGTGTGTGATACATACTCAGACTGCTAGAACGATTATAAATCACATATTATTACCGCTGTCAGCCTGGCGAGGGTGATTAGAATGGGTAGAGGTCAGGTCAGTAATTACATTTGTTGTTGTGTGGTCTAGCGCTGTTAATAACAGATGGTATTGTGTCTAGGTGGACAGGATAAACTCCAGGAGAAATCTACAGACTGCCGGTGGAAACTCATATACATTGATGAGCCAGCAGTACTTGCACCATTAGTGAGTAAAACTGTCGATAGGACAGCCAGCGGGACAGCATGAATTAAAATGGACACAATTTAGATCATTATAGCGCTGAACTTTCTTTTTTTCTTTGTGCTCATGAAAATTGCAGTCATAGAGAAGTAATATGGAGGTATTATGATAGATAATTCTATTCCTAAACACCAGAAGACACTGTTATTCCAGTTAGCATATAACTGACTCACTAAGGGTGAGTCCAGGCTCTGAGGTTTCTGGCTGTGTCAACCCAACACAGCACTAAAATTGCTTATCATACAAGCACATAAAAAGGTAAGTCAAGCTTTTTTTGAGTTCTTGGACTTGTGGTACTTGAGGAAATAATATAGACTACCTACAGTTGAAGTCAAAACTTTTTGAATTTGAAGATCAGGGTAAATTTAACTTATTTTGTCTTTCTGGGAAACATGTAAGAATCTTCTGTAGCTTCTTAAGGGCAGTACTAAAAAAAAAAAAAAAAGATATTTAGGCAAAATAAGAAAAAAATGACACACATCTTCATTCTGTTCAAAGGTTTTCACCCCCCAACTCTCAATTCATGGTTTTCCCTTCTGGAGCATCAGTGAGCATTTGAACCTTCTGTAATAGTTGCATATGAGTGCCTCAGTTGTACTCATTGTGAAAAGATGGATCTCAAAATCATACAGTCATTGTTGAAAAGGGTTCAAATACACACAAAAATTCTGTAAAACCAAAGAATTTGTGGGACCTGAAGGATTTTTCTAGTCTAGTTTAACTGCATTGTAAAAAAAAAAAAAAAAAAAAAGGTTGAGCCAACTTAAAATTTTAAGGCAACCAGCTTCAGCAGATTTTTGAGTTCTCTCAACTTATGTTTGTAGGAAATTCTCAACTTTTTTTGTATAAACTTAAAACAACAAAATCTGCTGAAGCTGGTTGCCTTAAAATTTTAAGTTGGCTTTTTTATAGTGTGACAAACAAGGGACTCATGAATAACTATCACCAAACAAAAAAACACAGCTGTGGATCATTCAGGTAACAACACAGTATTAAGAATCAAGTGTGTGTAAACCTTTGAACGGGATCATCTTTACAAATGCAACAATAATTTTCTCTTGTGGGCTATAAACATCTTCTTCTGTAAACATCTTTTATGTGAAATATCTTATTCAGGTCAGTGCTAAATAAACAACATGAACTTTGTATGATCCCTCTTGATTAAATAATTAACATTTTGCAGATTCTGCAATGTGTATGTACATTTTGACTTCATTGGATGGATGGATGGATGGATGTATAGGTAGATAGATAGATAGATAGATAGGTAGATACATAGATCCTTCCTCCAAATGCTATAAATGCTACATGGCTAATGTTAGAATTAGTCATATTACTCCTTTGACACCTGTAACAAAAGATATGAAAAGTGTTTTCTCCTATTTTAAAACTTGATAAGCCTATTTATTTTACTATCCCAGCTATGCAATATAAAATGTTGCTTGCCTTTTATAAGTAGTATTTACTGTATTTTACTGTAATATTGTTTTTACCCTGCTGTTTGTAAACTTTTTTTAGGACACACACAAGCATCCTAAAGTTTGAAAAAAGAGTGGCTGTAGTATATTTTATAATGGTAACAGAACAAGTCCCTGGTCATTTCAGTCTGATCTTAACAGTTTGAGTGGCACATTTCATCACAGTGTATTTTGTAAAAGTGTAATGCTGACAGTGCAAAGAGGCTGTTATTGTAAGGACAGAGCAGTTCAAATTATATTAGATGCAACAGCAAACCCACAGTCCATGAAATAATGTGATTTCTTATTTATTGTGAAAAGAGGGCATTTATATATGAAGTGAAGTGAAGATAAGTGAACCAAGATGGTGCCGCTTTGTTCGGACGCCGTCCAGGTCGCTCTGCTAAGATTGTGTTTTTATCTACTTTTTTACTTAGTTTTACTTTCTCTTTTTACACATCTCACGTCGGCACTGATCACCTATAACAAAGAAACCCTTTTGGACATTGGAAACCGCTACACCAACCTGTTTCAGGACACTTTATCCAGGAATCCAGCATGGCCTCTGGAGATTCTTCGGAACGCAGAGATGAGCAATAAACCCCCGAGGTGAAGAATCAAGAAACACCGTGGGGAAACGTGCTGGGATTCGAGATAGACTCAGGAAAAGGGCTCACAGTCCTCCCCTTCCGAGCATTCTGCTCGCAAATGTCCAATCCTTGGAGAATAAGATGGACGATCTTAGAGCCAGGATTAGTTTCCAACGGGACATAAGGGATTGTAACATCCTTTGTTTGTCAGAAACGTGGCTTTCGTCCATGGTCCCGGACTCTGCTGTAATGCCAAGTGATAACTTCTCTGTTTTTCGGATGGACAGAACAGCAGAGGCCGGTAAATCCAGGGGTGGAGGAGTGTGTTTCATGATTAACAAGAAATGGTGGGATCCCAGGAATATCTCCATCCTGTCGCGTTCCTGCTTGCCTCATCTGGAACATCTTTCCATTATCTGCCGCCCATTTTATCTGCCCCGGGAGTTTTCATCGATCATTTTTACTGCTGTGTACATTCCACCTCAGACGGGTCATGCCGAACTTTCACCAACATGTATCCTGTCCAACTAGAGGACCAAACACACTGGATCATTGCTACACTCAGTTCAAGAATGCCTACAAAGTCCGCTCACTTCCGGCTTTTGGTAAATCAGACCATGCCGCCATTTTTCTCACACCGGAATACAAACAAAGGCTCGTTCAGGATCCCCCGGTGCAGAGAGTAGTGACGCGCTGGTCCTCCCACTCAGAAGCTATGCTGCAGGCGGCTCTTGATGACGTCGACTGGGAAATGTTCCGGGCGAGTTCTTCTGACGTCAGCGAGTTCACGGATGTAGCATTAAGCTTTGTAAACACGCTAACCGAGCAAGCTACAGAAACAATAACGATAAGGACATTCTCCAACTAGAAACTGTGGGTGGACAGTAAAATCCGTGCTGCGGTTAACACACGCACTGCCGCTTACAATGAGGCTCTTCTGACTGGGAATATGAGCGAGTACAAAGCATCGTGCTATGCTCTCCGACGCGCAGTAAGAGCCGCTAAACACAGATACAGAGAGAGAATTGAGTCTCATTTCCAGCTCAATGACTCTCGATGGATGTGGCAGGGACTGAGGACCATCTGTGCCTTCGGAAACGAATCCTCCACGGAGGTGAGAGCAGATCCGTTGCTGGCCGACGAGTTAAACACCTTCTTCGGCCGCTTCGATTGCAACGGCGGCGGCGCGTCTCTGCCGACCAGCGCGTCAGGAAGCAGCAGGCAGAGCAGTGATGATCCTGTAATCACCGTGTCGGAGGATGAGGTTCGGAGGGCGCAAAAAGAAAGTGAACGTCAGGAAAGCAGCCGGACATGATGGGCTAACCGGCCGTGTTCTGAGGTCCTGCGCTGATTAGCTTGCTGGTTTGTTCACGTCTATCTTTAATGAGTCCCTTGCTACCTCCGTGGTTCCCACCTCATTTAAAAAATTCGTAATAATCCCTGTGCCTAAGAACAATAAACCCTCTTGCCTGAATGACTATCGCCCAGTTGCTCTCACATCTATAGTCATGAAGGATTTTGAGAGACTTGTTAAGAGCCACATCTGCTCCTCCATCCCTGATACTTTGGACCCTCTTCAGTTTGCCTATCGCCCAAACAGATCTACAGACGATGCCATCTCTCACGTCCTCCACTCTTCCCTCACACACTTGGACAGCAACAATGGGAATTATGTAAGGCTGCTATTCATTGACTATAGCTCAGCATTCAACACTATAGTCCCCATCAAGCTGGCTTCTAAACTCACAGACCTCGGCCTAAACTCCTCACTCTGTGACTGGATTCAAGACTTCCTCACCGGCAGACCTCAAATGGTGAAAGTTGGCCAGTTCACCTCAAACTCCATCACTCTGAACATAGGAGCCCCACAGGGCTGTGTCCTGAGTCCCCTGCTCTACTCTCTCTACACGCATGACTGCGTGTCATCTCACAGCTCCACATCTATTATCAAATTCGCTGATGATACTTTGGTTCTGGGCCTCATCTCCAACAACGATGAGACCGCATACTTGGATGAAGTAGAGAGACTCACATCATGGTGCCAGGAGAGCTGTCTCTCTCTGAATGTGAGCAAAACTAAAGAGCTGATCATGGACTTTAGGAAGAGACAGCAGCAGCCCTACACTCCTCTCATGATCAGTGGGACCCCTGTGGAGAGGGTGAGTAGCTTCAAGTACCTTGGTGTAAATCTCTGAGAACCTGACTTGGACTACACACATCCAAACACAGGTTAAGAAAGCCAGGCAAAGACTGTACCATCTGCGACAGCTGAGGAAATTCAGGGTCTCACCAGCAATCCTGAAAACTTTCTATTCAGGGACTATAGAAAGTGTATTGACTCAGTGCATCTCAGTGTGGTATGGAAACAGCTCAAATCAGGACTACAAAGCACTACAGAGAGTTGTGCGCTTAGCTGAGCGCATCTCAGGGTCTGCTCTCCCCTCTCTGCAGGACATCTACCTCAAACGCTGCAAAAGTAGAGCTGTCAAAATTATCAAGGACTCAAATCACCCTGGTAACCGACTATTCACTTTGCTTCCATCTGGTAAGCGCTTCCGTAGCCTGATGGCAAACCTGAGAGACTTAGGAGGAGCTTCTTCCCCCAGGCCATCAGGCTCCTAAACTCTAACTCTGTGTCATAACATCACTTGACTCCATGTTAACATCACTATATCAATAAGCTATTCATATTTTTTTCTACCTCATATGCTGCTATTTAAATACCCTGTACAACTTTTTTGCACATTCTTTTGCACATTCCTGTTATAGTACTATTTATGTCAACAACATACTGACCTGCACATTTATATTTATATTTTTTTATCTTTTATTCTTTTTATTTATTTTTTTCTACTTTTCTTTTTCTTAATATGTTTCTATACAATTGCACTGTCCTTGGAGCGGACCTGACTTACATTTCACCGCTGGTTATACTCTGTATAATTGTGTATGTGACGAATAAAAATCTTGAATCTTGAAGTGAAGTGACGTGTGGCCAAGTATGGTCACACACACACACACACACACACACACACACAGATAGATAGATAGATAGATAGATAGATAGATAGATAGATAGATAGATAGATAGATAGATAGATAGATAGATAGATAGATAGATAGATAGATAGATAGATAGATAGATAGATAGATAGATAGATAGAGATATAATATATAAAACAAATAAAATGACACAAAATTATGATTATAGAACACATTATTTTATTCCAATAAATTGAAAATAATAAAATTGTTAATAATAATAATAATAATAATAATAATAATGACTAATCTGATAGATCCAAATATCTGAAATATTACATCCTTGCTAGACCCACTTATCATTGCCATCATCAGCCCCAAAGTGAAATTAATTATTAAATTCAGTCTTGTGTGAAACATATGGTTGGGAAATAATGGCTCTGTAGCCTGAGCAGATTTTGCAAAGTTCAAAAGTGTGGACGACTTCACAAAGCCAAAAGTTTCAAATGTGGATATCACACAAACCCTCTGAGAGCTGCCCATTATAGAAGCATATATCCACTGCCACTAATAATGAGTATCTTCATTATCACTTCAGTGGTCTGAAACTGATTAAGGAGGTCTGTGAGTCAATCTCTAGCTGAATAATATCCACTTTAATATTTGATTATTCCTGTAATTGGGCGAAAATTCTTGCAGTTAAGTCACACACTGAAATATCAGTTTTCTCTTTGGATTTCTCTAATGCGAGACTATTCACAGAACTCTAGCAGTGCATATCCTTATCCATTGTTTGGCCAACTTTATTTAATCAGTCTTTCCCATTAAGATTAGATTGCATTATATCCGACACTGAAAAAAAATGAAGGATTTATTTTTAAACATGTTTCACTGAGAAATGGTTAGCACATTTCAGAAATAATTAAAGGAATGGCAAGTAACACTGTGTTAAACGTGAATTTAAGCAGAAAGACTGAAATAGTACTTTCTTGTAAAACATTATAATCATCTTTGTTTTACTTACAGCTTCAAAATTCATTTTCAAAGTAAAATATATCATACAGTATACTGTAGATAAGGAACAACAGTGGTTAAGAGCAGTCTTGTAGGGCATTTCATATCATGAGCATTACCCTATTGACTAATTACATGCAAACATACTGACTAACGGAGCATGTAAGCTTGACTGGCTGATAGGTAATCAATAAAACCTGTACACTTCACTGATTGTGTACAAATCAATCTCACACACAAGATCAAAAGAGACAATAAATTAACAGGTCAACAACAATGCATGCACTTTTCTCCTTCATGACAAAAAGGGGATAAAACCTGGCTAATTTGGTTTTTCACATACAATTCTGGATTGAGTTGAGATAACTTGAGTAGTAATTAGTTGGTGACAATGTTTAAAATGATATAAAATGCACTTGTAAATGTCTTGAGATAAAAAGGTTTTGTTGATCTGCTTAACACTAGTTGGAACCCTGAAAATTGTTGACAAATTGTTTCTAGTTTTTGATGTAAACTCTCAATAAGCTTTTTCACAGCCATATCACCCTGCAGCCCAAGACTGGTTGCCCACTGAAGCTAAGCAGGGTTGAGCCTGGTCAGTACCTGGATGGGAGACCTCCGGTGAAAACAAGGTTGCTGTTGGAAGAGGTGTTAGTGAGGCCAGCAGGTGGTGCTCACCCTGTGGTCTGTGTGGGTCCTAATGTCCCGGTATAGTGACGGGGACACTATACTGTCAAAAAGCACCATCTTTCGGATGAGACGTTAAACCGAGGTCCTGACTCTCTGTGGTCATTAAAAATCCCATGGCACTTCTCGTAAAGAGTAGGGGTGTAACCCCGGTGTCCTGGCCAAATTCCCTCCACTGGCCTCCTAATAATCCCCATACACTTGATTGGCTCTATTACTCTCTCTCCTCTCCACCTGTAGCTGGTGTGTGGTGAGCGCACTGGCGCCGTTGTCCTGTGGCTGCCGTCGCATCATCCAAGTGGATGCTGCACACTGGTGGTAGTTGAGGAGAGACCCCCCCCCCCCCCCCCCCCCCCCACATGATTGTAAAGCGCTTTGGGTGTGCAGCAATACACAATAAAGCGCTATATAAATGCATCATTCATTCATTCATTCATTTTCAGTTATTGTGCCTGCAGCTCTGTTTGAAGAGGCTTAAATCCTCTGCAGTCCAATACAACACAACACAACACGGAGTCTTTATAGCATTTAGGGAGTTCTTCAGTCTCCACTCACAATAAACACATAAAGTTCCTCCAAACCTCTGCCCTGCTTGAGACTGAGGATCAGTTGTTCTCTTGCTTCGTTTTCTAAAATCTATGATCACTCAGTACTTAAAATTAATAATTCTACATAACATTAGAACTTCAGTTACACACTAAAGTAGTGGCCAAACTTTGTATTCTTTCATGTTTTCAATCAAACGATGCAAGTAGATTTGTCAGAGTGGAAAGCTGAAGGTACAGGTGTAAAATGTATAAATCTATTTGTTTGTCTGCCTGTTATCCTTCAAATTGTGTAAATACTGTTCAATTTCAGACACTGTTTTGTCAAACCAAGATTTAAAGTTTGTCTCAATAAACTTTCCTCTTGCAGTTAAACATGACTATTGCTACTTTGTTTTGCCTACTCACAATGATATCAGCATCTCAAATTATGTTTAGTGGCATCGTGTGGTGGAAATGGCTATGTTGGATTTTTTCTTTGTTTACTGCACACATCACATTCATCATATTTCATATCACGCATGCTCTTCACTGACACTCTCATATTCTTGGCGAGCAAATACACTAACCTTTTGACAATTTATTTTATAACTTTAATACTCTATGATGGATTTTCATACTTTCAAAGTTAATAATAAGACTGAAAGTCTGGGTCTATAATGGTAAAACAATAATATATATATATAAAAGGCTTGGGAATCATCAAAATAACTAATGAAGGCATGGTAAAAGTTTTTTGAGACAGCTGCAACCGAATGCAATCTTCATATAACAGAAAGGGGAAAAGGGAGGTGGGGGGGGGGGAAGTATTAAATTGTGCATGTGGTGAATTCTGTTTTTATAGCTATTTCCTCAGCAGAATGGTATGACATTTGATGGTACTTATTACAATAAAATAATAACAAACTAAAAAAAATCCCATGTCTATGTCTTTCTTAAATGCATATCCGTAATTCTTTAAATGAATGTGCAATAAGTTTCTGTAAACCTGCGACTCGCTGCTACATTATTTAGAAAACCTTATCCTTTACTTTTGTTCAAGTTAGATGATGTAATGAAAAGGATTCTTTACTCTTATCATTTAAAATCTTAATTATATCAGTTAATTTTAAATACATTTTCCACATCAGTATTTGTAATAATCTTCAGTGTGAAATCAGACAATATAAATGACTCACCTGTTTAAGGATGCCAGCTACCATTTCATGACCACAGTCAAAGATCACATGAAACTCTTTCCCTCGTTTCATTTCTTTAAGAAGGGGCTTGGCATCTTTTGTTTCTGCTGGTAGCTGCCGTATTTTTAATCGGATGTTGTAACGAGATGGAGCCTTGATGAGCTCCTGTAATCGAATCAGACCTAAGTGGGAGAGAGAGACAGAGAGAGAGAGAATATAAATAAGGCTATTACAGAATTACAGGAATAGTTCACCCCAAAATGGAAATTCTGTCATCATTTACTCACTCTGATGTTGAAAGACATTTCATCTTTCATGGAACACAAATGGACAAGTATCGTTTATATTGTTGCCAAATATTGCCGCAAAATAGCCTGCTGTGACGTGTCTGAATGTGACAAATGATATTTGTTTATTACCTTTATTTCATGGAGGAGTGCAGCTTGAACAATCATTTTGTGTTCAATGAAGAAAAAAGTCAGATGACATTAAGCTACTAAATGATGACAGAATTGTCATTTTTGTGTGAAGTATTCCTTTAACAGAGCATCAGAAATATCATTTGGAGCCATCTATATAAAAGCTCCATTTCATTTAATCCTTATCCTTCTAATTAGAAGAACATAAGAAAGTCATATGGATGGATGTTTAAAGTCCTAATATTTTTTGGGAAATGAAATTGTTAAGCTGCATGGCCCCTTGCTATCTATCTCTCTCCTAACTCTCTTGTTCTCTTCTCGATTAACTACTTCCCAGTGAAATGTTGGACACTCCTGTCAATGAAATGCCACCTCCTAATGTAATGAAATATCACATTCCCTCTTCAAAAGGTCATCAGCTGAAAAAAAATGATATCTAGGTTGCCCCCAAAATCCCATCGCCCTCATTTACTTCACACAATGGAGGACTTATATCTTCCTAGTTACTCAACTATTCAAGACCAAACAAGAAACCATAGAGTTAGCGTCTTCCTGAATCTATTTCCACATTGTTCTTGTGCCAAATGCCACAAGACTGTAAGGTGCCCCATTTGTGATTTTACGATTCAGAAGGGTGAACCTGCGTTTGCCAAGCCACACTGCTGCGGACTCTACAGCATTATGTCACCAAAGTGTGGACACAAAAGGGGGCTGCTAGGACTGAGGGTGCCATTTGGAACAAGACCATTATATTCATTATAAAAAAAATATTGCCTGTAATGAAATTTTGCAAAATTATGTTACGTTTTGTTTTTTACATTTTATGACAAAGTGTAATGAAGTGTTTTCAGATTAATGTAAATCTGGTTTCAATATGCTGGTTGTTGTACATATCACAGCAGTTTGGAAACTAACTGTCTAGTCTACAATTGTAAGCAGATACTTTTTTGTGTGTTGGTATTTTCTTGCTGATATTTGCTGTGTCTTGTAACCAACTTCAAGGATTAATGGAAAAACATGTCTTTACCTACATTTTTGCTTCTATATACAAATCCACTGCAGTTTCCAGCTGAAATGAACACTAGTGGTAGTTAAAAGCCAACAGATTATTGTTTTTCATACAAAGTATGATTACAGGGTTGATTATTGATTAATAAAAGCTTCTTTTTGAACAATACTATGTTATGACCTCAAAAAAGTAGTGCATCATTTGTAAACTAATAGATTTTGGTGTTTGCTTTGGATAACTAGCTCCATATGTATGGCTTTTTTGGAATAGTAAACTTGCTCAGTAGCTCACCTGGTACAGCATTGCACTTGTGTCCCGTGAAACATGAGTCACAAATAAATGCTCAAAGACTTGTAGAAGCAAGTGGAAAATGGATCACCAATTAGTTTTTTTTTTTATCTCAAGTTAATACTATTGGTTAGGTTTAGGTTAGGGTTTAGTGTAGGCGGTATGTTCTTTTCAAACACGAAAGAGACTTTTAGCGCCACTCACCACTTCATTATGAACTGCCACGATACGTGCAACAGCCAACATAATAAAACATTGTCAGATTCACATTAATCTGTTTCAGATAAAGCTGCATGCACTTTTAGAGCCACTCACTGGACAACATAAAGAAGCAACATAATACCTTTTTGCAGAAATGTCACCTCAGGCTTTTCCTCACCTCAAATTTTTTCAATGAGCCTGGGTTGCTTGTCACACAAAGTAAGTAAGTAAATAAATATTAATTTTCAAATCTGTTTATTCATTTATGCAAATGTAACTAGCTAACAATTAGTATGTAGTATCAACTTTATTTACTATCCTGCTGAACACAAGACTTTACTGGTTTAGTGATCTTAGCTGGTCTCCTTTTTTAAGGTTGTTTTAGAGATGTTTTTGGCCTTTATTTAGCTGCTCAGACTACTAGCTAGATCAAATGAAGAACATCTTGGTCAGGCTGGGAGACCATTTTAAACCAGTTAAGACAAGCTTAAACCAGGATTTCAACTGTCATACAATTTGCATGAAAAAAAGAATGTTGACCAAGCTGGTGGTTTCGCTGATTTGGCTGGTCGGCCATCTGATCTCCCAGCCTGACCAGCAGACAAGCCCCAAAAACCGGACCAGCCTAAGCATTTTGGCCAAGCTGGGAGACCAACCATCTGCCTGCTGTAATTTTTTGTTGTTTGTTTTTCTTTTTCATTTTTTTTTTTTTTTTTTTTTTTTTTTTTTTACAGCAGCGCTGCAGCTTTTGTATTAGCCCTGCCCTTGAAGTAAAAGTTTGTTCATTCTCAATTAATTAAATTATGAACCTTAACTTGTAAAACAGATCCACACACTGATGCTGGTTTTTGGCAATGGCATACTTTTTCATCATTGTTATGCAGATGTGAAAATGCAAGAACTAATAGGGCATTAGCCCACCAATCAGTACTGATGGGTTATAAAACTTAATACTATATACAATAATGACATAAAATGAACAAATTTAAAATGCACACACTGTAGCAGTATAGATTATTTAATTTGTATGCACTGATCAGAGGTTTTTAATAGCCTATATGGTTTCCTGCAGGTCACTATTTGAGGTAGGTTTGCTCTTCTACTCCTTTGCGGAAATGAAAACTGCATGTGGTGATCTTTACTGATTGTGTCTAATACCTTCCAACCGTTTGTTGATTCATATTTAACAAAGCATACATTATATATTTCATCAAGTCAAACATTTATTCAAACCCGTCTGGAAGCCCCTGCTTATGCAACATAATGGCCCGTGATAAATATCCATGGAGAGGTTGCATCGTTCAAATGCTCCCTGCTAAAAAAATGGCCTGTCTGACTTGTAATCCTCTGCAGTTGTCTGCTCCTTCTCCAGAAGAGTGCTGCTATGAGCTAGTGATGTGAGATGAATGCTGCTTTTCTTTGGCACGTTAATTGAAGAAAGGGTAGAAAGCTGAAAGCTGACTTCTGACTCGAAGCTCTGAATGGACGGTCAAGGTTAATGTAGCCTTGTCTGTATTTATGCGTGACTAAATGTGTAGAACAAATTGATCGAGATTAAAATCAGGTCACAGGCACGCCAAAATGCAAAGGTTTTGCACTTTGAAGAAACATCTACACCCCCATTTTCCCATTAATATCATAAGCATTCTGAGATCTGGAAGGATATTTGAGAACTTCATCCTTTGAGGATAAAAGCCCCTTCTGTTATGTTAAGATCCGACTTGGCTGTAATGGATCAATGAAACCTCACATGAATATCTGTGAGTATTTTTATGCATTTGTTCAACTGATTTCACATCAGATGCTGGCTTATTTAACAGTCACTGGCAGGTTTTAGCCTGCCTTTTCGGAAAAAAAAAGAAAAAAAAAAATCTTTAAAGGATTTGGCTGGAATGAAATAATTTTTAGGTAAAATTGAACTATCAGTTTACCCCAGGCATAATCGTCCACTCGTTTAAAAGCGCATTATTAGTTTAAATTTAGCACATAAGCAGTGAAAAGGCTCAGATTACAATGGTTGCATTAAAATGATATTAAGACTATGAATTATTTCGTAGCTATAAAAATGGCAGTTTCAAAGCACCCGTTATCAAAGCAATTATTAGGACATTACAGCAAAGCCCTAAAAAATGATGCCTGTTTGGAAACATGGCACTGCAGCTGTCTAAACAGTCTCATGGCCACTGTTAGTGCATATGATGGGCTATGAAAAGCACCACTGGATTGGTGCACTCAGGCAGAATAAATTGAAATGGATGAAATGGTTTGATGAACGCAATTTTCTTTCTTGTGCTGACGTACTGAATAGCCAATAGCCAATGTGAGGTTTGCCCAAAGGTCTCATTTTCTAGAAGGCATTTCATTATACAAACAAAAATCAATAAATAAGGGATACAACTTCTAAAAAGTCATAAATGTATTTCATACAACTCATGATCCATATGTCAAGTCCTCTTAAGTTCTACAATAGCAGCTCACGTTAACTGAATACAAGTGCGAATGAGATTTGAGAGCAACAGCAAAAATCAAGATTTTTATTGAATTACAAAGTAATTAGTCTGTTCCTTACACAAAGACATCAAAAGACTTCCAATAGACTGCATTATAAGACTGGGTGATATGAGGAGATATTTACTGTACATAGTATTATATGTTGTGTTCTTTATATTGTATAACGTTTCTGTCTGATTTTGCTATATCGTTAATATAGTTGTATGCAAATCTGCACACTACTAAAATGCATCAACACATCGGAGTGATAAAGAAACATATTAATGAGAAAATAAAGCATAGTATAAGGATTACTGTGATAATATAGGATAATGTATTAATGTCATTAATGTAATGTAATGTAATGAACACTACTGATAGACCCACCTGAAAAATGTAGAGCATTATAATAATTTCATAATCACTTTTTTTTTATTGTATTTGTCCTTTTGCTTTGTATTTTATCTTAAAATAATAAAATAAAACAAAATACAAATTTTGGACCAGTTTTTGCAAGGTATAGTTGCTAAAAATGCAAGGTCTATCATTTTGCAAGCACATGTTTTAATTGTTCTTTTAATTTGTCTACTACTGTATTATCCGAGCTGTGAAGTTAGAAAGTGATTTCACACTAAAATAATGGTATGATGAACATTGCTTACGTCTTGTAGCTATACTTTTAAAACAGTGAGCTTTTTAATGTTTACAGAATGGCCGCATAGAACACGCTGATGGCCTATCATATCTACACAGAGCAAATACATACGTTGACAAGCAGGTAGTATTCCTTTACGACTATGTCACAGTGCTCATTTATGAATCTTTTCTTTTTGGGGCATTAAATAACTTTTTTTTTTTTAAAACAGCTAATCTTTTCATTGCATGTCTATTTGTGAGCACTGTTCCTCTCTGCTGATGTGGTATGTCCATAAATGGCATATGCATAACCAATTAATGTGATTCCCTTGACACATTTAATAATTTAACAGCATTTGTTTTCTGCAGTGCAGACACACGCTATATTAGACGGCTTGCATTTGCTTTGACAACTCGCATATCAAAGTATAAATTATCAGAGCTCTTTTATAGCTGACACATCCCGCTAATAGAGCTAGTTTTACTCAGTGCCGCAGTGGCACTTGTATATATGAGCTACCTTAAACCTCCTTTTTTATTCCTTTGTCAAACACTATCTGTGTTGTATCTAAAGATTCTTTACAGGCATCATTCATGGATCCACTGGATAATTAAAAAAAAAAAAAGTTATAGAGAAAAAAAATTATATTATTATAATGTTCTTTACACTAAAAACCCCTGAAGGTTTCTTTGTGGACCCCAAAATGGTTATTTGATGGCTGCATAAACCCCTTGGAATCTTTATTTTATTTAAAAAAAAAATTTAACTGTATGGCATGTGAAAAAAATGCTGTGTGCACTGCCATTTATTTCTAACACAATACTGAATTTAACAGCTGAGCAGTGTTGACAGAGCTTTGTGTTGCAGGCTGCCAGTCCACTTCTGCCATTTCAGAGCTGAGCCATTAGGGAATGTCATTATGGCTATTGATTTGCTTGTTTGCATTCGTTCATGAAGTTGTTGTACAGCGTGGAAAGAAAGACTCCAGTTGTGATTCTGAGGCAGACCTTAGAACAGCCACCTCTTGTGGAATCAGTGTGTGAACATTTAACCGTTATACTGCCCATCATAATCTTATTTCTAGCTGTAAATGTACATGTTTAAAGTCAAAATTAATATAATTCAGCAGCTACAAAAGTTGCTAGTGGTCCATGAGACATTTTAAAACATGAGCAAATAAATACTTACATACAACTGATAGAATATTAAATCAATAAAATAAATGTTATAGCTTTTTTATGGAAACCTATTCCTGCCACTTAAGGAATAAAACATGCTTCGGTAAATCTATTCTGTAAAACTATTGTGATAATGTCAAATTATGATATAATAAGTCATACCTATTATATAAATGTCGCAATTATGAGATACTATGTTGAAATTATGAGATAAATAGTTATGATTTAAAATGGCTTAAAAATGAAATTATGGCAAAAAAAATACTATTTATGTCATAATTATGAATTTTAATGTAATAATTTAAACTTTTTTATTTATCGCACTTGCCCTGTTTAGTATTTTTTTCTAACCTTTAGTATGTAATGTTCTGTTATTTTTATCTCACAATTATTACTTAGTATCTCACAATTTCCTTTTTTTTAAATCTCATAATTTTGACTTTTAAGGTCAAAATTATCATATATGGTGGAAATGGGCTTCAATAATTTTTGAACCAGTGTCGCTTGTTTTGTTCCAACAAGTATTTTTTTGAACCAGTCGGTTGAGTGAATGATCCAATGACTCTCAAAAAGACATATGTACATATAAGTCATATGTAACAAACACTTTTAAATCACACTGAGCACAGTGGAAATCACTTAAAAATAAAAATAGCACAATACGACAAAACAATGTACACATTTAAATCCATGCATACAAAAATCTCTGTCTTTCTATTTATTGTTCACAACAATATGTTTTCAAAACGTTTAAATATGTATGTCAAATAAGGGTGGTTTTTGTTTGTAGCTTTTCAATTAAATGAAATATGCGATACATAGATTATTAATTGTTTTATAAAACACCATATGTGAAATTCAATAATCAGTATCAATTAATAATTTGGCTTCATTTAACTTGTCGGTGTTACTGTGAATTAATTAGACAGTGAATAACCCTGTTTAACTAAAGTAAGCTGTAAGCTGTAGTAATGTTAAAGATCTTCAGTAAATCTAAGCAGTATGCCTTGTACCTTATTTGGGCCACATTTGTATGAATACAGTGTCACAGAATAATAGTGTGTTGTTGTTGTGCAGAATTGTGAATAAGGCTGAGTGAATGCTTTGGGAAATCTGGCAGCAAATCCTCTAGTTGGCAAGTTTGCTCCTGAGGCGACCTCTGGCATATGGCATATGTACCCCTCACTGTGGTAGCACTTGCTGCCTACTGCTCTAACAGAGCCTGTCAACCAGGGGGGTTTGGCCATACTGTAGGCCAGACGGAGACCAGGGAATGGTGCACAGTCCAGGCCAAAGGGTCAGTCTGCCTAAGGACGGCTGGAGAATAATCACAACACACTACAAGCACTAAAGCGTCGAGCTCTCACCTGTGCTGTCATCGTAAACCACAGTGACCGTTTTCCACTTGAAGAAGTGAACCAAGTCTAAGATGGCTCTGCTGAGGGAGGAGAAGTCTGGGTAAAGGCTGACGTAGAAGGAGTCTCGGTTGTCTGACACTTGGTGCTTCCACTTGGTCTGGATGTGCGGCACCCCCAGAGCGTTACAGATGGACTGCACCGCGTTGGCCGAAGAACTGTGGGAGGGACCGAAGATGGCCGCCACACCCAGAGAGAGCTGGTCACAAGCTGGAGACAGAGCACAAAAGACTTATTTTCCTTGTTTTATTTTGTGATTTTGTTATAATAGAAACACGATTCATAGTTACTTCCAGTGTCCACAGTAATATTTACAACAGTAACGCTGAACTCACTTACTTTTATACCCCATAATTTTTTTTGGCAAAGCCACTGTGCTTTAATTGCGTCTTTGTAATCTTTAAATATAAACTGGCATGGAAAAAAGCACAGTTACAGTGGCAGCGGCTAATGGAGTGTATAATCATTATAAGAGAATTCAGATGTTTCCCCAGCGTGTAGATGACAGATGATTGCAGCCTGTGAACCTGTCTCAGGGGCATCAGTAATTCACTGAATCACCCCTTCTGACTCATTACCTAAAACCAATCAATTCTCTCTGCATATGCACCAGACGGCTACTGAGGTCCCCCGTGGTTAAATGAATTCAATCTAAAGCCCACTTCCTTCCTCATATATCTCACAGCACATTTGTCTCTGATCGTGTAGGGTCTCACGGAAGACAGCTGACAGCTGGAGATGGCTTTACCTTTCCTGGAGGCCTCAAAGCTGTCGTGGATGTTTATCCTTTGGATGTCGTATGTGAGTGTGGTGTTTGGCAGTAAAGTTCTGTTCCTGTTGATTGTATTTAAAGCAAACTTAAAGGCAAGTTCTTCAGCACCAGATGGGCCACTTTCGATGGATTCAAATATCCCCCCTAAAAACAGAGAGAGAGAGAAATAAAAAAGAGAAAACTGTTTTATTAACCTCTCACCATATGGACTATGCTTTTCGGAGAAATTAATGAATACTAATATAATATAAGATTATTGAAAATATTTAAAGTATACATTTATTGCATACTTGCATTTGTATACTATACAAATTAGTCACATTTTTATTTATATTTAAAGTAATGTTTATTATCAATTTCTGTCATAATCCAAGCCAAATATCATGTTGAAAACTACATGAAAATGCATTATAGTTTAAATTTGTATTAAATGCAATTAATTTAACTTAAGAGTGTTTTTTGACCCACTTAAGTAGGACTTGAGTACATTTATATGTAATTTCATAATTACTTGTAATGTCTCTGAATTATGGTTAAAGTGTACTGCTAAATGTACTGACAAGCATTATGGTAAACTAAAATATTATCCAATGTCATTTCTATTGAAGCGTGTATGCATGCATTTAAATACATTTGTGATTATAAATATATCATTTATACATTTATAAATATACATTTGTAATGATAAAGTTGCAATTACAAAGTACAATTTAAAAATATGATAAAATGTTTTATATAGTTTACATATTAAGTAGCTATATTAACTTTAAAGTAAATCTTGATTTGACATTACTATAAAGTGTACTTAAGTGGATTAAAACAGTCGTGCAAGTGTATACTCTTTAAGTACAATTAACACACAAATTAAACATTTGTTGCATTAATATTAAATTATCTAAAAGTAAAGTTTTGTTTTACTATAGGCCTATAATTTTAAGATTTGAAGTACACTACAAGTGCTAATTCAATAATACATTTTAATACACTTCTTTTTCACAGGAGGAGGGTAATAAATAAAATTTTACACTTTACACACATTTTCAAAACTTTGCCTCTTTTTTCAAAACTTTACAAACAAATCCAAGAATTGCACACACAAAATGCCTCACATCTCCTGCAAAATAAAGCACTGCAACCTTCAAAATATCACAAACACATCTCAAAAGCAAACATTTGCAAACACCTTTGGCGTAATAGTAATTCCTGTTTTGTGTTACATAGAGAATTGTGTGTTGTGTTTTGCAAAAAGTGTTTTATGAAACTGAAAACTGAGTCAAAGTCCGAGAATTAGTGTATGGTTTTGCAGATTTGGTGCATGGCTCTGGTGCTCGAATGTCAGGTTTCAGAAATCGTGTGACAAGAAAAGATTTTGTGTGTAAGCAGTTGAAGAAACTGTTACTTTGAAGTAGAAACTCTGTAGTGCATATATATATATATATATATATCAGCTTATAACTAATAACTAATAACTAACATGTGATATGGCACCAATGTAGGTTAAGTGCAGTAAATGTCAAAGAATAGTGTAATGTAAGAAGTTGGAAGGAGAAAAGTATATTACTGCTTGCTTTGATTCAAACCATTCGAGTGTATAATAGATATATATCCAAGCTCCTTACAGCAGGTATGTTTTTAGAGCGCAAGGTACACAACAGCTTTCCCTTTGTGAGTCTGCTTGACAGGCTGTATATAAATGGATGCCTTTAGTGTTGGGGACTGATGTGTTCTGATTGGCTGGCGAATCAATCAATCAAGCCCTGGGGAGCAGTGAAGCACAGCATAGAGAGATTGAAGTGTTTTGCTTGGGTCAGTCAGCAGTTTGCCCCTGTTGACTCACCATATGTCAGACTTGAGCTCGATTCGGTGTTTTACTTACACTCGTTGGAGGTTCCATCATTTAAATGATCCCTTAAGACAGACTTAAGACACACACTCTCTTTACATGACTCTACTGTCTAACATGTAGGACAAGAGCAAGTACTTTTAATTGGTGTTGTTTCAAGTATCAACTACAGCACAAGCTACTGCTGAAAACTGATGTGAGTGTAACAGTAGTAAGTAAAATCTGACATGAACTGGTTTGCAAAATGTAAAAAATAGTACAGATGAAGAAAGGAAAAAGAGAGTACATGAATAGAGAGTGTTTGGAACAAATCCCTTAAAGCATTTTCTGTAAAAGAAGAGGGGGAAATTGAGATGCTCGTGCAAATCTCTCAGTCTTTTACAAAAGAGAAGAAGATGAATACAAGATAACATAATCAAACAACCTCCCCATGTGGATTTAGTATAATATGAACAAAATATCCCTTTTTGTTGGTAATTTGGAGGAATTGTGTGTTCTAGTTTAAATGTGTGTCTGAGGTTTCAGTCACTGTTCTTACTACCATTATTATTCATGGTTACATCACTTCAAAAAAGTCCCTTAATAAGGAGCATAACCTGTCCATTATGATCATTAGAGTGTTCCAAAATAATGTAACGATTAAACAATTACTGAAAAAAGTGTCCATCCATCAATATGCGTTATATTTTATGGTATGTAGCTTTTAGCAGATTTTACAATATATCATTTATAGAAAAACTAACATTGGATTTATAATCAATTTAAAATTGAACAAAAAAAGGCTTGTTACCTGTATATGCTTAAAATCATCACTGTGTTTTAGTACTGAGCTGTAATGTAGAATCAGATAGGTAGTTTAAAAAAAGAAAGAAAGAAAAAGTAAAATTGATTTCCTGTATGAAAACACATGTAAGGTTACTAAAGGTCACCAACTGATTTTATAACAGAAAGAGTCTGGGCAGGTAACAACAAACTTTCCCCCAGGAAATGCATTCATACATGTTAAATATCCATCATCCATCTCGCAACTCATAGGGCGGGCTCTGACAGTGATAAACTGGGGCTTGTATGACATAATGAATCAGTTTCCTGTGGGGAAATGTCAGTTTCACAAAGAGATCTCTCAAGCACCTGACAAACGTTTTTTTTTTTTTTCTAAATCTGGATTTTTCTATAGTCATTATATCTATAAATAGTCTCAAATTACATGTAATTTACAGATTGACCGTTCATATCCTCCATCTCTTTTTTGACTTAATTGGGCGAGATGTCACACATTATATTCCAGTGGATATTTCTCAGTTAGGTTTATGTTTATTTATTTATAGGCACATGCCTTTAAGGTTTTAAAAGGCCATTACATTCACACAATATATAGGGAACATGTTCAACACTTGAACGAGCTGTGTTCTACCAAGTCTCTGCCTTTCTCACACAGAACAACTTCCTGGACAGCAACCAATCTGGCTTCAGAAGTGAACATTCGACCGAAACTGCCTTGCTCTTAATTGTTGAAGCCCTAAGACTTGCAAGCGCGGCTTCCAAGTCTTCATTACTTATCTTGCTGGATCTGTCCGCTGCTTTTGATATAGTCAACCACCAGATCCTCCTGTCAACACTATTGAGAAAGGGCATCTCAGGAACCGCATTCCAGTGGTTTGAGTCTTACCTCTCAGATAGGTCCTTCAAGGTATCTTGGAGAGGTGAGTCCAAGTTATCATCCAAGTCGCAACATCTAGCTACTGGGGTGCCTCAGGGCTCGATTCTTGGACCACTTCTCTTCTCTGTCTACATAGCATCACTAGGTTCTGTCATTCATAAACATGGCTTTTCATATCATTGCTATGCTGATGACCAATATTAGGAAGATCAGGCCCTTTCTTTAGGAACATGCAACACAACTCCTTGTTCAAGCTCTTGTTCTGTGCAGACTTGACTATTGCAATGCTCTCTTGGCAGGTCTTCCAGCCAATTCCATCAAACCTCTACAATTAAAATAAATAAATAAATAAAAATAAACTTGCTATGTGTACTGCGTTAGGCTAACCGAGAGCACTTGCATGTTGTTGCTCTTTTGTTGGTTTTGTCTTCTATTGTCCTCATTTGTAAGTCGCTTTGGATAAAAGCGTCTGCTAAATGACTAAATGTAAACAGCCTATTGTAGAGTATACAGACACATTTAAACAGTAAAACAATTCTTAAATGCAACAATTCATGAAACAGCAAAAATGTAAAAGGTAAAAAAAAAAAAAAAAAAAACATTGCTTTGGCCGATAAGTATTTTAATTGATTAATCAATTGCATAAAATTACAGCAACATATGAAACATGAAAACCTTTGTTCCCACTTTATATTAGGTGGCCGTAACTACTATGTACTTACATTTAAATTAATCATTTGATAAAATGCACTTATTGTGTACATACATTTTTTTTACATGGTACTTATATTTTTTTAAATTCCTATATGTAATCACATCTGTAATTAATTTCTGTAATTACATTTATAATCACACTGTTGACCCATCCCTTACACCTTAACCCACCCTTAAACCTACCCATACCACCAAACCTGTCCCTAACCTTACCCGTATCCCACCTCAATAGCAGCAGAAGTGTTTTGCAATACAATATGAACACAGTTAGAACATTGTACATATTTTTTTATGTAAGTACATAGTAGTAAAGGCCACCTAATATAAAGTGTGACCAAACATTTTTTATGTGAAAGTTATTACAAAAATATTATAAAATTTATATTTATGTTATTATTATTTATAATATAATATGATGAAATTGTATTATACAAATTTCAAAAATGTAAGACAGTACTGAAATATTAGTTACAATAATTTTTGCATTGTCTACCTAAATTCTAAATTCTGATTGTCTGGATATATAATACAACAAAATAACTCAACAATAAAATCAACTGTTATTTTTTTATAAGCCCATTCAAATTTTGTGCTGCAAACATCAATGACTACCTTAACTCGTCCATGCTTGCAAGTTACTATATAAGTGGAGTGGTTCTTTGCCTCCACATTAAAAAATAATCCACCTATTGGATCATTTATACACTGTATATACAATTTAAAACTAGAAAAACTAAAATTATTTACTTCATTTAAAATTATTAACTAAAATTCATTAAATTGTACAGATTATTGGAGTATGTTTTACAAGTTGCTCTCTCTCTCTCTATATATATATATATATATATATAGCATTGCATTAATTGCATGTACAGATGTAACCTAAACAGTCTATAGTAAATAGTTATGAGTATTTAATTGAAAAAAGCAATTGTTAAACATTCTCATAATTTATGTTTTCCATCATATCAAAGCATGCTGGTCAAGAGTGCTAGTGAGCAATGCCCTGTGCCTACCTGATTGCTCGCAACAGTCTCATATATGCCACCGCACTCGATAACATATTTATCACACAGCAGCTACATAATCAATGGCAGCACAATACATCCATTTCTGCATCCACAGGGAATGCTTGCTTACAACCGAGCACCATAACAGCTCAGAGGAAATTAGGGTAACGCTTTATTTCGATAGTCCACTTTAGACATTCTTCTAACAGTAAGTAACTTTTCAACTACATGTCAACTAGCAGTCATTAGAGTATTAGTAGACTGTCTGCATAATATCTTCTAACACTTTATTTTGTTGTGTCCACAACATACAACATACTGACTATTAGAAACTTTGCAAGTATGTCAATTTATTCTACTAACCCTAAACCTACCCTACTGAGAGTTAGTAGACATATAGTTGCAAAGTAATGAGAATTAGTTGACATGTAGTTGAGATGTAGTTACAAAGTTACTTTTAGTTAGTAGAATGTCTAAAGTGGACTATCGAAATAAAGTGTAAGCGAAATTAGTAAAGTAGTGGCCATCTTCCTGTTTGAGAGAAATTAAACTGCCATTTATCATCTAACACGATCAATCGCTGTGACCACAATGGAAGTACCTGCAAAACTGGTCAATAAGATATAACAATGCGACCGTTAGCAAAATATCCTTATAATTCTTATGTAACATTATTTCTCTGAAGGTCCAAAATGTCAACTTTTTTCTTGGTTATACAAATGTTAGGGGAACATTCCTTTAGAATACTTTAGAATAACGTTACTTTAGAATGTTCCCTGTATGTTCTGAAACAAGTTATAGCATTTTAAAAGAAAAAAAATCATCCATGAATGATGTATCAATAAGGGTTTTTTTATCATAATTTTGAGAACATTATCAAAGACCAGATATATTAATGTCACTGGATTTTCCCATATTTTTACTATTACCAGAACTTTATTCATAGTTCTGATAAGGTTCCATGGATGGATGGAGGGAGGGAGGGATGGATGGAGGGATGGATGGATGGATGGATGGATGGATGGATGGATGGATGGATGGATGGATGGATGGATGGATGGATGGATGGATGGATGGATGGATGGATGGATGGATGGATGGATGGATGGATGGATGGATGGATGGATGGATGGATGGATGGATGGATGGATGGATGGATGGATGGATGGATGGATGGTTGGTTGGTTGGTTGGTTGTGATTGCCTAAAAAAAAAAAAAGACCAGTTTTATAAATAAAAGAAAATAAATCAAATATATTCTCCTAGACTGACTAGCAGATGTGCTTTTTATTTTTTGTTTGCTATTGTTCTCTCTTAATATAACACATTGCTTGGAAATCTTCTTGGCAACCTCTTGTTCACTAGTATTGATGAATATTATTGATGGTACTTTTGATGATTTGTTTGCTAGTTGTTGTCCCATGTGGTGGTGGGAAGGAACCATTTTGAGCTGCTGAATTCGGAGGAGATTTATCTAGGAGGACATAAGAGGATTTTAAATGGGAACAGAAGAGTGGTGTGAAATCTCATCTACATAAATGTTGATTCATGTTGGTTTTATCATAAGTTCAACCCTACTTTTATAGCTTATTGAAATGTGTTGAGAATTGATAGGCTCACTTTCAATGCTGCATGCAGCAGCCACCTAGAAACGCTCTCTTAAAAATGGCATATGCTGTTTTATGGATGTTGATATGCTGGTGTCCCCATAAGGTTTCTTAACAGCTTCACCAGAAAGGCCATACTGGTTGACAGGCATTTTTGCATAGCTGTGTGCTGGACCAGAATCAATCCAGCAATAATTTTTATTCAATTATTCACAAGGGCAGGGTCAGAAAATACATAAATGGTCAGGAACTCCACTTGAACTTGAGATAATTACAGGATATGAAAGGTATTCTTTTCTCCAACCCCTTTCCAGATAAAATTTGATTGCTCGGAGTCCACTTCACAGCTCTCAAAAATAATGTTAAAGCAGCCATGTTCTTGCAAATGTTTCTAAAACATTCTCCTCCAAACGAGACAATTGTTATAGTAAGACAATAGAGGTATAAAATTAAGGTGGATATCTCCAATAGTTTGCTATCAGAAGAATTTGTGTTTCTTGAGTTCAGACTGAGATCTCTGACTTTTGATTGCAGACTTTGGTATCTTTTTTTTAAATCTGAGACTCATTCTGAAACTCTAGAAGAGGCCCATGTGAGATAAGAAACTTAAGATAGTATAAGATAGTTCTTAGGGAAAGAAAAATGAAGAAGAATTCAAATTCTTGAAAGCAATCTTCTTAAAAGTCATCATAAATAACTTTTTAAAATTGGGATAACCTCCAACCAACTTGTCGGCATTCCACAAAAGTAAGATGTTTATTGAATTTAACTGGCTGTTTTAAATTAATTATTGCAATAAAGGCATGAAAACTTAACACCAGCAAAATATTACCGCTAACAATGGGCATAAATACACAACAATGACCTATCATGAAAACACTGATCAGTCATGATTGCCTGACTTTTTTTCTTAATTATTTTTCCTCCAACAGTTTTCATTTTGACTGCCAACTTTTTGTCCAGCTGTCAATACATCACTCATGATAAGATGTATCTAAAATAGCATTGAAAGTCTATTACAGAGATGAAAAGGTGAACATTTAATTTTTTTGTAAACTCTTCATAAATTGAACTTGAAATTCACTAACAACTCCACCAACATTTGTCAAATCAGGATTGTTTTGTCTGTTTGTTTTGATTTTAATTGTTACAGTATAATTTTCAGCAGCACTAAAGCATTTGTGCACACGCAGGACATGTTCGTTAAAATTAGCGTTGCAACACACACACACAGATATGGGACGCTTTCACACTAAAGAGAGCGAAAGCCAGATGGAGCGTGAATAAATGCAACAGACTGCTGAATCTATGGACAAGCTATTACTGTATATTAAAAATAAAAAATTTTAAATTGACAGCACATTAAAAACACAACATTGAGTGATAATCTGTGGTCAAGTGAGTCACAACAAAAATAGAGTGCATGCTTATAATCATGGCAATCTGCAGACAGCACAATAAGACAGCGAACTGCTCAAAAAGAGTGGTTTTTAATTGAGCTAGCATGTGAGTGTGTTTGTGAGTGTGTTTTCAGTAAGACCTGCAATACAATCAGATTAAAAAGAGTGTGAACTTATGTTTAAGAGTTCTTAAATATAATATTTAAGGCTTTTTCGAGAATTGCACTTCTTGGGACATTCTTACAAACTTATTAGGATTGATTCTTTTAAGAAGATAATTTTAGTAAAATATTCCTTTAAACAAAGTTTCCATTCACTCTGATTCTCTTTGTGGACTAGAAAAAAAATAATTGCGATATTAAAGATATCTCATACAGTATGGGGGTTTTCTTTCATACAAGTCAGGTTTCTCACCATCTGTGATATGTCTTTTCATGAAGCGATGGGGTAGTGTAAAATTGATAACTTTCAGTTCTTTGAGAGCAGAACGTGCACAGCAAGTGCATGTGACAGACCATGTGGCAACTGTGCAGAGATCTAAAAGGGAAATATTTCTCAACTTAAAAGAGAAGAGGGGGAAAAAACTTACACGGAGAAATTAATTACAAAGCTAGTTTTGGTTTGATGCATCTGGGGAGGAGAGGTTATTTATGTGGAAAATAAGGTGCTCATGCTAGTATTTTCTCTCCCCAATGGTGACAGTTTGATGGCTATCAGTGTCAGATCATCAGCCTAGCATATCGAGATGCGTAGTGCAGCGTAACAGGCTTGTAGGACACATTCCATCTTTATCAAGCCTGGAGCTGTGATGCAGGAGACAGGGAGCGTGGACTCTGGATTGAGAAAGAACAGCATGTTTCTACAGGGCTCAGTCTCTGCATGCAGCAAGGCTCAAAGATGTGCTCTCGAGGAAAGCAAAATCAGCCATGAAACTACATGAACCCATTTCAGATTTAAATTTAAATGTCTTTCTCAAACTAACTTGCTCTTTGAAACTATTTTAAAGCTGTTGTGTTTAATATGTGGTGTTAACATTTTTTCTTCTGCCCCAGTTTAATGAGCACAGTCAGCTATATAAGTTATCCAAAACACTTGTAAGCACTGTGACTGCTACACTTTTAAAACATTGTCAACTTCCAAGGCCACAAATCCAGAGGACCATATCGGGATAAGGCCTAATAAATCAACCAAACCAACCCAGGCTCATTGGGGGAAAAAAACGTTTGGGGTGACATTTCTGCAAAATTATATTCAAAGCATGCCCAAATGAAATGTCCAGAGAGTGGCACTACAATCATATTTAATTTCCTCTAAAACAGATGCGAATATGAAAGTGGCAATATTTTATTACATTGGTTGTTGTACTCTAAATATCAGGGACGTTCAGAAATTAAATGTCTAGTGAGTGTCTCTAAAAATGTAATACTTTATTGCGTTATGTACTATCGATATAAACCCTATCCTAAACCACACCAATAGTGATAATAAAAGCAAATGTGAGATAAAAACACTTTTGCTGAATAAACCATGTAATTTTTCACGTCTACCATTCTTTGAGCTTGTTTATTGTGACTTGTGTTTCATGGGACGACTCATACCGGAGCGCTCCACGTTGCAAGTCCAATGTTGTACCGGGTTGGCTACCAAGCAAGTTTACTACATCAGAAAAGTGATACATTTGGAGCTGGTTGTGTGATACAAACATGAAAATCAGAGTTTCCGCTAGAAAAAAATGGTGCCGGTCAAAGTGACCGGCAGAGGTTTCGTTTTCCGGACATTTTGGTGATGTGCCGGTCAAATATCGCCTCTTAATTAGTCAAGTTGAGGAAAACTGGAAGCAGGCTATGTAACTTAAAAAATGACATAATCAGGCCGTATAGAATGCAACGTTTATTAGCCTAACTTTCAAATAGACGGAAAAAACATGAATGTCCGATTGGCGTCAATCAACGCCAATTGTTTTTACTATGGTTTCACATTCATAGTTTAACAAACCAATCCCCCTTCCCCACATAAAATATCTGAATAGTAGCCTATTGTTTTTACTCAAGCGAACTTAATTATACACTCTCAATATGTTTCATTTAACTGGTAACATTTAAATTGGCCACCGTGAAATGACTCCTTGTCAAATTAACTGGAACAAACAAATGACTAGGCCTATAACACTGTCATTTTAGGCTACTTTTTATGCTGTTTTGCAGTGCTGAATTGTGCAGCTGCCGACTTAAAATCAAAACTTCCCAGAGTCTCTCCACAACTTGCAATGCGCTTATGTATTAACATAATTTGTTCTCCGCAAGGCGACTTCGCTGCTTCGTCTTGATCCGATTCTGCAGCGAGAACCCCCTCTCTGCAGGAACACTCGAGACAGGGATTACACAGGCTATCTTGGCGAGCTTGGTCCACTCTGGATACATTTAGTTGAAATCACATATGAGGACTTCGCAGGCTGTGGAGAAATGCAATCCTCCATAGCCATGGAGCTCTGTCATGACAGCGAGGGCATCACGTCGCAGGCTTATGGCATCGATAAGAGGAGCGGTGTCCGCAGACTCAATGCTTGTAAAATGGCAAATAATCCTTCTGATCGCTGGTTCTGGATATTATTGAAGAGCATAAGATAATATAATAGGTGAGAACGATATTAGAATTATAGGCCAACAAAAGAATGCTGCGCTTATTATAAATAGACGTCTCAGGGGGCATTCACATATCGCGCCTAAAAACGCGTGGAAAACGCTAGGCGCGCAGCTTTCTCTTTTTTTCCAAAGCGCTGGGGAGGGTGCGCTCCGGTGGCGTCTGTCGTTGCTAAACAACCATCAGCTGCGCTCTCCGTTACAACAAGGAAATTTCAGCAATGGATTTCCAACACCGAAAAACACTTGCTGTAACTCTGTTACAAGATTTATTTACTAAGAAAAGTAAAAAACGCCGCAGTGTTTGGGTGCACCCCATACTTCAAAAACGCGGCTGAGGTTTCAAAGTAACGGAAAAGGTGAGGAAGCTGATTGGTTGGTTCTTGTCACATGACCTGCGGTGCGCTTGCGGCATTCTGAAAAGTTGAGATGTTTTTATCTCGATGCGGCGCGGACGCGCCTGGAAAAAACGAGCGCGTCGCACCGCGACCGCGTCGCGAGCGCGCATACCGCGCGTCTCCATTTGAAATAACGAACTTGAGCGCGCAAAAGACGCGATATGTGAGCGGCCCTTAGGCGTGCGCTTTATTTTAAATGCAGCATGCGATGTTGTTTAATAACTTTCAAACGGTAGAGCCTGTTCCTTTATAGCATAGCCAAAGGTCGGTGTATTTTTGCTTTATACATTTTAGGCTTATTCTCAAATTCAGATTGTGTTAGTGGGGCGGGATTATTAGGCCATTTTAATCGGACAATTTGACCGGAGAGATTTAATTTTGTCGGACATTTCATTTTTTTCCGGCCAATGTCCGGCAATTACCGGACAACGGAAACCCTGATGAAAATGTATTAGTTTACAAATCATGCACTATGTAAATGTGTTTTGAGGTAATAACACAGTATTGTGCAAGGAGCCGGGCAAAAAAAATAAGTTTCCATTAATAAATCATCTGCCTTGTATTCAAAATTGGTGTGGAAAGGAAAAAAATAAATTGTCGCCATTTTACTGCCTCCAGTTATTTCACCTGCATTTTTCGAAAAATGCAGGTAGAGGCACCATTTTCCTGTGTGGTACAAAACACAGGAAACCAGTAACTCAAAGGTGCAAGTCATTTTTATGTTCCACTGCCCCGTACTCTTGGATTTTATGCTGACACCTATGGGTGTGGTTGTAACATCTCACAAAAAAAGGTTGCGGATGTCATTGTATAAATTAATCATGTTCATTTGCCATCCATGATTAATTTATGTTTCAAAAGAAAGGGGCTTGCTTTGGGAAATTACAAAGATAAAAATGTATTCAGCTGGGCATGTGATCTCAACACTGTGGTAAGCATGCTGTAGATCCACCCTTATGCAGAATAATACAAAAAATATGCAGAATACAGTTTTTTCTATTTCTAAGCTGCTCCATTAATTTTTGCAATTTTATCAGTATTCCCAGTTAAATTCCAGCACAACACTTTCCTCGAGTTTCCATTTACAATACAATACAATGTTGATGTTGTTGAAACAAATGTTGGTGTTCATGAAGCTTAATCGAACAATGCTTAAAATTAATTGCATGTATTAATAATTTCTCTGCCCTTAGGAAACTCCATTGCGTTGTGTAATAATGAACCATATTAGTTGTATTTGAGAAATGGCCTGTTACTTACTCCAGCTGTCACAAAATCATTCGCCCTCACCATCTGCCTTTCCCTGTTTTCCTCATTATTATAATCACTGCAACATCTTTACTAAAGACCTATTTTGAACAGTGTTAACGTAGAGGGATAGTCACCCCAAAATGAAAATTATGTCATCATTTACTTTTTTCTTCGGTGGAATATACAAATTGAAGTCAACGATAAGTAAAACCGTTTAGTTTAGGCATGTTTTAGAGCTAAACTTCTACTAAGCTAAAGGTCTTTGACAACAACAAGCAAACAAAACACGTGGTACAGTCAGGTAGACCTTGTGTGTCAAACCAAAAAGATTAAACGGTTAAAATACATGGTGTCCAAACACAGTTTGTACACATTTTTACTATTCACTTTGCTTCCAAGCCCAAAAAAAAAAAAATATCACACTGTTATGAATGCACCAGGGAATAGAAGACAGACTCCGAAAGCTGAAAAATGACTTTGAGCACACTGCAACATACTGGCATTAACACAGCTCATTTTGTAACTGCTGAGGTGAGCGTTTGGCTGCCGTGAGCACTTGTGTTTTGTGCAGCAGCACTTTGTTAATATGCTTCAGAATAAATCTTATTACGGTTTCTCTTTACTTTCCATTTCTTTCGTCTTTAGCAGATCGATTTGCTTAACAATGATAAGAATCCCTCCAGCTTAACTCATCTACCTTGGGCCAATTTACAGAAAGCTCGGATTGTGCAGCCTTCTCCATTTTTAATGAAGATTCTTTTTGAACTCGGCCATGGCGTATTGATTTTCCACTCGCAGTCAAGTATTTGATATGATCTTGAATGGAGATGCGGATTGGAAGATGTGCCTGGATGTGGTTTTCTTTCATTTCTCGTACGTTTTGGCCTATGACCCATCAGTATTTTACGATAATCCTTGCTCATTTAAGAGATCGGCCTTGGATCAAATGAGTTATGAATATAAGCCTCACGAGGCCTATCAGCTTTGCTTGAGGTTTGTGTGGTGAATGCTCGCTCTCAGGCTGGGCGGCTGACATAAATCGGGACGTGAGGTTTTGTGTTAGCGGTGGTCTGTGGGGGCCTCTTGCTGGTTGGAGATCAATTGTGAATTTTTAATTCTGGGTGAGAAGTCTTTCAGCTTGGATCCCCAAAGTATAATGTCTGTTAGCATTCGTTTTATCTTCCTCGCAAAATCCTAAAATCCCCTCAAACTCTATAAAAAGAAGGCTCTACGATAAAGCGCGTGTGCTGCTCCTGGTTCAACGTCGCATCCCACAACTGTCCCCAAACCACTTTGACAGGCACGTAGTTTGAATCTATTCTAGGCCAACAGTCACTTCTTTTAAGCTTGAAGAGAAAAAAAAAAGAGTAAAGATGCAAAACAAGTCTGCGCACAGGGAATCTGCCTCAATCTATACGTCCAGAACTATTACAGGAACATTTGTTGTCTTGTTCAGAATTCATTTCCCTGTGAATTGGGGCCAATATCCTACTTATTCATTTGAATATGTTCCAGGGCAGCCAAGAAAATTGAACCTGTGCACTTTTGTTGTGCAGACAGCTATAACTTTGGTCGCAAATGAGTATTTTGTGACTTATGAACTCGTGGAGGGAGTGTTGGGGGCGAGAGGAACGCTGCAAAACACACGCTCCTGATAATGAAAAAAACTAAGGATAGCAAATCAAATTGACAGAAATTCTATTTTCTCGTGGTGAAAACAAACGTCAACTGTGCACTGAATTACAATGGAAAGCTAAGATGGTTCAAATACTCAGTGATAAAACATGGAACTGCGAGGCTCAGCTACCGCAAACACATCCGAAGAGAAGGATCATTTCTCTCCAGCTGCTTACAGAGCCGGAAAACATCAGGAGATGTGTGTGTGCGGCCTATATATCTGTCTTCCTATTTAATGAAGTCTGATGAACTTGACAAAAAACTATGTCACTATGCAGACTCTCGGTAATAAGAAGATGGCCTTACGCTTGCACGGATGGCTCCTATTGGTTGGCCGACCTGACAAAGTGAACGGACCATGGCGATCCTTTGTGACTAATAGACTCCAGCTCAGCCTCAAGGTCACGGCCAGGTGGGTTCCATGGCAACAGACGAATCTTTATCAAAGCGTGGACTGGTTGAAGCGAGCCACTGCTTCTAGAAGGTTCTTTGGGAATCTTTGAGATGGAACAAAGTCTGATGGATGTGGTGAAATGAGCGATGTGTCTCAGTAATTAACTTGTTCCCTGGGATTTTCAGACGGGAATAGATGAGAGAAAGTGTAACTCTTTTCTGACTGCACACATGCCTGGACACGGACACTGATTAAAGACAGGAAAAGCGACCATGGCAACCACATTCATGTCAAATCCCACAAAAGCGTTTACAGAGCTCCATTCCATATTCCGCCAATTTACACGTTCATTTAAAGGACATGAGATTGTGGAAGTAGATATGGATTGCTTGTTATCTATAGAGGGTGTTGTGCATGAGGCGCAACTCAGGATCACAGTTTCCACCCTGGACAAAACTAAAGAAGAGAGTGTGACGATAGAGGCCAGAGAACTAGTTCCCTACTGTCATAATAAGTAGGATTTCATGCAGCTGGTACTGAATACTTCTTCAATTATAAGCCTCATTGAAAGTACAATTTGGTTTAAACGTGCATTAATCTGGAATTATCTGTTAATGTAACTGGCACTGGAAGTAATGCTCACGATTGCTTTGAGGCAAACAGTCATATGCATTAAATATCATGTGTTTCCCGGGTCCTTAAAAAGAAAGACATTACTGAAAGAATAATAAAGATCAGCAAGAGCAATATAAGAAATTATTATAGCTATTAGAAAACACGAGCAAAACTTCTATTGCTGCTGCTGGATGAAACGGTGAGTTTGTAATCCACCAGGGTTGTTTCATAGACAGCATGACATTTCTTTCAGGCTCACACAGCGATGACCCGAGCTACAGTCTTCTCTCCTCAAGACAAGATAAGACAAAACTCCTCCTTATATATCAAAAAATACGTCAAACTGGATCAGCTAACACCCATGTCTATAGAACCTTAAATTATTGCCACAACTTGTTTCCACAACTTGCATGTAATATCACTGTAGAATGGTGCTGTAAAATTATTTAAATTATTATTATTTTCATCAAGGAGACAAACTGGAATGGCTCAAGACTCACACTTTGCAATGTTTGAGCTTCAACTCATACACAACCCAAGTCAAGTGTCAATCAATTCTGAAAACAGTTGAAAAAACAGCTGGAGCCCAGCCCTGTATATCTATACCGTACTCTACTGTTCAAAAGTTTGAAGTCAAATAAATGCTGTTCTTTTGAACTTTCTATTAACCAAAGAACCCTGAAAATATTTACCACAGTTTCCACAAATATATTAAGCAGCACATCTGTTTTCAACATTAATAATAATGTGAAATATTTCTTGAGCTCCAAATCAGGATTTTAGAATGATTTCTGAAGGATCATTTGACCCTGCAATTGCTAATGAAAATTCAGCTTTGTGCCACAGAAAGAAAAAACAAAAAAACAGTTAAAATTCACATACCCCAAACTTGAATGGTAGCATATAACTTTATCTCAAAATGGGTTTTGTAATGTAATTTTTGTGAAGACTCACTCAGCTATACTAAAAATGGCTCCAAGCAACTGCATATCGTGATATGCAAGAAAAACTGTCTATATTAAATTATAGAGTGAATACTGGTGGGTTCTCGCCCACTTCAAGCACTCACCACAGGTAGGGTTTTATCAGCCTCAGGCATGAGAGACTCCTTTCTCCAGATACAACAGTGACTGTTAGCTGTATAGTACCAACCAATTAAGACACCACAAAATAAAAAAAAGACAACCTGCTCTCTTTTTCAGCTCATTAAATGATCAGTTTGGCAAACACTGAAATTGGAACTTTCACAAGCGCATGTGACCTCATCGCAACACATATGGTGTCCAGTTTTAATTTTGCACATAAAAAATGGTATTCCATGCATGCCAAAAAATTCACTGCATAGCACAGAAGTAGTCAGAGTACTAGGCTTTTTGTCTATTCCAAACGTACTCTTTCCTTTCTTCCTTTTAATCAGAGTTTTGTTTATTCTTCTGCACTGCTCCATCCACCATCTCTCCATTTCTATCTGCCACCAGGTTGTTCCGATCTCATTCAGTGAGCTCAAAAGCCAGCCATCAGTGTGTGTTAATGTACCCTAGCGTGAGCTGAGCAGACAGACAGCCTGATACACCACATCAAAGATTTGCTCAAAAAATCTAAAGCGCTTCCCAAGAGAATAACAAAATAGCCTCGGAAGTAAGCGGTGACAGTAACTGATTATAAATATTCATAAAGGCTTTTAAAAGTGGGTAATCACTTTTGCTGTTCTGCATAATGCTGCTTATTTATTCAAACGCAGAGACGCGTGGGGAGAAACAGCGCTGTTTGAGCGAGCGAGCGAGCAGTGTGTTCTTGTGGGTGTGGTGAGCTGAGGAGACAAAAGCACACACGTGTGTGTGTGTGTGTGTGTGTGTGTGTTTGTGTGTGTGTTTCAAAAATGATGTTTGGAGATAAGGTGATGTGAGAAAGTAAGCGTGTGTGTGATGGGAGGTATTTCACAGTCACACAGACACATTATGAGTGATAATTTATGAGGAAACAGCAGCAACTAATTAGGCCTCACACTCTGTAGGAGTGACATCAACATCTGAGCACATAAACACACATTCATATATATATATATTGATACATTATATTTCAATTTTAAATACATGCTGTTATTTGGAAATTTATACTCATAAATCTTCAACAACAACAACAAAAAACAGCACAACTGTATAATGCATATATCCATATACAAAATGATATATTAATGATTTATTTTGATATATTTGCACTTTACATTTATATATTCAGACTTATATTTCAATATCAATATATTTTCAAATCAATATATTTACTTTGACTTAGTATCTTTACCCTATATTTACTGCCCTACATCTATCTATCTATCTATCTATCTATCTATCTATCTATCTATCTATCTATCTAGCATATTTCAGAGCTATGAAAAATCAGCTTTTTACAAATAACAAACATACATTTTACACCACTTCAATTAAAAAATTTATAAAACATAAGCATGCAAAAGCATTGTGAATATATTTCATAAATGCGCTATAATCTCACAATGTCATCCAGGACATCAGGCTTGAACACAAATGTGTGAAATGGATATTGATTTTTTGTTTGTGATCTCTCATTAAGTATAAACACTCATCTCTGGCTTCACTCACAGCTGCTCTGTACTGTTCTCTCCTCGTTACACTACCACTGGAGAGAGGCAGTCCTGCTGGATGGCTGTCTGGAAATAACACACTTTTTTTCTAGGGTGAATAAAATAAATGAAAGTCCTTGTAGCACTATCACTGCCACAATCAATGTCACACTGCACTCACACAAGAGTTTGCTTCACCTGTTTGCATTTAAAGCAGGCATCACACATGCTCAGTCAAACTATAACACATTCAACTAGCTGATATACATTCATGGAAACAGCTTACTCACAACATAGCATGTGTCAGTATGCTGCTCTCCCTTTATACGTCAACATGCTTGCAGTCTGTAGCCCTAAACACAATGCTGCCATGTCCCTTCACTTGCTCACAAATCAGACTACAACATATCACATTGCTAAAATGAACAGGGCAGTCTTTAATCTGACCAATAGCATGCCACCTGATTCACAAACATGAAGATACCGAAGTGCTTATCAAACTGTGCACTTCCTTGTTATGAATTTGTATAAATAGTGACATCAGTTGTATTTATGCATGTAATGCAGTTATTAAGTGATTATTCATGTTTTGTTTGTTTAGAAAAGACGGATCTGTTGTATTGACCCATCAGGAAAAAAAGTGTTGAGTTTGGTTTTGGTTTTAATATTTCATGATAATTATTCATTCAATTTGAACTTGAAATTTTACTGAATGTAAAAATTCTTAACAGGTACATTACTTAGAGGATAAATTGATGCCATTTATAATAGTTTGCCATCATATTTATTATTTATTTGGGGGATTGTATATCTATGTAATTGAATGTATGCATTTAATACAGTTATGGTTTATGTTTTCTTTGTTTAGAAAAGATGAAAAATGTATTCTATGGACAGGTCGAGAAAAAATTGTTGAGTTTGGTTTTCAAGGACAGTGTTTAATATTTAATGATAATTATTCATTCAATTTTAACGTGAAAGAGATTTTAATTTAATAAATTAAAAAAATTGTAACAGAAAAAAATAGTTAGAAGATAAATTGGTACAATAGTTTGCATTCATATTTATTGTTTATTTAGGAGATTTTATAGCTGCATAATTGAATGTATGCATTTAATACAGTTATGATTTATGTTTTGTTTGTTCAGAAAAGAAAACAGATTTGTTCTATGGACAAGTCAGGAACATTAGTGGCTAGTTTGGTTTTTAAAGGGGTCCAATTATGCTCTTTTCCAAAGTCTTGATTTTGTTTTGGGGGTGTACTAGAACATGCTCTCATGCTTGGTGGTCCCAAAATCGCATTATTTTTCACATAATTTAAATTATTACAATACCTTTCTCCCCCAGCCTGGCACAAACAGCTCGATTAGGTCCGGGTTTGATGAAGGCCCGCCTTTTCGAAAAATTTAATGTGTTGTGATTGGTTAGCTGTCCCAGTGCGTTGTGATTGGCAAATAGCTTAGACGGTGTTTCAGTGTTGCCCCGCCCTTTGCCAAAGCACCAGGTTCGTCAATATTGCCATATCAATTCAGACCCCGAGAATATTGAACAGGAGGATCGCACAGAACCTTTGCACGCACAGATATTGCAAGACATATTAAAGTGGTAACGTTATTGTTGTTGTTTTGGTTTTTTGGCTAAATCACATTTTAGACAGGATGTCAACAACAGCTTTAAAATAACTATGTATAGATAAGTGCAACGGTAATATGTATTATGATTATTGTTCTTTATTCTAACATTATAACATGAATTGCAGTGAAACTGTTATACAGTTGAATTTATTTATAGCATAGTCCCACAGACTTACACTATCTGCAAATTAATTCTTCTTGGAGCAGGAGAGATTGAGTTTTCTCCGGTAAGGCTGTACACAAAGCAGAGCTCACAAACGCTGCTTTATCAGACATTACAAGCAAGATGAAATGAAAATGACATCCAAAATTTTCTGAAGACAGTCGGTTTCCTTCAGAAATACAGTGACACATTGAAATGTGCAGTGCTCAACCAAGTGTTCTCCCCTCCGCCAACCAGTCGAATTTCTGTAGGTGGGATTTATTTTAATGATATTCTAATTGGCCGCTTTCTGATATCACAAAAACCGGAAATCAACACTAAAGTCCGAACGAGCCGTTTGTTGTAGTTCTTGAAAAGGGATTTTTTTTTAACAAAATATCTCCCTTTGGAGTGGACTTTGAGATTTGTAACTTTGTAGATCTTTTTATGCCCAAACATACACACTACACACTGACTAAAATTCAAAAAGTGAAAAAGCATAATAAGACCCCTTTAAATACAATGTTAATAATTTACTGACAACGATTGTCTCAATTTAAACTTGTAAGAGTTGTATGTGAATAAATGAATAAATCCATAGCATGATTATTACATTATCAGCTTATTTCATTAATTTTTTGTTCATTTATTTCAAATAAGACATGACTAAAAAGTGTTTGGGATCAAAATCATTCAATATTAATAATAAATAAAACACATTGTGGCAAATGATTTCTTTAGTAGATGGTTTTATATGAATAATGAATCAGACTATCATTATTACAGGTTGTAATAATGATAGTTATGTATTATGTTGCAGTTAGTTTAATTTACTGGACAAAGCCAACTCGTAATTGCATTTGGTTTTTGGTGAGAGCAAATTTTGAATTCTGGTTGTGGTACACAGTGGCCATGCATTCATATGTGTGGTGCATGTTAGATTCAATTCACTGACTAATCTAAAATCAGAAAGGTGGAAAAATACCAGCAGCATACAGTGACAGAGACTGCGGGCTGGCTGCAGTCAAGCTCAGAGCCTCTAATTGTGTAATCCAATAGCTGACCGTGATCTTTTAGTCGTAAGTTCATATCAGTTACATTGCCCATTCATCCAGGCACACCTTACTCATTCACGACTTCACTTATCCATCAGTCAGTGCCTCCATCAATACACAGAGTCAATCAATCAATCACCCCAGAGCTCAGCAGCTAAAAATACAGTGCTCAATCTAACGTCCAGTGCTTCTCTACCCAGGCATATAGATTTTCTACTGGGGCAAAGACAGAAAAAGACATCTAACTGAGAACAGAGCCTTTTTGCATTGCAACAAAGACCTTTCAGGAGAACGCCGTATTGGCAACCTATGTGGGACAAGGTTATGATTATTTATAGAATGGCTAAAAATATTGGACAGTATGCTTTATGGCACAGTTTGTTGATCTCCAGATTTTGGAGTTGGAAAGTAATGCTGCTGGGTTCAGAGTAGCATTTAGGTCACTTGCTACTCAGATAAGTTTGGACTTATTTTATTTCAAGAGTCTGGAAGCATATGATTTTGCCAGTATTTTGGTTTGCATGTTCTTCAACGATTTCTCAAGACGAAAACATTACCAGCTTACACATTCCTTGAACAGCGTTCTCTTTCAAAGAGTATATTTCCTCAAATGCTAAGTCCTCCTGTAAAAACCATGTTAATCCACTGACCAAACCCCTGAGCTCCGTAAGCCGCTCTGTCTGGCTTCTCTTGCCATACCGGCAGCATGTATACCCTGCCATGTCTCCACTCCATTCAAATAAAGCATGTTCCAGCATACATTTTTAATGAGGCACAGATTAGAAAACTGGATTTAGAATCTGTAAAAGAGGATTAATATTTAAGCAAGGAACCAATTTCCCTTCAAAACCGAGAAAGACGGAGAACAGTCCAAAGTTTGGGTAGGCCCCAAAAAATCAGCTGGTTGTAGAGAAATGATTAGGTACATAATTGTCTTCTGTATTTAATAAGGAAAAGAACATTTAGTCTATTCCCTGAGTGGAGTCCAAATACAGATCTTCACAAGATCGTGATTTCTTGTGGCCAACAATGTTCAGCATGAAAATGATCATCATTCACAGTGTCTGAGATTGATGACTTTATTTACTGTCAGGTTCAAGTGTGTGCTTGTCTTATGTTGAGTTCCATAATTGGGTTGTGGCCAGAAATTGATGATGAAAATATACAGTTTGGTTATGGAGTCAATCATTTATAACTAGTGCTGGGCAACGATTGATCGTGATTAATCGCATCCAAAATAAAAGTTTTTGTTTATATAATATATGTGTGTGTGTGTGTGTGTATTATGTACTGTATATATAAAGACAGACACATAGGGTATATATTTTGAAAATATTTATATTTATTTACATTTATATGTTTATATTCATACAATTTATATTATATATAAATATATTTAATATATAAACATAACATATTTGTCTTAAATATATACATGCATGTATGTGTATTTATATATACATAATAAATAAACAAAATACACACAGATATATTGTGTACACAAAAACTTTTATTTTGGATGCGATTAATCGCGATTAATCGGTGCCCAGCACTATTTATAACTGAACTGGTTATGAATGTAACCATAGATCATAGACTGTAGCATCTGTGCCTTTCTTTCTAAAACAGTCTCTGGGTATATTGTAAGGTAGTGTAGGTCACATTAAAAACATAGTTCACCCAAAAATGGAAATTCTGTCATAATTTACTCACCCTTATGTTGCTCCAACCCAGTATGAGTTTCTTTCTTATGCTGAGCACAAAAGAAGATATTGTAAATTATGCTGATAACCAAACAATTGATGGTAGCCATTTACCTTGATTGTATTTTTTTTCTCCATACTATGGAAGTCAATGGCTACCGCCAGCTGTTTGGTTACCAGCATGCGTCAAAATATTTACTTTTTTGCTCGAAAGAAACAGTAAACTTATACAAGTTTGGAACAACTTGAGAGTGAGTAAATGATGACAGAATGTTTTGGGTGAAGTATGCCACAACAGCATTTGCTCTCCATTAAAGTAGATGGTATGCAATCTGTTTAGAGTTTGGACTAAGGGCACAGCGGCCAGAGTAAAACCAGCAAGAGCTTTTACGTTTCTTCACACAACCTGTATAACAGGAAAAATTCAATAGGCCAAATGAATAATTGAACACATCCCATCAAATACTGTGTACGAATCTGTCAATTTTACATTTAGTCAATAGTCTGAGTGGTTGCTGTGTCAACTGTATTTAAACTCTGTGGAAACAAAGTGTTTGTCCAGCCTAAATGTCTGTAAATATGGCCTGAGGCCGTGTTTAAGGAGCTGGGTGATGGCACTGATGACAGAATGAGGTCACGGTCATAATTCAGCATGCAATGATGAAGCAGATGCTTTTATTTTTAACCAAGTTTTCTTGTATACAAAACATTACAATATAAAGGCTTTGTCTAATACAAGGTGATGTGTTGTTTTCAGCTTCTGCTATTTCACTATATGAAGACATGAACATATAAACTTCATCTCCAGAGTCACTTCATCAGCATTTTGCCATTTCATTGGAGAAAAACTATAGCCAGATACACACAGACACTCTAGCACTATAACCCATCGAAATAAGAGTTTGGTTTAATTTTAAGAAACTGGGACAGAATTATATTACAGTTGTGCAGTAGAATATATGTATATTATATGGAAAATATAAAAAAATTAAAACGGAATGGAGACAAAAAAAATAAACAGAAAATATTAATTTTGACCAAAATAAAACAATTTCATAGGGCCCTGGAAAAGCAGTGAAAGTGACCGCATAGAGGATTGCAAGCATATAGAAGGGCAAAAATAAAAAAGGGACTTGATTTTGGATTCAAAAAGAGACTTTCACTTTCACATCAACCAAACAAACTTAGCTCAGACATCAAAACCTCTGGGGTATGGTTCATGCTGAGTATGGTATGAACAACTCTGCTGTACTTGCACAAATAATTTTACTGTTATAGTAGATTGAATATGTCTTTGTATAATTTGCATTTAGCAAATAGTTAGTATTTTTGCATCTTCTGAAATACTGTACATTCAGATGAACCCACGTTCTGCTTTAGTAGGCATAAGAACATGGTAAAGTTTTGTAGTAAAACCAAAGGGACAAAAAACTTGAATAAAGCAGCTGGTGCCTTGCCCTCCTGAGTCATTACCAAGTGACAGTGGTGAACAGCTGCTGTTAGCACTCATGGTGGTACCAAGCAATCGAACCATGTGTGAGGAAAGCCTAACAGAGCAGTTAATTATGTGATCACTTTGGAAAGTTTTCAAATGGAAAAAACAACATTAAAACTAAGACATTTTTTATCAAATGTATTGGCAGTTAATCACATATATCAATACATACTTGAGTTTGTCAGTATATTTCCCAAAAAAAGATTAGGTGCCAATCAAAGTATTCCATATGAGGTACTTTTTTAAATTATTGGTCTATGTACTGTATGTGCGAATTAATGTCTTTGGCCATTTCTTCATGTCCAGAACCTCACACCATAAATGCCATCTTTTAAGATGCCATGTCAGTTCAAAAGTTCAATGGAACCAAGTCAAGATGTTTCCCAACAGATACCGCCAACTAAACAATACTGGCTGCCTCTTTCGGTGCAAATCAGTTTTATACAGACCACCAATTATGTTGAGTCTACACAGTGAAATCAGTGCTGTGGAACACTTGGTCTGGAATTATACAATTAACTCTGCAAGCTGGTGTACCACTGCCTGCTGCAGACTTCCACCTGTTGTGCTCCCTTCAAAGCTAAACAAGCGAAGCAGAGGTCAGAACTGATGGTCAAGCATCAGACATACAGTATGTTGGGAGTTTGGATACCTCCACATTGCAAACTCCTCATTAGGATTTGTGTCAGTTTCTGGACTGGTAGACTTGTGGTGGCCTGTCATGGTTTCATCAGCATTGGCAGCTACAGGTAACAGGTAATTAAACTCACTTCTTGAGCTTCAGGTGACCTGTCATGGCCTCCCCAACTCTACTCTGACTTGTCGTAATTCTCAACTTCCACTGTTCTGTTTCAACCATCTCTACTCCTCAGTCACGAATAGCCCACAAATGACTATCCAGATCATGTTCATCCATATAAAATCGGTCTATAAACGAAAAAGTGCATTTTGTTATAAATTCATTCTTAAGGACTCTTCCTTAATGTGTCATTTTTTGAAGCTTGAGATGGTACACCAGGTGCAATTCCAGTTCTGGGCAACTCTGCCTGCAAAGTTTAGTTGTGACCCTGATCAAACTCACCTGCCTGTAGCTTTCTAGTAATCCTGAAGACCTTGATTAGCTTGTTTAGGTGTGTTTGATTAAGGTTGGAGCTGAACTCTGCATTAAAGTGGATCTTGAGGGCCAGAGTTGCCCACCCCTGTGCTTTTCACTCAAAGGCCACAGAGGACAGGGAGAAAGATGAATCTGTAGCAGAGTGTTAGCCAGTGAGTGAGAAAACAAAGTGTGACATTGGCCATCTTGGGTTGTTTGGATACCATATACACCACGTGTTCTGGTTCACCCGTAGAGGATTAATCACACTAGCTGGAAGGTGAAAAAAAAATACACACCCAACGCATTAGCAACGGCTGTTATATCATTCTCCATCTCAACACTTTTACGCTTATGTCAAGAAATGAACCACAAATGTGTTTCCACGTAAAATTTTGACTTTTACAAAAAAGTCCATAGCATTAACAGCTTAATATCATCTGATAAATTCTAACTTCACCACAGTATTGATGAAACTATCAAGCTATTCAACCTGTAGTTCTAATCTTTTAAGCACAGATTGACTCATCATTATGCCAAGCTTTATGCACAGGCCTAAAAGAACTACTGATGTTCAAGAACCTCACTTTCAGTCTTACTGTATCTTTCATGATACTAAAACCACAACCGACACATTATTATTGCACACACTCTTATTCTGGGCAAAATAAGCTATAAATATCCACAACATTTTCCCCCTACAACTATAGATTGATATTCTGCAAGCACTCATTGAATTGCTGTCCTACAAACTCCCCAAATCGACATCGTGACCACACATGCTCTTGGGGGAACTTAAACTGACCTACTAACATTGCCTGCGACATCAAAAGGGTCTGATCCAATCAGATGAGAATGAATCTTATTCCGAGCTGTTAAATAGGAAAATTCATGCCCAAGGAGGTCTGAGAAACCCACCGTAATTGACTGGCTGAGCCAGTGTCTAATTTATTATGGCCCTTCTCGCAAATTTAAACACCCTCTTCACTGCCATCATTCATACGGTTTTTTAGACCTCTCAGGACTCCATCAGAGAGAGGGACGGATAAAACCTTTGCCTGGGTCGTCAACCTCTGTTCTTCATATCATCCCCAAGAAAAGGATCACAAGGACTGATGGGAGCCAAGACAAATGATTATGTCAGGCTTGCTAGGGTATAAAAGTCTTTGTTCAACATATTAGCAATTGTAGAAACCAAAAACTAGCTCATAAGGGAAACAGCAGCTAAATGTCAGCTGCATTGCTGGGAAGCTCCAGAGAAAAATGTTATGTGCCAAATGGCACCTAACCACAAAACCTCTCTCTCTCTCTCTCTCTCTCTCTCTCTCTCTCTGAGTGTATGCTGGGAGTGGGAAGGGTTTCTGTCGTGTGCTTTTTCTTTTCTTTTCTTTTGTTGTTTTCTTTTTTCTTGATTTTTTAGTTTTTGTGTGTAAAGATTGATATAGGGTTCTATTTAGTAGTGTGCCGTGCTTTGCACGGATTACCTGGTGTTAGGTATGGCGTCCACAGGTGGAAGGACGCCATTATCTCTCCGTCATGGTTTCAGGTGCGGGCCAGAGGCTAGTGCTACGGTTGAAGGTGTTTTGCTAGCGGTTGGTGAGCAGATAGGCTATGAAAATATAATTTCGGCTTCGAGAATGAATAAAGCCGTAGTTGTTTTCCTTAAAACAGAAGTGTTGGTTGACAAGGTTATTGAAAATCGATTGTGGGTGAAAGAAATTTTCACTACTGTTACCACGCTTTTTGCACCGGCAACAAAGGTGATTATTTCGAATGTCCCTCCGTTCATTGAAAACGAAGTCATAGTGAAAGAACTTGCGAGATTCTGAAAAGTTGTAAGTGAGGTTAACGCAGTTCCTTTAAGATGTAAAAATCCTGCGCTTAAACATGTTGTGTCTTTTAGGAGACAAGTGTTCATGTTTTTGAATTCTCCGGATAAATTATTGGATGTATCGTTTAGAGTGAATGATGGCAATAGCTCGTATCTGATTTTCGCTAGTACGGAGAGTTTGTGATGCTTTGAATGCGGGGAATATGGACATAAAAGACTTTCATGCCCTCAAAAGAAAACTTTGGAAGAACCTAGGATTAGTGGTGAGACAGAAGAGACATTGGTGCATAAGGATGTGGAGGTGAATCAGAAACCAGGAGAGGAAAAATCAGGAGAGGAAGAAGGTCCTGTGGCTGAGACGAGAAAGGACAATGAATTGGAGGTGAGTGAGAACGTTATGACAAATTTAAATAATGTTGATAATGAAAAGCCAAGTTGTAATAGTGCAAATGGTACTGCAGTTGTAAAAGAGCCATTTGTAGATAGTCATGTAGGCCTTCACGTCAGTGATGTACTGTTCGCGAGTATGGAGGAGGATGATATTATGACGCAGAGTCAGGATGACATGAAGGATGATGAGAGTTTGTCGGATTTGTCAGATCTCTGTAAAGTTGATGATGATTTGTACTCCGTAGAGCAGATAAATGCTTTTTTGGACGAGACTAAAGGGAAAAAGGTAGAGATAGGAGATTTTTTCCCTGATAAGGAAAAGTTTGTTGCTTCTGTAGCATGGGCACGTAAAACGTACAATTATACTGTGTTATCTCAACAGAAACGGTATAGACTTAAGAAGTATATAACGACTATAAGACAGGATAAAAAGGATGTGAATGAAAGAAGAACTAAAGCTTTAGGTAAAGCTAAATAAACATTATGGTTTTATGTAGGCCTATGTATCTATTCTTTTTCCTTCTTTACTGTTTTTCTTTCTACTCTTTCCTTTTAATGGAGCATCTTGAAATAGGTTCTCGAAATGTGAATGCTAATAGATTAAATAATTATATGAATGTATTAAATCATGAAAGAACAATCATATTGTGTAAAGGGGGATGTATTAAGGATAATTTATTTTTAATTAGAGATATAATAGATTACGCAATGTTTAGTGATAATGATGTGGGGTTAATATCTCTTGATCAGGAAAAAGCATTCGACAGAGTTGAACATGCTTATTTGTTTGATTTACTGAAGGCTTTTGGTTTTGGTGATGGTTTTATCTCATGGGTAAATTTATTGTACAATGAAACTGAATGTATGATCAAAATAGCTGGAGGTTTAAGTGTTCCTGTTAAAGTAAAGAGAGGAATAAGGCCTTGTAATTGAACCCCTACTGTGCAAATTAAGGGAACAGTTGATTGGTTTACATATTGAGGCGTCAAATATTTTAAATGATGTGAAATTATCATCTTATGTAACTGTAATAATTAGGAACAGTGAGGATATTAAAGTAGTTTTAGAGAATCTTAAATGTTATGGAAGAGCATCATCAGCAAAAATAAATTGGACAAAAAGTGAAGCCTTATGGTGTGGTTCAGAGAGATCTAGTGTCCCACAGCTGCCTAATAATGTTACTTGGAGAAAAGTTGGGTTGAAGTTTCTAGGAGTGTTTTTAGGTTCTAAGACATACAAGGAAAAGAACTGGGAAGGATTATTGGAAAAAGTGCGACTCCGGTTATTTAATTGGAAATGGTTAATTCCCCAGCTGTCCTATAGGGGGAGGGTCCTAATGGTTAATAATCTTGTTGCTTCAACTTTGTGGCATAAAATGGCTGTATTGGACCCCCCCTGCTGCTGTCATTAAGGACATTCAAAGATGTCTTGTAGACTTCTTTTGGACAGGTCTGCATTGGTTGAAACCTGCTGTACTCTACTTGCCTCTTAATGAAGGGGGGCAAGGATTAATTGATATTGGTTGTAGGATTGCTGCTTTTAGATTACAAGCTGCCCAGAGACTATTGTATGGGAAAGATATCTGTTGGGCTCATGTGGCTTGCGGTCTTTTGAGGAAAGGAGGATGACTGGGATTAGACCGACAACTGTTTTTAATAAATTTAAATGATTAGTTGAAATAACTCCTTTTTATGGATCAGTTCTAAAATCATGGAATATTTAGAGAATTGTTCGAGAACAAGGTATTGCAAGTGGATCATGGATTAAGGAGGAACCTCTTCTTTATAATCTGGCTTTACCTATGAAAATCTTGAACACTCATTCAATGCAAGATGCTATGGTGAAAGCCCAGTTTATAAAAGTTGCTCATCTTTGGAGTAAGAGTGAATGGTTGTCTTCAAAGGATATTGCAGCAAAGCTTGGTATTAAATCACTCCGTGTTGTGGAAAGATTAAGGACTGAATTCCTATCTGTAATACCTTCAACAGTTACAGAAGTTTTAAAAGAGGAGGAAACTAAACAACAATGTATTAATGTCATGGTTGAATTTCCAAATTTAGGGGTAAGTGCAGCTGCCGAGACAAGTGCAGGAGATGAGAGGAAGCCATTGAGTTTTAAAACTCCAGAACTTAATTTGTTTTCTGACACAGAAAAGAGAGCATTGTATTATACTTGTGTAAAAGTAATGTATTTTGAGTCATTAAAATGTGTTCCAGACTCTAAATGGCAAGGGATGGAGGGTTTTGATGGGTTACCTGAAGGTAGTTGGAGGACTTTATATAAACGTCCTATTGATAAGAGAACTGGTGACCTCCAATGGCGTATAATACATGGAATACTTTACTTTACTGTAATACTTTACTGTTGAGTTTACATACTATAAAATGGTTGGAGATCTTGATACTTTTAAATTTACTTGGGTTTGAATGATGTTTTATGTGAATTAGAAGATGGAATTTTACAATTGAATTTATGAGTTGTATATTGTTGGCAATCCATGTATTTTGTAAATATTGTTTTTTTGTTAATGTAATAATTGTTAAAAAAATAAAGAAAGACTAAAAGTAAAAAAAGTCTCTCTCTCTCTCTCTCTCTCTCTCTCTCTCTCTCTCTCTCTCTCTCTCTTTGTAAAACCTGAACTAGCTTGCTCGTATATCCACTCACCCAGCAGCAGAATACAGTCATCAGTCTTGTGGTATATATATATATATATATATATATATATATATATATATATATATAAGGGCTATAATTACATTCACACAGTTCAGTTACAGGCACATTCTGACTCCCTTAAATTCTCACAAAGCAATTTAAAGAGTGACTTGGTTAGGTTGTTGTGATGTGATGGAAATGCATTGCTGTTTAAAGGTTAAAGGTTTTGGAAAGAGTTTAATACTCTTATTTAGAAAAAGATGCATACATTTATCAAAAGTAACAGTAAAGATTTTTACATTGATAAAAAAAAACATCCTAAAAAAACATGCATTACAGTTTCCACAAAAATATTAAGCAGCACAACTGGTTTCAATATCAATAAATATGATTTTTTTTCTTGAGCATCAAATCAGCATATTAAAATTATTTCTAAAGTGACAATGAAGACTGGAGGAATGACTGCTGAAAATTCAGCTTTGCCATCAGGAAAAAAAAAGACATTTTAATATGTATTCAAATGGAAAATAAGTATTTAAATTGCAATAATTTGTCACTGTATTTTCAAATGATGATCAAAACTTTTGAATGATACTGTATAAGATGTCATCCATAGGTTTTAGATCAAGTCTTCTAACAGAGATGTGTTCTAAACTCATATTATAACAATCATTCAGAAAGGTAAGTTATTAAAAACTGAAAATGCATGGACTCATATCTTGCATGGACTCATATTAAATACCATTGTGTCATATGTGATAAGACTTTACAGTGTTATGGATGCATCTTTGATATTTACTTTAGTCTGTCACTATGGTTACAGGCGTTATTGGCGGCTTCTGGAATAAATGGGAATCGAAAAATGAACTGACTTCAGTTATCCATCATACGCAGTATTTAAATGCTACTGTGAGCTGTTTTATGAACAGGACAATTTGAGACCCTGTTAGTAAAACATTGACTGTGTGAACGTAGCCCCTGTGAACTGTCGTTATAAATACCTGTGAGTCTCTATTTGTTCTCGCTCTTTTTTCCTCTCTCATTTTTCCTCTCTCTCTTTCTTTTGCAGAACAGCCTGTATTCTGGAGAAGTGCCACTTAATACTGGAGTGCTTATGTAAAACGGCAATAGCAGAGCGATTCCAGCCCACGGGTCTGCCATCACATCCAGTCACAGAAATCAAAACAGCGAGCACCTAACAAACTTCAAAACAGCAGATTCACAACAATACTGATTGCAGTCATAGGTCAGTATAACCATAACCTCATTCTGCGGCACTCCATGCTGAACCTGGATGTAGAACTGCAGGGTTTCGGAGAATCCGTTTTATTTAAGGTACCTAATTACCAAGATACAAATCATTATTCCAAACTCCCAGCATGCTCGGATGTACATTTGAATTACAGAGATTTTCAATGCCCATGTCTGCCTATGTGTCTTCCGGGTACCTTATGATTTAACTGTGTTACGTCTCGCGGTCTACGTTACCCGTTGACTTTAATGAGGGTTCTATACTGCATTCATAATGTGCACTGAGCTGGAGAAAATGCGTGCCATGAAGTCTGGCTGATAGAGACTGAATAAACCATCTCTTATGCACAGTTGTCATGAACGGTGTTGTATTTTAATAGTAATTTAATACATTTATTAAGCATTTAATAGTGTTGTTATAGTTTAGCATTCATGAGCCTGCTCGCTAACAGAAGAACATATAGTATTCTCTCTCAAATATACACTCATTTATCACCCATGTTGCTGACAGCAATTGAGCTGCTGCATGAAGGATGTTTGGCTGCGGTTTTACATTTTAGAAAAAAGGCACTTGAGAAAAATGACAGGCTTTCCGTCACACTGCATGTATACACTGAAGAAAATAAATCAGTCTCTTCTGCTGTTTGTCGGTGCAGATTTAATTAAGGTGTTAAATATTATTTTGTTTCACTGGAGTTGCAGTGTTCTTATAGCTCTAATAGTAGTCCATAACGTTAGTAACGACAACATTGTGGGTTAAATTCTCAGAGAACACTGTGTAGATAAAAATGTATGTCTCCAAATGCAACGATGTAGAAAGAAAGTAGGATGGAGACAAAATTAGTACATGAAGGAGTTCTAAATGACTGTATTGCATTCAGAGGTTTTCTTCAAAGAAAATTGATTTTAAATTTTCGATGTAATGAAAAAAATAAGAACATGATTATATGACAAATATGGTAAATTAAAATTCCATAGAAAATTAACCCTTTAAAAAGAGTTGAATTTATACAAAAATTGTGTATATTTGAAACCCAAGTTCAATTTAAAACTGTGCCTGTTGTGATATTTCTGTAAAATTGTTACATAGCTTCCTGCACATTTTGTAATACATTCAAAGTGAAATTTCCATTCAATGAAACTAAAAGTATGTTTAGGTTTTATTCTAAAAAGAAGAATGTGAATCTGACAAATTTCTATTATAGGTTTTTGTAAATATTGCAGTAATTTGGAAATAAAATACCCTGAAGATTAATCATCTATCCCAATACCAAAATAATGTACCACCTACACAACCCTACCCTAAACCTAGTCGGTGGTGTTAGAAGAAAATCTGAGATAAATACATATTTGCTGCAGCAACTATGCCATTTTTGCTTGTTTCTATGAGTCTATTATCCTTTTATATTGACTCATATTTCACAGATCGCATCCTGGAATGCTGCACATCGCAAGTGAAAGTTGTACCAGGTGGGCTACAGAGCAAGTTTACTATGTCAGAAAAGCATATGGAGCCGGTTATGCAATACAAGAATAAAAATGTATTAGCACTATGGTAAAATGTTTGGTAAACAAAAAAGAAAGTCTTTAATAATCTGCCCCATGATCAGAATTTGTCATAAAAGTTGTTTGTGTTTTACTGCCACCAGTGTTGCTGGAAACTGCATGTATAGGTAAGTTTAGCAAAAATGTGGGTAGAAGCATGATTTTTCCAATGAGCCTACATTGGGTTTTTCTCAACCAATGAATACAAGATGTATGCAGAATACCGGAAATATTAGGACATTAAATAATTTTTTTTGTAAAAGGTATACGTATAGATAAAACATTAAAAGGCCTACAAGCTTATGTCATTTAGTGTGTGTTTTAAAGCTGCATCATTCATGTGGAGTTAAGAACAGGTTTGTTCAGGTGACAGATGGTGACCTAATATTGCTGCTTTCTATAAAATGATTTTATTAGCCTCATCCTGCTTATTTCAGGAGCTGAGAGAATGCAAATGAGGTGGTGCAGATGTTTACAGAAATCCTGCCTGGTCTGTATGGAGCATCGTTCCCTCTGCCAAAACTCCCCGCAAGCCCCTTTCACAGAGCTCAGCAGAAATGACCAGCACACAGAGCACTGAGCGAAGAAATCGCTGAAACAAAACACAAGCTATTACACTCCCCCACTGGAAATATATATTTGTCTTATTGTTAAGGTCAGTGAATTCGGCCCTCTTTTGCTCTCCATCTTTCAAAAGGAAATCTGATTCCCAGCAGGCCTTGAGGCAGGAGCCTCTCTCAACCTGCCTTCTGACTCACATCTCTCTGGGTCTCTTTCACAATCCCTACGTGTCACTGTTTGTCATCTGTAAATGAAAAAAAATGTTATTCCACACGCTCTACTTTCCATGCAAAGTGACATTAGGTGTATTTGCAGAAATCCACAGCCTTGTGGGCTGATGAAAGCCGCCTTTTTGTGCTCGCGCGTCCCCCTCCCCCTAATTTCCTCTTACTTCACACGCGAGGCTGTGAATAGGCCTTTATCTCTCCGTTTGCCGAGCTCTTATCGGCTGAAAAGAGGAAATCATGATTCCGATCCCTCCAGTTCCATTCTCTCCTCCTTTTTGTTAAATCTATCTGTCTTATAGCTGCCTCCTCTGTAATATATCCCCCAACTCTTGCGCTTCATGACTTTATTTCAGCATTCGCTGCCTGAGGGATCTGTTTTGATGTTAATACTTTCATCAGAGGGATTCCGAGGCAATTTTTTTCTGCGCTTTGGTCACCCATGTATATCTCATAATATTAGTGCTCGGTATTAGCTTGACGACAACTTTAAAAATCTCTGGATGTGCCAGAAATGTAAACCGGAACCTCTGGGAGGAATTTCGATCAAACAAAGGAACGAGAAAGCTGAAAGACTGAAGTTCTGTTGTCTTTTCTGCTCTTTTTTTTCCCCCTCCCTCTCTCTCCTTCTCGCTCGCCTTCGGTTCTGTCTCTCATCAGAGGTGAGAATTGTAATGTCTTTCTTCTTAACCTCAGGGGAGGAAATGGCCAGCCTTTCTCCTCAGTGGCAGAGCAGACATTATCTTCTTTTGAAAGCAAAGGTCAAGTGCTAATTTCTGTGCTAAAGTACTTAATGTTTTCTGGCATCCATTATTAAGAGGCTCAGGCTCAGAAAGGGAAAGGGAATGAGACAAGTTGTTCACAATTAAAGCAGATTTGACTAGCCGAAGATAATGATAGAAGAGCAGAGGAAGAGAGGGAGAGCTGTGGAAATAATATGATTATTGACCGACCGTGCCATTGGAACTGACATCAACATCTGCTTCAGAAATTAATAGGCCTTAATCCTGGAAACAGGATGTTGGAGCACATAAAATTCAAATCAAGCAGCATATGCATCAGTCAAAAGCATGACAACACTTTTAAAAATACTGTAAAACCATAGTGCCTTGGAAATTGCATGCACCAAGTCCAGCACAGCTTCTTCTTTTTTCTTTCTTTTTCGATAAGCCATTTTATTTGGAACGTATCTCAAAATATGGTAAAGAAACTTCTATTTCATGCCACTTTTAAAGCAAAATATCTTCTTTTGTGTTTCACAGAAGAAATAAAGTCTGGAATGACATTAGGGTGGATAAACTATTATTCATTTTGAATGAACGATTTCTATAATGCAGCGCCTCAAGAAGCTAAAGACAAATAACAGACAAAGAAGCAACCGCCAAAGAGGAATCAGTGTTTGAGTAAGTAATGGACAGACTGTGATTTACAGTCTGCTGAAAGCTTCCCGCTCCAAGGTTTGTTTTATTTACACTGTTTTTGAGGACAGACATTTGAGCTCCATGCCCAGATAAGAGAGAAAATCAAATTTACATGGAAAGGAGTTCTGAGTCAAATATAATGATAAGAACAAAAGGATGAAAGGAGGAAGGTAGACAATGTCTACTTTTGCTTGTTCAAAAGGCATGTTGTTACATACGTGGATGCATATGAGCTGTCCTTGGCATTGTGTTTCTTGAACCTGAAAAGAAAGCCATTTGCATTGTGTTCATGCTTTGTCCTCCTTTTTTGCCTGACGCAACAGGGTAAGAGTAATTTCATTTAGCCATGCTTGAGTTTTCAGCATCGATCTGTTAGCCGAGTGAATCCGACTGGTCAAGCGTGTGGCGGAAGAGGAAGTTCTACCTGATGAGCAGGAAGAGGGACAAATCTGTGCTTTAGCTCCACTTCACATTCACTTATTGGCTTTTGACACAAACATCCCATATGAGTTCACATTGAGCCTGCTATGGAGAATTGCAACATTTTCTGTATATCATGTATTCAATTTGTTTTCATTTTTATAAGTAATTATCATTATTATTTATTATCAAGCGTTCCATGTAGAGATCAACACAAGTAGAAATGTAGAAGGGAATGTGAAGAGCTTTTGGAAGCTACTTCAGTGTGTGTGTGTGTGTGTGTGTGTGTGTATGTATGTATAAGCAAGTTAGTCCACATTGAGAGTGACATTCCACTGATCATATAACACAAGAGTGACAGTGAACTGACTGAGCCTTCCTCAATAAAGTGACAGTTTAAAGGAGCGCTTCCTTTCTCACCATATCGCCCAATAAATTCTTCTCCATCACTATTTCTATTGCTGCTTGCTGTCTCTGTGTGCCTGTTTTGTGCAATACTGAGAATAAGCGGATAAGAAGGGCTGCTTCATGTTTTATTAATGTTATCATCATTCTCATGAAATTATAAGGTGTTAGTTTAGACTATTAGCAAAATCATGAACAAAATCGATCAAAAAATTATCAAAAACTAAATTTATAATACATATTTAATGCAAAATTAACAAGTGTCATCAGGTAAAGTCATCATGAGTCATCAACAAAGAAACTTCATGATGAGGGATAACAAATGGTGATAAATATGCATAACAGGTGGGAGGAAATGGTTTGTTTTCATGAGTAAATCCACTGTTAAAGTGTTTGCAATCAGTCTAAAAGGAAAGGCATAGGACCGATTGATACCTTAGGGCAGAGGCTTTTGTTAAAGCACAGGACGTTTGATTGTTTTCTACAAATATAAAACATGGGATGAATTAACTAAATTCTTTCACTTTTGCATGCTATTTCAGGATAAAAACTAATCACTAACAATACAGCTAAACATGCCGAGACAATGTAAATTATAATTTTTAAGCATAAAAACATTGTTTCTATTAACACTGTGCTATCACTGCCCTTCAAAAACAGTACAGAATTCCATTTAACATTTAGCTTGTGTACCTTTACTATTGATCATGGCAACAGTAATTCATCAAATGATGATCAAGTAATGGAAAAGATGTGAGCACACCTTTAAAGAGCTTGAACCTGATTCGCACAATTCCTTCAGTGAATCAGGTCTGGTTCAAATTCAGTGAATTCTCCTCATAATGTGGCAATGTGATTCTTAATGTTTTCCTAATGTATACACTGCTGCACATTTTACAGATCCTTTCAATCATGGCACACAGGCCTCTGTTATTTGAACAGGCATTGACACCCGTGTAATAATGAGCTGTGAAAGATCCCAAGAGCTGTGACCTGTGCGTAATATAATGTAACACTCATTTACCAACAGGAAGAGTTCAAAGATCACCCGTCAGGAGGGAAGAGCTCAATGTACTCGCATATCTTTCAATACTAATGAATGAATTATATTCAGGTTTAGTACAGGAAACGTCTAACAGGTGAAAGGCTAGCAAAGGCCTTTATCAAACAATACAGATCACAACGGTTGTCTAAATTTAAAGATCATATGAAGCATTGAAATTGTCAGAAATTATATTTGAAATCCATTGAGTTATTCACAAAAATCAGGGGAAAAAAAGTTTGCAACGAGTCATTTGCTGAGCCTTATTATTATGGTTTCATCAGGGGTTTTTTTTCATCAGGTTCATTTTTTATATGCAAGTATTAGTATGTAACGTCTAGAGCAGGGGTGCCCAACCCTGTTCCTGGCGATCGACTGTCCTGCAAAGTTTAAATCCAACTCTAATTAAACACACCTGAAGCTAGTAATTAAGGTCTTCAGGATCACGGCAAAATTAAAGGCAGGTGTGTTTGATTAGAGTTGGAGCTAAACTTTGCATGACAGTCGATCTCCAGGAACAGAGTTGGGCACCCCTGATCTAGTTCAAGTTTATTTGTATAGTGCTTTTTACGATACAAATCATTGCAAAGCAGCTCTACAGGAAATTAAGTTTCCACAATATAATTTATATATATTTAACTTATGGCAAAATTTGGTAATTCTGTATGTTGTCTGAGCATTGGCATCCTCTGAGGTCCTCTGAACACCTGAGAAAAGATAATGGCAACCCCTCAGTCATCTCAGATCATTTAAGGGTTGGATCCAGACTGAAGCTTCTGTAATTCCTAGTTAGCAGAAACTGAGAAACAAATCGAGACATAATTAGCGTAGCTGCTGTTCCATCTAAGCAAAAATAATTTGTTCAACCCAAGCTAAAGAATAATAATGTAGACTTGATCAGATACAACTGCAGTACAAGATTATAAGATGCATTATGTGAATGCTTGGCTAAAGAGATGTGTCTTTAATCTAGATTTAAACAGAGAGAGTGTGTCTGAACCCCGAACGTTATCAGGAAGGCTATTCCAGAGTTTGGGAGCCAAATGTGAAAAAGCTCTACCTCCTTTAGTGGACTTTGCTATCCTAGGTACTACCAAAAGTTCCGAATTTTGCGACCTTAGGGAGCGGGTTGGATTGTAGCGTGGTAGAAGACAAGTTAGGTACGCAGGAGCTAAACCATTTAGGGCCTTATAGGCAAGTAATAATATTTTGTAAATGATACGGAACTGAATAGGTAGCCAGTGCAGAGACTGTAAAATTGGGGTAATATGATCATATTTTCTTGGCCTGGTAAGAACTCTAACCACTGCATTTTGTTTATTGAAGATCCAGGACAACCAGCTAGCAGTGCATGGTAGCATGTTTTGAAGCTTGGCAATGATTCTAAGATGGAAGAAGTTGCTGTCTAATATAACACACAGATTTTTGACTTTAGAGGACGTAACAGTGCATCCGTCTAGTTGTAAACTGTTTTTTTTTTGGTTCAATAAGTAATATCTCTGTCTTATCTGAATTTAATTGGAGGGAATTATTGGTCATCCAATCTTTTAAATTTTTTACACAATCTATTAGCTTAGATAGTTTAGAAGTTTCATCTGGTCTTGTTGAGATATATAGTTGAGTATCATCAGCATAACAATGAAAACTAATCCCGTATTTTCTAATAATATTACCAAGAGGCAACATGTATATTGAAAATAGCAGAGGACCTAGGACAGATCCTTGTGGTACTCCATACTTTACTGGTGATAATTGAGATGACTCCCCATTTAAATGAACAAAGTGGTCTAGAGGTACAAAACGTACATTTTTGTACATTTGGATAGATTGTGGAACAATATGTTTTAAACGTAAACATTAATATGTATTTACAGCTAAAGAAACAAAATATTCACAAATCTTTTATATCATTACTGTTTTAAAGTAAAGTCTTATTTGACATTGTGTTATCCTTTGAAACAAATTGCCAGCAAAAGTCGGACAGAACAGAACAAAATGCCATTAGTAAGTTATTAAAAGTAAATGAGTAAGTTGTGTTTGATAAATTTGATTTTCAAACATAATGTCTTTGATATGACAAGTGAATACAATATAATGGAGTCAGTCATACACATGAATGGCACACGATTTAGCTATTGGCTACTTTTATGGTGGCTTTTTGTTATAACACCACAGTCTTGACAACATTCATTCATTGTTGGATAACCTGCAGTCTATCCATATTTATCACTATTGCTCTGCATTGATTTTTTGCCATGTATTCATTTAAAGTTAAGAAAACAAGCACCTATGACATAGTGTTTAGCTCTATGAAGTAATTTTAATTTCCAATCTCAATGTAAGGCTGTTTGTTCTGCCAAAAGCACCCCAAACCACATAAAACAGAATCCACATCACATTAAACAGAATCTGAATCAAGTTGTATCACAGCGAAGATGAATCGTTACAATCGTAGCAGTAAAATCTGGCTCAATATCCTATTACTGTGTTACAGATCTGTTGAGATTTTCAAACATCCACTCTGCTGTATTCCCTGAAGTATACAGCACTTATTTACATTCCCAAACAACTTTTCAACCGCACACATAATCTGAGTCACTCGAGACGCTCTCCTAAACAGCACGCTCTCTAGTCGAGAAAGTACTGAGCTAGAGGAGTCCCCAAAGTCTCTCCAAGCATTTTAGAATTATGTTTAATTTAAGGGGAAACATCCTTTATTTATTTCTCTATCTCTCTCTCTCTCAAGTCTCGCTGCTCTAAAGTCTTCTCCTCCAAAGGACTGATGAAGCCTGACTGTGACATCTGGGGAAATCAAACCATGGCATCCTATGGTAAAAGAACACACTTACACGCACACAGAAATGTGCATACACATTAAAGCACACTGCTTTCAATCCGTGATTCCTCTCAACCCAACCCTGAATGCTCAAGGAGTCATATTGAGTTGTCTTTCTCCCAGGCTGATAGCATTCTCTGCGGGCTTCCAGGGAAACTAGATTACAGCATTAATGACAAAACTGTGAAATAGGTTTGACAAGAATCTGTTAGAGACATGCACACACAGAAGCGTGTGTTTAAAAATATATACATAAACGTCCAATTTAAAAAAAAAAAAAAAAAAAAATTTAGATTAGCAACACAGGCTCAACATAGGAACAAGCCTTTTGCAAAACATACACATTCAATTCACATGAAAACCAGTGGTAGTAAAACATAACTTTTAATCCTTTTTACGTAAATTATGATTACAGGGACAGATTATTGATTGAATCACATTGCAGATTATATTGCATCACAAAACCAGCTCCCTTTTATGGTTTTTCTGATGCAGTAAATTTGCTCGGTAACCCACCTGGTAAAGCATTAAACTTTTAGCACCACTCACCATTGCATTTCGAAGCTGCCGCAATACTTACAACAACCAATGTAATAAAAGTTACCAGATTTATATTTATCGGTTTCAGATAAAAAATGAACATGCTTTTAGTGCCCCACACTGGATATTCAACTTTAAAAGTGTGCCAAAATGTGCATAAAGCAACATGATATCATTCAACATCTTTCAAAGATTTGTTCCCACCAACCTGGAAAATCAATCTTATTAAGCACTTATTGTATCAATCTACAACTTTGTTTTTGTTTCCAGGTTGTCAAAATAAGAAAATCAACCAATCAGATTGGAGCTTACTAGGTCAACTGAAAGTGATTTCAGTTTTGTGTGCAGTACACATCAGAAGGCCTGTCTGAGGCTGAGTCTAATGACTAATCATAATGAGCTTGTAAAATGCTTTCGAACACATGGAAGAGAGGACACAAAATGCTTCTTATGCCTTTTCTAGAGCTTGACACTACAGATCATCATTAATTTCCATTGTGTGGAAAAGAGCAGTGTGAACTTCCATCAAAATTTCTATTTTAGTGTTCCACAGGAGATGAAAATTAGTAATGAGTTTTGAACTACACGAGGAGTAAATAATTAATGTTTAGGTGAACTTTCACGCTTACAGTGATTTCTATAAATAAAATTTCCCATATTCACACAAACTCCTACCAGGTACAACAGCAAACCTCATTTTTAGGGGTGACCTTTGTGAATGAAAGCTTGTGTGATGGAAATGGTCTGGAATCTCTCATGGAAGTGCTTACTCTACACTTGACCTATCGACATTCGGCAAGTGAAATTTCCTCTCAGCGGAGCGTGACCTTAAAGGCCGATGGTTTACGTCAGATCTACGTTTCCCACAAGGCCAGTGAGAGAAGAACATCTCAAAATGTGAGCTTTTCAAAAAAACCTGAAGTATCTCTTTTAGCCTCTCCGTCTGTGATTCCATCCCTCTCTTCCTGTTGTTTTCAGATCCTTGTCGAAAATGTCAGCTGAGATGGGTCTTTGCCGAGCAGAGTTGGTGTTTAATAAGCACCCTGATTCGCTCCCATCTGCTGGTGAATGTGATGATTCTGTTTGGGCTGTAGGGTACTGGACGTGCTATTGATTTTGCAGTATCAATTGATATCTGGTGAGGAAGTGTGAGGGGGAGAATGATGAAAACAAAAGAAAGTATTAAAGATTTTCTATCCACTGAAATGGTGCTGATGATCAGCCGAGGGATCTGTGGACCTCTTTCAGCCCTCATTTACTCTGACCTGAAAACCAAAGGATGATGTAACTGACTATTATGATGTAACTTATTACATAGTTACTACATAGTAACATCACAAAGGAACAATGCATACCAAAAAAAATTTGGTTACAAATCCTACTGCTAGTTTGAAGAACATATTCAAGTAATCTTTACTGCCATAATGACATGCTTTTGATGCAACAGCCACAATATATTTAAATACAATTTAAATACATGTGGGGGGGGGGGGGGTGTACTTCAAAGCAACAGAAGAAAAGAAAGAATTTCTTATTTAAAATGTAAATATGTATTTTCAAAATAATCACAGAGTAGAAAGATTTACATATTGTATTACATTCTTATTATTTAATATAAACATACTTAATGTGTTTTCTTTATAAAAAAATGTTTTAATATAAGAACTTTTTGGATTCTTACAATTTAGTTTTACCATAAACAAAAGCAAAATGAACTATAATATGGAAGTAGAATTTTCACTTATGATAAAACTAAAATGTTATGTTTAATTTATCTTACTTATATATATATATATATATATATATATATAAAACATAGCCGATATGAGTTCTGAACATCAACACTCTGGGTCAATTGAAAATACTTTTATTTATGTGTCTATCTATCTATCTTTTCATTTATTTTGCCTTTAAACAAACTAATTTAAAAAAAAAAAAATCTATTAGACCATAATAATATGAACATTAAATAAACGACACTATAATATTCACTTGAAAAAGTGAAATGACAAAGACAATTCATAGCAGTCAATTAATAAATGAATCCTGTTTGGACATTGGACACTGAAAAAGAAACATCGGTGACTCCTACAAGACGAAAAAAGGTTGGTGTCAATAACACATTCATTCATCCTTTCATAATGTGGTAAATCTCAGTTTGAAAGACTTTTTAAACTTCTTCAAGAAGTGGACAACAAGGGTACTCGCATGCACCTCATGCCTCCAGAGAACTGCTAACATTCTAAACGCCGATCCCACATTTAATATGACATTTCAGATTGGATTTATAGCATATCATCAGAAATTCCCAAGACTACCTAGTCAGAGTGAAAGAACGACTTTCCGATATCTAGCCCTTTGGCTTTGCATCCATATTGATTTCTTGGAGCAGATTTTAAATCTTGTTTCTGTAGTGAACACGGGCCTGAGTGTGCATACTCTACAGTGAGATTATTCAAATTTATCAAGATGAATTATTGACTCAAGATTAAATCGTGGAACACTGGGGTCTGTCTGTGATTCTGACCAATTCTAATACAAAGAACATTCTTCAAAATGCACATCAAGTTTTGTATGAATTACTGGCACACTGCAAAAATGGAATTCCAATAATTTAGCCCCAGCAATCACAGCACTAAATCTGATGTAAGAGTATGCTATGCCCATCAGATTCACACCAGTCTTTTGTGATAATATTCCTGTCTTTGTGTTCCTGGTCTTAACGGATCAGCATATTTGACCAAATTTACATTTCCGACTTTGACTCCATTTGCTTAGCAACTTGCTGATATAATATGAAAGACTTTTTTTAAGGCAAGTCCACACTGCAATCATATACTTCCTCATTCTTTACCATCATGCAAGCAGAGCTCATTTCTGTTTAAATAGAGAAAGACCAAAATCTCCAACTCTATTGGCCAGCAATAGTATCTTTGGTTCAATTCACACACATATAATGTGTAGTCTAGTTAACATGCAAGCACATGTGATTTCATGTTTTTGTTTTATTTTAAATAGCCTTAAGCTTGGAAAATACTCTACATATAAATCTTTCCCAGGTCAGCCACACATGCAAACTCATAAATATGCGACATGAGCCTCTTCATAACCCAGGAACAGAACATTTTTACCCACAGATAGAGATCTTCAACTCAGCCAAGCTGAGAATGAAATCTTGTGAACTGAAATGGAATTACCATTTGCTTCTTCGCCTGCAACTCTGCCTCTAAAAGCAATTCCAATGCAACTCCTGCTGTGGAGCCAGCCGGTCTAGTACTTGCTGTAGTCACTGCCAAGAGTTTGCACTTGCCCATATCTTAACGAATTCTTTCTTTTTCTCATTTAAGAATGAATATTTGATTTGTTGTATTACCACTAGTCCTTCCAAAGTTACTCCTCAGTAAACATAACAGATGAATATAATACAGTAACATGCAACAAATAAGACTTGTGAACCCCTTGTGAAAAATAAGCATGCTTAATTGTACTGAATGTGCACTAGTAGTGTATTTCAAATTTTAAAAGAATATTTAAAAAACTGCTTTGCAGACAATATAATATTAATAAAATAAAAGGCCACTTAAGTGTATTTAAAGAGAGATACATTTCCCTTCAAAGTGCATTTTATCTATATGTTAAAAAAAAACATTTATTTTGACTAAAGCATTTTATTATATTGTAGTGTGTTATTCAATATTAAATTTAAAGTTAGTTTATTAAATTAAAATGTAGTGAATTGCAACTCCATCATGTGTTATTACAAACATATTTAAATAGGCCTACACTGTAAAAAAAAAAAAAAAAAAAGTTTTTAAAAGTTGAACCAAACTCGGAAATCTGCTGAAGCTGGTTGCCTTAAAATTTTAAGTTGGCTCAAATTCTTTTCTTTTTTTTTACAGTGTACATGACAAGTTTCAATACAATATTTCAGTTCACCATGAATATCGTCAGTACATTTAGCAGTACACTGTAACCGTATTTCAAAGACAGCCCAAGTAATTATGAATTTACATATAAATATATACTTAGGTGCTACTTAAGTTGGTTGAAAATGCACTTTTAATTCTGTAAATTACATTTAAAACAATAGCAATTAAAATGTAATTAAGTGTCCCCAAAACATTACATTCAGTTCATATGTAAGATTTTTAAGTATCTTTCCATATAGTACTATAAGTATACTAAATTCTATCTTTCTCACAAGGGACAAACTAACACGTTTTACAAGAACCAAACAATTCTCAAATTCTGTGCATCAGTAAATCTGCATTTACTCTTTTGCTCATGTTTGGTAATCCTCCAACAGAGCTGCAGAACCTTCAGTTATTTCAGAGCCAAGAAAAAAAGCTTTAATATTCATCATATTCAAACATGTTCTGCTCTTCTAGTGGTTTTGTGCTACCCATCCTCTTATTACTTTATTTTTGCTCTCATCAAATGGTGCAGTTTAGTTCCTATTTATACTCCCGATTCTCCTGCAGTTTTATTGGCCGTTCCCACACCTGCAGTGATTCTCTGCCGTGAGACTGCCGCTGCAAATTGCAACTGCTCCAGTTACATATCCCTGTGGCACATCTCAATCTCAGGTCCATCGCTATACACACTGTACAAAACAAAACTAATCTGTTATAATCTAACATGTATTATTAACACTTACTGAGCAAAGTCTAGAAACTGACCTATTACTAAACTCTCAAAGATTAAGAAAACAAGGCTATCAATGCATTTTTTTTTTTTTTCTCAAAAGGCTCCTAAAATAAAGTATTCAGATCTTTTTTTATGCATTCATAAAGAATTGCTTGAGGATGTGGGAAAAGGTTAGACACGGTATCCATAAAGGTACACCTTTAATATGGTAACATCTAACTGGTTGTATTTGAGTCAAAGATATTATTTAATATTGCCGAATCAACCTAAATTCATTACTTCATACCAACAAAACAACATTTTATGGGTTTAATCAAATTGCAGGTTGCCACTTTTTTACATGGTTTCATGAAATGGTGGCAGGAGGAGTTAAAAACCAGTGTTGAGTGTCCAAGTCCGAATCCAAAACCATATTTTCATGGTGTTGGTTTTGTCATGGACTCAGTCTTAACTCAGACTCAATCCTCTTTTGTTTCGGTATTAACTGGGACTCAAGTCTCTCAAAACAAAAAAGGTACAAAAGCTGTTACTGGAGTTGTATCTTTTCAAAAAGTACACTGTTGTACCTTATTAACTAAAATGTAGATATTATTACCTAAATTTTACATATTTGTACCTTTTGTACCCAGTGATAGTTTTGTACCTTTTTTTTATTAAACCTACTCAGGTCTTGGCAAGGACTCTTGAACAAGCTGGTCTTAATTATAGCACTGGTTAGTATTTTGTTTGGTGGGATTGTATAAACAATTATGATCTTTTTGTGGAACTCCATTTCAGAAAATCGCTTTTGGGGTGTAGAAAAACATCAACATGTTTGGCTGGCTTTCTGTAATTAAGTTGGAGAAGCTTCCTAAAGAGAATCTCTGGGTGCTATATCAGTTTCAGGGGTTTTGAAGTGCTCATGTTGTGTTGGTTGAGGTAGTTGTTGGAAGTTTTAAATGACTAAAATGAGGTCAGTGTAGACTAGGTGTGTAGAAGAACAGCATAGAGATTTCAAACTGCAGCTGCAAACTGAATTCCAGAGCAGGTAATGTGTATCAGTGGTTACAGGCTGAGTATTATCAACAATACGCAAAGAGCTTTGCTTTGCCATGTATCAGGAAAAAAATAAAGTATGGAAATCCCTCCAACACTGCTTCCCCTGGTTTACTGACTTCCATGAGAGAATAATAACTGACAACTATGAAATGAGTGCTTGTTGAGCAGATTTTAAATGGGAGAAGCTGTTTGGTTGTGCCTTGAAGCATAGCAAACCTTTGAGTGCGGCTATGATCACTGATCCAGAGAAAGATCAGAGCAGAGGTTCGCTTGAATAACTGAAGAGAGTAAAATGGATTTACGTGGGCTGATGGTAGCAATTAAAACTAGCCCATGTTGTACAGGATGTTTTTGTTCAATAAGTGGTCTAGAGGAGAGTAAAAACAAGCAGAAACAAGAGGCAACACAAGAGGCCAGGGCTTCAACAAGTATGGAAGTACAGACACAAAGGGTACAAAGATAGCAAAGGTAAATAGAATTGAAGCCACTGCTGCTTGGAGAGGCAGTGTAACATTAAGCTCTACCTGGGGACAAAACCTGTAGATGGGCAAATAGAAACAGTATGAGGACACAATGGGGATTGAGGGAAGGGATTGTAATAGGCACAATATAACTGGGAGATCAAGACCTTGGTGGCTGTGAGCATTGAGCATCGTACAGGAGATGAAAGACAAATCCAAACTCACTGGAAAAAATGTGACTGAAACGAAATTTCTGCTACATGTTCTACAATGTTGCTTCCGGTGTTGGGAGTAGTCACATAATCAAATGACATTTTACAAGTAACTAGCATTAATTTTAAATGTACAACAAAATATCTTAGATATGTTTTCAAATAAGTAAAGCGAGTTGCTTTGTTTTCCCATTTATTCACTGACTCCTCTCCTGTCTCCTGTGTTGAGTAAAAATGGGAGTGAGGTGCAGATGCATTTCCTTCAGTCTGAATATTTGATTCCTTCAGACTTCACTTCTGGTGTGAAAGGGCCTTTACAGTTGCCAAAAATACCATAACAAAAACTTTTTGATGTTTTGTTACTAAAAACAAACAAGCAAGCCCAACCTAGGTGACAAATGCAATGCATTACTTTCCATAAAATGTAATATAATTAGTACAATATTGTAATGCATTAATTTTAAAAGTAATTTCCCCCACACTAGTTGCTTATTTCATGTATTTCAACACTTTCAATGTTAAATGTCTTATGAGTGGTTAATACTCTACTATCTTTTAAAATAGAGTATTACCTACCTAAAACCCATCCTAAATCTAGTTTGATAGTGTTAACAAAAACACATGTGAGATAAAAATACATTTTCTGATGAAACCATGCCATTTTAGCTCAAGTCTTTGAGCTCTTTTAGCGTGACTCATGTTTCACTGGACTTCTTATCTATTTTACTATGTGAGAAAAAAACATTTGGAGCTCGTTATGTGATGCAAATGTCAAAATGGATTAGTTTAGAAATCACGCACTACGGTAAATAGTGTTTTGAGGTCAAAGCATAGCATTGTGCAAGTAGCATAGGTCTTTATTTATTAGCTATCTGCCCTGTAATTATAATTTATGCGATAATTTGATATCAGTATTTTATTGCCTCTAGTCTTAATTTCAGCTGGAAATCACAGTGAATTGTATGTAAACGTATGTTTCTGGAGTTTTGAAAAACTGTAGGTAGAGGCACATTTTCCCAATGAGTTTATGATGAGAAATACGGTCATCATCACGACACGTGAATTTATAGGATTTCCAAAGGTGCACAAGACGGATGGGAGGCAGTAGGAATCTTTGAAGGTCCACTGGTGGCCTCTAAAACCTGGCTTAACAAGTCTTTGCTGTCAAGTGCATCTAAGAAGTTCTGTGTGAGGGTAAAAATGACAAGTGAGAATAAAATCGTCACATGGATATTTTTAACTAAAGTGAACTGGACTACCATCACTCTGCTCTGTTGCAGTTTGCAGGAAAAAGGATGTGGGCTGTGATATGGCGGCTCACTGGACAGAAACCATAACACTAATTATTTGTTATTACTGGAGAAACTCCAATCTCCTGGTAGTGCAAGCGACAAGTACTCCATAGCCTGGCTCGCCTCGTGTTGCTACTGGAAAACAAGAAAGTCGCAAAACAAGCTAGCAAAAATTCCTTTGGGTCCGTCAAGGATCTTTTTCAGCAGGTGAACATTTTTGCAGACTTGTGGGTAGGAGTAATGTGGGAACGACCTGTTCTTACTCATTATGTTCCATTCACAATGTATTTCTCTTAACGACAGATACAGCCTCAGTATTATTGAAGCTAAGTGGGCAAAAACAGAAACAAACACTTTCAAAGGTCTTCAAAGTATTTCGATGAACAGTGATATAACACACTGTATGTCTTTAGGAACAACCTTGAAACATGAGATATGAACTTTAAGCTCTGTGCTCAGCATGTAAACAAATATAGATGGCTGTAATATGCTCTCCTTTGTCTCTCAAGGTCACGTATGTCCTTGATGAAGTAGGCCTGCACCGGAGGTCATAGAATCAGCACTAGAGCAAACCAATGGTCAGCACTACTGAAGGACAGCATACAGCCTCACTAATGGGAAACACTTGCCACTTTCAGTGTCTTTAAGATTTAGGTTTAATTAATTCAATGTGCTTGTCCTAATTTGAAGTGGAAATGCCATCAAATGAAATCATAAACTGCCCGAAATAGCAAATTATGGTTCAAACAATGGTGTGAGTTTGAGGCAGGGCTACCTATAATGGTGTGTTTGGACTTTTTTTTTTACCGTTCTGTTTGGTCCTGTAGAGGCATTATCCTTGAGAACACTGGCAATGACACAAATTTAACTTATTTTAAATATTCGTTTAAATAAAAAATATTGCATAGCTCTGGATAAAGATGCATTTGTGTTATAAGGTCTTTTGTTAAAAAGTCTTTGTTTTGAATTGAAAATGAATTTACATATTCTATAAGTATAATTATTTATGTATAAGATATTCTGCATGCAGCAAATATATGAGCACTTTTAGACCTTTTAGCTATTTTTTTTCCCCTGTTGCACTCCTAACACAGTAGGGAGAAAGACTTTATGTCTTGATAGTCTTGCTCTGCTCATTAAGAGTGCCCTGGTGAATTGTATTGTTTTTGACCAGACAGCGCTTTGTTTTGACTTTGTTTATGTTGTGTTATGACCCAATCAGCTCTAGTTGTTATTGTATCTCTCTGTGGCACATCATTGTTAATATTTGTTAATGAGTTAATTGTTAAACGCAGTGCAGCTCTCTTTGTCTCTGCTGCATTTCTTCTCTCAGATGCAACTCAATTAAATATGTATGTAGTCCAATAAATAGATAAAACAGAAAGCAGTTATCAAAAATACTGCCTGCATGGCCTTGGTGATGTTAGCTGAAAAGTTGTTTTGGTTTCTCTTCAGGTGCAGCAAGTTATTACATTTTGATAAAACACTTTTTCTTTGCACTTTATTGCACTAAAATCTTGTGCACAATGAAAGCAGGAACATGCAATGTTTACAAATGAACTGAAAATGACAAATGAAACTAACATGAGCCCTTACTTCATTTTTTTTTTTAATTATTACAAAATGCAAGGTCATACAAACTATATACTACATGCTGCCCTAAAAATAATCTAAATTAACTGTTTTTATTAATGTCAAAAATATTGGCAACATCACTGAATGCACCTAAATACATTGATTTATACCAACAACACTCATTAAATCAGGTAGTAATAGCAAGTTACCACTTTTTTACAAAGAAATTATTTTATATATGTGACCCTGGAGCACAAAACCAGTCTTAAGTCGCTGGGGTATATTTGTAGCAATAGCCAAAAATACATTGTGTGGGTCAAAATTATTGATTTTTTTTTTATGCCAAAAATTATTAGGATATTAAGTAAAGATCATGTTCCATCAAGGCATTTTGTAAATTTATTACCGTAAATATTAAAACTTAATTTTTGATTACTAATGTGTAATCAAAGGACTTCATTTGGCGATTTTCTCAAGATTTTTATATTTTTGCACCCTCAGATTCCAGATTTTCAAATCGGCCAAATATTCCATACATCAATGGAAAGCTTATTTATTCAGTTTCAGATGATGTATAAATCTGAATTTTGAAAAATTGACACTTAAGACATTTAAGAAATTTGACTAAAATGCAATCCATTTAAATATCTTAATGTAAATGTATCAAATGCTTTGAAATATAAACAGTGTTTGTTAGCAATAAATATAAAACGTGTATCCAAACGTGGAGAGAATTGTTTGTGAGAGTGAGAGAAGGGCAGCTGAAGTCACAGAGGACGGTGGGACAGTGGCTGAGAGCCAGATGTTGTCACAGACAGCTGCTTCCTAATGCAGGGACGGAGAATGTGATGACACATGCGAAAGACAGTAGCGCTCGTTCCGTTTCCCCATCATCCCATTCAACATTGTGTATTTTCTCTGCACAAAAAGAGAAGACCTCACTTGTCCTACACGGCTATGGATGCAATATTATTCACAAACCTGTGCCACTTACACACCCACAAGAATATATCCCACTGGAACTAAAAGAAATGCAATCTTCTGCACTATTTTTATGCACACACACACAACATCCAAGCGCTCAGCAGTGAATATCAGTGTATAATGAGAAACAAAGCCACCATGAACAATAACAGCAATAATAAAGCGTACCATATCCATGCATCTCTGCCAATTAACATTGCTGCTACTATTTTTAACAATCCCACGGCAAATAAATGTCTAGTTAAATTAAAAAGTGGAAGATATGATACGAAAGCATATTCTTTGCAATATTTCAAAACGTGCAATCATTTTGCAGTTATGTGTTCGCAACAAAGTCTATAGGGTAAATAAACCCAGCTTTCTTACACAATCATGTGCGAAATGCATTCTAACAATTAAAGCGCAAAAGCTATGAATGTTTGTTTGCAGGCTTCAAATAATTCCCTTGTGGCACAAAGCATACTTACCCATTCCGCTAATTGCAAACCATGCACAGTAATGATAAACTAAATTTGGAAAATGTCTCCATTATGTTACATTAGTTCCACAGTTTAAGGCAGCATCTGAGGAAATCAGTTATGAAAACAGGACTTGAAGGCTAAATATTGCTGGGGTGTGTGATTGTGTGATGCGTTTTCGGTTTGTGCTGGTGTCCAGGAGTGAGAAAAAAAACAGCTTATTACATCACATAATTAAAGGAAGCCCTGGGATATGCAACGGAAATCCCTGAGGTGCATTTGACATTATTTGATTGTATTGATTGAGACTGGAAAAGAAGCACATCAGACAGGCCTCACCCCAGAGAGCAACAGTGTTTGATACGAGTCTGCTGACGTTTTTTGGACATTTCCACTCGCAGGGAAATTTCCTCTTCATTGTTGACCATAATAAGACTGAAGCGAACATGTTCGCTCCTATTAAAACTACAACTCCATTAAGAAAGCGCCTGTGACTCAGTTCTGGGAGGCGATGCTGAGCTTGGATGGCCTTCCTCAAAGCATTCATTAAATGGTTGCTAATAGCAACATGCAAGAGAACATCTATGCAGTGAAAGCCTACTCTAAATCATGTTTAACTTTTTCGGTGATCTTTAAAATATTATTTAAAGCAAACACCACAATAGTACAATCCAAAACCTGAAATACACAGGTGCCTAATATACACTCGGTATCCTACGGTGTATATATTAAACCGTCAGTGTTCTCTGCACTGAAAAAAAAGGTAACCTAAAATGGTAACATATTACCATTTACTGGTTTTATTCAAGTCAGAAATATTACTAAAAAACACTGATAAATGTTTTTTGTTACCAACATGACAACACGGGTTAAATCAGGTAAAAATAGCTTTTAAAAGGTAACAATTACAGGTTACTTTTATTGCATTGAATATTATTGTAACCTGAACACTAGAATAGAATAGAATAGAATTCTTATGACCTTAGGCAATAACAGAAGAAAATATGCCATTGCAATACCTCACAGCCAGACTTCTCTCCTCATGAAACATTCAGAAACAATATGGAACAAGAGAATATGCAACAGCATATTGTTTTATGCATATAGATGCAATATGCGACAGCGTATTGTACAGTGTTTGGAAGGGGTTTTGCCTCCGTCACAACCTGTACGCAACTTTTGCATGGGTGATTGGGGCTCAGAAAGTTCTGTGTTTGGAAAAGTAGCGTTCCCTACAAATCCGCACCGACTTTTAACTCTTTTTAAGGGGGGAAGTCAAGATAGCATCTTTCATTTAACATTCAAGCTTTGGGTGATATATAATAATGCACAGAGAGCGGCAAACCTAGAGCCACAGCAGGAGCTTCACGGCGAACACGACAAAAGGAGTCTTGTTAAATGTATATATATATTTTTAAGAAGGCTCTTACCGAATCTTAACACATGTGGCATCCCGTGAGAATATCCCACACACAGTAAGAGCAGCAACAGCCCAAGCCATCTCTGATGAGTTACCAGAGGAGAGCACATCTTCGTGATGCCTGCGATACACTGCATGTCATTCCCCTGGATGGATCGTTAGATTCCCACTTATTTCTGCTTTGTTTTTGTCAGCGATGTGATCACGGCATGGTCACTGAGACCGAAGAGGGCACTCCATATCAGCGATGCTCCGCATGTCCGTCTCACTGCGCAAAGGAGCAACCTTCCGACCGGGCGTCCATGTTATAGAAGGGAAATCCAGGAGAAATCCATGTACGGGTGGCCTGGAAGAGCAGAGCAACACGGGGATGAGTGATGAGAGCTAGTGTAGCGGATCGCAGAAGCGGCAGCGACGAGCGCAGGCTGCTCGTGTAATGCTGTCTACTGCACTGCTGCACTCACACTGACGTCGAGCCGAGAGCAACGCGAGCGCAACACTGACCACTCACAACATCCATTTCCCACTCTAACATGCTTCACGTCTCAAAGCGAATGCCGTGCATGGATGTAACATCTCTGTTCATAGGTATCATGCTCAGATGATCCTTCAGGCGCAGCCGTTTGTCTGTGCAGCCAATACGCTGTCTCGGGTATTTCAGACAAAAAGGATTTTTTTTCACATTGTTTTCATCTAATGCAACTGCAATCATTTGTTAGATTCCGAAACTAACTCAAAACCCTACGACGCACGTGCTTTCGTATAAATGCACTTTTATTTATTCTTCCTACTGCTCTCGTAAACTGCGATTACTTCGCAAAAATAATAGTAGGCTAAATAACAGTTTTGGGGGGGGAAGAATATCCTACTGCACATAGATTCTGCTACAATAAAACTATGCTAACTTGGTATTATTCAGAAATGACAGTAATATTCTGGAAGGGGATCTCATGTAAATGATCATGTTTTATTATTATTATTATCATCATCATGATATTGTTCATGCATGTTACAATAAATAATTAACAACTGAAGCCTAATCGTTTTCCATATATATGTGTGCGTGTGTGTGTGCACGCGCGTAAGTTATTCTATTCTTCCAGTATCTGTTTCCGCGCTGACAAAATACGAAGATGACAAAATAAGAACATATCGAAGATTATATCTGTAGCTATACGGTGCTCTTTGAGCTCTGGGGCCTTTAAAACCAGAAAAGGGCCTAATGAGGACGAACCCTGTACAACTTAAATTAAAAAGACCTCGATTGTGCCCCTACTTTCAAAATAGGCTTAAGATGTGCACTAGAATAGATTGCCTTGAGCTGATGAGAGAGCTGGTGGCTGTCAGCACCACGGACAGCGACGACAGAGGCTCCTCAATCCACTCTACTGTATTTCATCAGTATCCGCATTCACGTCGCTTTATACCGAATCAGCTGCCATCACCTCACAGCTGCAGGAACACACACTCTTTTATCCTCTCAGATGGACCATTAAGGATTTGTTTCCTCCAAGAAATGTCTGAGTATTGTATGCAGGCCAAACCACTAAAATAGAAATGTAATGAATGCACCTAATGCGACTGTCAATTTGAGAAGTGTGTATTCTGTGATTTTATTTTCTGCAAAAAATATGGGAAGGATAATTAATGAAACTGTTTAAAATGTTTAAAAAAAATGTTTAAAAAAAAATATAGTAAAATGCATTTTACATTATAATGATAAATACGTGTGTGTTTGTTTGTTCTCTGGCAAATCATACAGTATAAGTCATGTTTGCTGTGTATATTCTTTACTTCAACCATAGTTTTTATTTGGGATTTCTTTCACTTGTGCGGTATGTGTGCTTATCTGCTCAAACATTCAGAAGATCGTTTTTAAAGTGTATCCTTTGAGTCTCAAATGAAATGTCTCTTTATAAGTGATGGCTCCCACAGAAGTAATTCAAGTGATACTAAAAGACTCATCAACAGCAGTGACACACTATTTCCTGGCAAGGGCATATTTAATAACTTAGTGATCCTTCCTTCAACCTCTCAGCAGACATACGTGCATGTAGATTCAGAGGGAGGTAGGGGTGTGTGTGTGTGTGTGAGTGTGTGTGTGTGTGAGTGTGAGAGAGAGAGACTGTGTGAGGGGCGGTGCATTTTAAACTAGGATCGTGCAGTCGAACCAGGGGTCTCAACATTCTTTATTAACCTACAGGTCATCATAACCCTCTTTATAATTAAGGAGAAAAAAAAAAAAAAAACACTTTTTTTTTTTTTTTTTGCCAAGGACATTAATAATTCAATGCAATTGTTACCTCGGTTATTATTTGAGATTTCAAAGATAAGCACATGCAGCAGTCTGATCAGTTGAATTGTTCCGTCCTGTAAAATTAAGCTAAACTTTAGTCGTTTCAACGATATGAATTTAAAAGCAAGGTAAGAGCCGCTAAAAGTGTGGTGACGGTGAAGATAGATGTCCTTACCTCGGATGTTGAGAGCAGCTCAGGCTGATGAAGTGTGAGTACAGTGGGAGCAGTAGTTCATGTGTTCAGATGGAGGAGCCGCTCGGCTCTGTGGAGGAGACACGCCTCCTGTCGGACGAACACAACTCCCCGCTTAAAGACACACAGCTCGCACTGCGCTGTAAATATATTTAATAGATATATGCTGGGAGTATATCAATTAAAACAGCTATACAGCAAGGTAACGCTGGATTTAATGCATGCTTTGAGCTGCCATCTCACATTAATCGCGTGCTGTAAATGAGAGACGGCAAAAAAAAAAAAAAAAAAAAAAAAAATCGCATTCTCAAAAAGACTTCCAAAACAAGAACCATGAATCATGTGTTGGAACTGCTGCTATATTAAGCTTATTACCAACATTGTGAGAGGGAATTTTGGTGACTGTTTATTTTACAATTCTTAACTGAATTGAGGTATACAAATAAAGTTACAGACTTATTATACTATATATTATTATGTAATAATAACAAAGATCGTGTTAAAGCACAAAAGGCTAAAAACTTAATGCCATAAAACGCTACAACGTAAATAACTAAAATATTAAGTTTTTATTTTTATTAATTTATTTTATTAATTTTTTTTTTTTTTTTTAACCAATGAGATCACACAGGCTCTGACAGGGAATTATCTATTTTCCATGAATTATAAAGTTAATATTAATCGTTCTTCGTAATTTTAAATACATTTAAATCCACTTTCATTACAATAAATATGAAAATAACAATAAATAATACAATACATATATGTTCATAATTGAATATGTATATGCCAACTTCAATACTTGTTAAAAACGTTTAATAATAAACAATATTTTCAGTAAAATCACGTGTATTGTCATTTAAGGCGAGACACTGCAGGTGAATAAGGTAAAAAAAAAAAAATAGTTACCATACTTACCTAGTTGATTACATTGATAATTGCAAAAAATTTTTGTATTACAAGCTTTATAAGATGTTAAGTTTAAATATGCAAATGAGGCATTATTTAATGAAATGTGTGCTAATTTGCTTACATTTCTAGAACAAAAATCTAAACACTAGATTAAGTTGGTTTCAGAATTCTTATTTCATTTTATTGACAGAGTCAACAGTTTTTACAGAGGGACATCTTGGGGCATCTCATTTTGTCACTCCATAATTCAGAAAATACTTAGAACTGACAGAAAACAATACATTGGGGAATAAAACCATTTTTGGGGGGAATAAAATAATCAAGCAAATTATATATGAACAAATCCCTCTGTAAAAACCTTCAGGATATAGACAGGAATAAAGATGTAAAGTTTGGTTTGTGTAAGTGCTGCTGAAGTGGAGATTTATGGCTCAGTGTAGGAGAGAAAACCCATTTTGAGAAAACGGCCTTTATAATGATGTATTGTAATTGAAATCTATTGACACAAATAGATAAAGTGCTATAAAAGAAACACTTAACAGTGTCTTTTGGATGTTTTCTTTCCACTAGAAGAAATACTTTATGAAAAACCAAAAAGCCCAAAATCTCAAATTTGACAGGTGCATGAAAAAACTGTGTTTTTGCCTGCAGTGTCTCCCCTTAAAGTATAATCACTTTTAAACACTAACTTTAAGTGGTTAAACATGCTTTACCATTAAACTACTAACAACAGTATGCATTGTCCTCCAATGCTACAAAAAAAGCTGTTGAATCATTATTGCCCAGGATGATATGAATATATGCAATATAACGATTATGAAATGTAAATCATGAAACTGCAGATATATTTTAAATTGTTTAAGATTTCAACATAAACATCTGTGACAAATTGCAAAATCATGTCATTATGTAATGATTGACTCATCTTAAGGAATTCCAGTGTGGTTTTATTGTGTTGCCTTGTTCTCTTGTCCGTTCATCCAGCGGTTTGTTGTCTGGCATTCATATTGTTTATTTGCACCACATATGTGATGTCGGTCCATATCCAAAAAAGAAAGCCAACATTCTTTGTCATCTTTGACTAAGACAAGACACAAAGCATGTTGTCCCTGACTGTAAGTCTTGAGTGAGAGTTTGACCAGGCTGGTCTCGTAGAGTGTGATCAGAGGTATGGCCCAAATAATGAGATGGCTCCTTCTTGTGAACTGCATTTGAAATAGCCATGACAGCTCTGGGGGTCTTCTAAAGGACACACTCACTATAGTCTCAGCTTTCTGTCGCTTCTGTGTTATGAGGCTCTGACTTCGTGTGGAGGAGAGAGAAAGAAAGAGAGAGAGGAAGTGATAGAAGCAAGGCGTCTCATTGCTTTTCCCCTCTCTCTTTAATTACAACCAGTCTACCATATCGGAGAGGAAATTAATTATTCACCTAATCTGCCACAGGAAGAAATACACATCTAATGAAACACACCGCCGGTGCAACAAACAATAAGACACAGAACACAAAGCCATAAATAAGCAACCAAAACACTGCAATAATTGTACACTTATGTATAGAATATATACATATATATTTACAGCTGGGCAAAAAAGTATTTAGTCAGCCACCAATTGTGCAAGTTCTCCCACTTAAAAAGATGAGAGGCCTGTAATTTTCATCATAGCTCATAGGTACATTTCAACTATGAGAGACAGAATGGGGGGAAGAATCCAGGAAATCACATTGTAGGATTTTTAATGAATTAATTGGTAAATTCCTCGGTAAAATAAGTATTTGGTCACCTACAAACAAGCAAGATTTCTGGCTCTCACAGACCTGTAACAATTTCTTTAAGAGGCTCCTCTGTCCTCCACTCGTTACCTGTATTAATAGCACCTGTTTGAACTCGTTATCAGCATAAAAGACACCTGTCCACAACCTCAAACAGTCACACTCCAAACTTCACTATGGCCAAGACCAAAGAGCTGTCGAGGGACACCAGAAACAAAATTGTAGACCTGCACCAGGCTGGGAAGACTGAATCTGCAATAGGCAAGCAGCTTGGTGTGAAGAAATCAACTGTGGGAGCAATTATTAGAAAATGGAAGACATACAAGACCACTGATAATCTCCCTCGATCTGGGGCTCCACGCAAGATCTCACCCCGTGGGGTCAAAATGATCACAAGAACGGTGAGCAAAAATCCCAGAACCACACGGAGGGACCTAGTGAATGACCTGCAGAGAGCTGGGACCAAAGTAACAAAGGCTACCATCAGTAACGCACTACGCCGCCAGGGACTCAAATCCTGCAGTGCCAGACGTGTCCCCCTGCTTAAGCCAGTACATGTCCGGGCCCGTCTGAAGTTTGCTAGAGAGCATTTGGATGATCCAGAAGAGGATTGAGAGAATGTCATATGGTCAGATGAAACCAAAATAGAACTTTTTGGTAAAAACTCAAGAGGAGGAGAAAAGAATGCTGAGTTGCATCTAAAGAACACCATACATACTGTGAAGCATGGGGGTGGAAACATCATGCTTTGGGGCTGTTTTTCTGCAAAGGGACCAAGATGACTGATCCGTGTAAAGGAAAGAATGAATGGGGCCATGTATCGTGAGATTTTGAGTGAAAACCTCCTTCCATCAGCAAGGGCATTGAAGATGAAACGTGGCTGGGTCTTTCAACATGACAATGATCCCAAGCACACCGCCCGGGCAACGAAGGAGTGGCTTCGTAAGAAGCATTTCAAGGTCCTGGAGTGGCCTAGCCAGTCTCCAGATCTCAACCCCATAGAAAATCTTTGGAGGGAGTTGAAAGTCTGTGTTGCCCAGCGACAGCCCCAAAACATCACTGCTCTAGAGGAGATCTGCATGGAGGAATGGGCCAAAATACCAGCAACAGTGTGTGAAAACCTTGTGAAGACTTACAGAAAACGTTTGACCTTTGTCATTGCCAACAAAGGGTATATAACAAAGTACTGAGATTAACTTTTGTTATTGACCAAATACTTATTTGGGTGGCAGTCGTGGCCTAATGGATAGAGAGTTGGACTTGTAACCCGAAGATCGTGGGTTCGAGTCCCGGGTCCAGCAGGGATTGTAGGTGGGGGAGTGAATAACCAACACTCTCTCCACCCTCAATACCACGACTGAAGTGAGACCCTTGAGCAAGGCACCCCCAACTGCTCAACGGGCGCCGCAACACTGGCTGCCCACTGCTCCAGGTGTGTGTTCACTACTGTGTGTACACTTGGATGGGTTAAATGCAGAGCACAAATTCTGAGTATGGGTCACCATACTTGGCCACACACCACTTCCCTTCCCTTATTTTCCACCATAATTTGCAAATAAATTCTTTAAAAATCAATGTAATGTCCTGGATTCTTTCCCCCCATTCTGTCTCTCATAGTTCAAAGATGTTTTCTGGCAAAACTGAGACGAGCCTTTATGTTGTTTTTGCTCAGCAGCGGTTTTCATCTTAGAATGGCCATGCAGGCCATTTTTGCCCTGTCTCTTTCTTATGGTGAAGTCATGAACACTGACCTTAACTGAGGCAAGTGAGGCTTGCAGTTCTTTAGATGTTGTTGTGGGGTCTTTTGTGACCTCTTGGATGAGTCGTCGCTGCACTCTTGAGGTAATTTTGGTCAGCCGGCCACTCCTGGGAAGGTTCACCACTGTTCCATGTTTTCTCCATTTGTTGATAATGGCTCTCACTGTGGTTTGCTGGCGTCCCAAAGCTTTAGAAATGGCTTTATAACCTTTTCCAGACTGATAGATCTCAATTACTTGCTTTCTCATTTGTTCCTGAATTTCTTTGGATCTCAACATGATGTGTAGCTTTTGGTCTACTTCACTTTGTCAGGCAGGTCCTATTTAAGTGATTTCTTGATTGCGAACAGGTGTGGGAGTAATCAGGCCTGGGTGTGGCTAGAGAAACTGAACTCAGGTGTCATAAACCACAGTTATATTTGAACAGGGGGGCACTTTTTCACACAGGGCCACGTGGGTTTGGATTTTGTTTTCCCTTCATAAAAAAACCCTTCATTTAAAAACTGCATGTTGTGTTTACTTGTGTTATCTTTGATTAATATTTAAATTTATTTGATGATCTGAAACATTGAAGTGTGACAAACATGCAAAAAAAATAAAAATCAGGAAGGGGGCCAACACTTCTTTCACACCACTGTATATATACACATAGAGAGAAAGAGAGCACTGTCAAAGCGATTAATTGCAATTAATCGCATCCAAAATAAAAGTCTGTGTTTACAGCTTACATAATGTATATGTACAGTGTGTGTGTGTGTGTGTGTGTGTGTGTGTGTGCATGTTTATGTGGTTTATGAGGACACAAATTTGTATAATGACATGGGTATGACAGAGGTATTACAATATGAAGGTGGTTTATGAGGACACTGCCTATGTCTCCGTAATTCAAAAGGCTTAAAAAACATACTAAATGGTGTTTTTTTGAAAATCTAAAAATGCACAAAGTCTCCTGTGAGGACTAAGTTTAGGTGTAGGGTTGGTGTAGGGCAATAGCACACACAGTTTGTTCAGTATAAAAACCATTACGCCTATGGAGAGTCCCCATAAACCACAAAAACCAACATGTGTGTGTGTGTGTGTGTGTGTGTGTGTGTGTGTGTGTGTGTGTGTGTGTGTGTGTGTGTGTGTGTGTGTGATTTTTTAATATATAATTATAAATCTATATTACATATTTTTTTAGTTAAATGTATATACAGTATACAGTGCTGTCAAACTGTCAAATAATCCAAATACAAAGAATGTCTAATGCTAATGACCCTTTTTACAATTCTATTAAAACAGTATTAAAATAGATAGTATTAACTGGTTGTAACATTAGGACAAGCCAAAATATGGGTATCTTTATAGAAATGTGTGTGTGTGTGTATGTGTGTGTTTCACTTATTTATCATTGTAAATTATGCATTATTCCTGTAATTTGTTTGGGACAAAGTAAATAAGAGAAATGTGTAGTGTAGTAGAGGCTAACTTGTGATTTATTTCACATTTCTACCATCTCACATCTTCTGGGTAAACAGAGAAAATATCAACAAGCGGCTTATCTCTGATCCTGTGTGGTGCAAGACTAATTTCTAGTTTTGAACATCTCATGTTTGCACCAATTATTTATGGTGACATCCCTATTAAGATCCCTCAGCTGCTTTTTGAATTAGAGAAGTGCTAATAAGGTCTTTCAGCAGTTTATACACTGCAGTCTGTAGACTTTAATGAGCCCCTGGTCGCCCCTATTATCCCAAACAAAGATGGAGGTGGATTACCGCAAAGGCTGGATCAGCCCATGCTCTCAGACCTCCTGTCATTCATCCTGAAATGTGCCTCCTTAATATTAGTGAGGAAACACTGCATGAGACAAACAAGCGCTGTGATATTTGTGAATTCTGTGGCATTCCCACAAGATTATAAATGTGCTGTGTCGTTGGGAACGGAGTAAGGGCTTGCTGGTTTTAACACGGGGAAAATTGTGTGAGTTCAGTCTTGGCAACCTTTTCATTATGGTATCCAGCTTATTCTCTCTCTCTCTCTCTCTCTCTGTCTGTTCACATTTTGTAATAGTTGTTATGGTAGTGTTACTGTGCTGGTTTGGTTGGTAAACACATACAACATCAGACACAGAAATGGATCATTTCCACAGTTGAATAGGTAGAACACATATATACTGTACCAACCAAACCAAAAAAGGCAACTTTCATTGTTGAAAACTGTGAGCAGTAGGTTAGGTGTTAAAATTGAGGCAGCACTCAATCCAAGTCAAATGTATTTGCACCACCATGATATGTGAGCATGAGTTAATTTTGAATAACATCCAATATGCATCATATATATATATATATATATATATATATATAATTTATTTTTTTTTTTTTTTTTTTTTTTTACTTAATCAAAAAGTATATATACATAAAAACTTTACATAAAAACGTTATACATATATAAAGTAAATATAACATATATTTTATTTATTGTGTGTGAAATCTGTAAACAAATGACAATCACACACTTCTTTTTCATTATGACAATTTAGTATTAGACACTTTTATTTTTCAAAACTGTGAGCAGTTGCATGGTCGAAAAACTCTAGCGCTACAATCTTACATTTTGAAAACAAATGATTATTGCAGGAAATCATTAAGCAATATAATTGAAGCTTCATTCTCAAAGTTTTTTTTTTTTTTTTAAATAGTGGAATATTATATTACACTTTAGCCGTCAACAGGTTAAAGTATAAAGTCCACATCTGCATAAATAAATAAGACATTTGTGGCTCACAAACACACACACACATATAATCTTTCTGAATGAAAAAGGATTCTCTAAATATCATACATATTTAGAGAATCATACATATTTACACAGATATTTTTCAAACAAAATACACACAGTTGCAGAAGAAATTATGAGAATTTTAGAAAAATGGAAATTGAAAATATTTCATTTAGTTAAGTCATTTTTAGACTTTAAATCTTAAAATCTGACTATGCATCATAAAAATATTGTGACATTTTTACAAATTTATAATGTAATAAAGTAAAACAAACACGTTGGATCCATAACCATATGGGCAAGCCCTTTGACATATTGTGCCGTTGCGCTTCAGGTGACCTGAGTTTGAGTCCCGGTCCAATTTCTCTCTCTCCTCTTACATGATTCCCTACTGCCCTATCTAGGCCAAGAATCCCAAAAATACAACTTAAAAAAAGTAAAATAAACTAGCTCTATCATTTTGTTTGAAAAGTATTTGTAAACAAATGACACTACACCTCAGTTGTGGTGTCAGAAAATATTTGAAAAGTTTTGACAATTAAGAAAAAAAAGACAATTTTCTGTTTGAGATTTAGAGGCAGTAAAAAGTTCGTTTTGAGAGTTTATTTTCTAAAAATCCACTGGACTAAAGTCATGTCTATCTCTCTATCTATCCATTGTGCCAGACGTTAGAAGCAGAGAGGTAAGAACAGGAGCAAGAGGACTTTGATTGAATGTCCACTGTGAACATGTGAGTGGCTGTTTTCCGTGAATGCTTGGTGGACAGCTGAGGAGTGGACAGCACCACTTTTCATTCACACCATGAGAGGACAAATGAAACGAGCATCAGATTTGAAGTGGAAAGCAAGCTTACCTGCTGCTTCTCTCTCAGGCTTGCTTGTTGCCAAGAGCCAGTGACTGGAACTGCCCAGGCCAGAATGACACTGATAGGTGTGAAGATGAGTTTCCGCCAATGCTGATCATGTCGATAGGATAATTGACAACCCCTGCAAAGGTCAGCAATGGTGTGCAAGAAACTTACCTGCAACCTTACCTGCAACTCAGTGAACAGCGCTTGTTTCCTATAGTGTTCTAAAGAAATGACCTGAAACATACTCAAATATTCATAAGTATGCGAGTGCTTGGTCAACATATTGCAAAAGCATTGTCCAGATGACAAGGCCGGATAAACCATATGGACAATTGGGTACTTGCCCAGGGGCACCACATCCAAAAGGCCCCCACCATGTCCAGATAGGGCACCATGTAGAGCTGCATAAGTGTTTTCAAATAGAGCAAGATGTCGTTCAAAGGCCAAAGAGTCAAGAGTCAAAAGTCAAGATTTGTTGCCTCCTTCTGGATGAATCTTCAGGGAAAAACAGCAATAGTGTGCATGTTTAAAGAACACTGGTTGAGATCCCCTCTCTTTATTTTATAATCAAGAATGGATTATTGTGCTCTGTGGCATCCAGGAGAGTTAAGACAGAGAAGTGGTTGGCCTTCCCCCAAGCTAAGACAAAGGCGGTGAGGGGACACTTTTATCATGGTGCCAACAACACTGCCAAGAGAATTTCAGACATCTAAGGTGTGTCAGTGGACCTCCTGCAAGTGTCTACCACCCTGCCCCTTGTCCCCTGCTGTCACTGCTAATCATAAAGTGCCCTTCAAGCACAGAGTTGGATCTCATTGGGCTGCTATCAGTGCCAGTCCCCAATAAACTGAGAATAAGAATTGTCTGTGTTCTTGAAAGACACATCACATTTCTACATTTATAATTTATTCTTCAGATAACTGTTCCAGCTAATGGTGGAGCAAGGTAAGTTGTTGCATGCCCATTTATCATCCACGGAATGGTTCAAACAGGCCTCGAAAACAGATAGCAACAAAAGATGGACTTGACTTGGTCAAGTTACCTTCTGTTAAAGCCCATTCACAACAAGAAAGATAAATGATGACAAATATACTGGTGTCCACACCAAAGGATAATAGCATGCTGTTTATTAATTGCGCACTGGGCATATATATGATTCGCCCCTCCATGCGCTTTCTCTGAACAGATAGCTAACTGATTTGTTAAAATGGTTCCGTTTACACTTGGCCACATAAACATGTATCCACAAAATGTATCTGACCTTCAATTTCCATACTTTATGCAAATTATACTTTAACAAATTATACTTTATGCTAATTATACTTCCATACTTTAACCACTGAAGGCAGATGGACTATTTTGATGATATCTTATACGTTTCTGGGCCTTGACAGTGTTAATTGTTTGGCAGTCAATGGGACAGTCTCAAGTCTCCCGATTTTCATCCAAAATATCTTAAATTGTGTTCCGAAGATGAACAAAGCTTCTACGGTTTTGGAACGACATGGGGGTAAGTGATTAATGACAAAATGTTCATTTTGGGGTGGAGCAACCCTTTAAAAAAAATGATTGATTCACATGCCGCTTGAACTGAGGTGAACCTGTTCTTATCAATCTGCCTATAAATAACATGGCTTTACACTTTCCAATTGAGTATAATGCATATGCCAAATGGCAATTTTGCGTGCATATGATATGCCAATCCTTCCCATTAACTTCGGTGGAGAGCAGATGCGTACAAACACCACGCAGCATCTTCAGTGAGGCTCAGTTCGCCCGGTTCACCTGATGTGCGTACACCTTCAAACAGGTAAGGGTATCAATCTTTATTTCAGTGTTTCTGCATTGCACAGCATGTGCTAAAATGGAAGCGTATGCATTCAAATTATTTAGTGGAACAGCTGCTAACGTTACCCTACCATTGACATTAGCCTAAGCTAACTTCTATTATATATAGACCTGTTGTCGTTTGAAATAAATAAATAAAACCGTTTTTAATCATGTTGTGACATGGGTCTTCAGCTTTTAGACGTGGCTGATGACTGTACTACAAATCAGCCAACCCAGCGTGACCATGCAAAAAGTCCACACATTTACCATATTTTTACCATAGTAACTGTTTCGCTACCGTGTCATGTGTAGTCAATACACAGTAACTACAACATATTTACCACGCTTCTCCCACCATAACTGCAGTTTTACTGGGTTTATTGTCTACTCTTTGTATTTAAAGAACAGTAACACAGCTTCTACCATGTTTTTACTGCATATTTGTAGTTAAAGCACAGTAACACAACTCTTAAAATTGTTTTACCACAGTAACCGTAGTTTTACTGTGGTATTTTTAGTTAAAGCAGTAATTGTACTGAAGAAATTGTAAATCAATATTTTGTTCTGTCTTGCAGTTACGGCAGATCACATTCTCCAGCAGCTCTTTTAAGAAGCCATCTCTTGTAAAAGCCATCACTTATTTTTCCGAACTGTAATCCATAATTCATTTACACATAGTTTTGCTCTCTCTCTCGTTCTGTGCTTCGTGACATTTTTAAATCTCATAATTTTGACCAATTCTGACAGAAAGCAGCTGGAATTAACAGGGGACTTGAACTCGAAGCTCCCAATTCTGATCTTGAAGAAGCTGCCAAGGAGGCTCCACAAGTCCTTCAAAAGTTCGACCCTTCACAGGTTTTGTTAAACGCATTTAGTTATAACTGATTTGCTTTAATGAACACATCCTTATTTTATGTGTTAATAATAACTTAAATATTTTGGTCATAGATAATTTTTAACACACTGTCTCAACATGTATATATTTCCAAAGGAAGGCCTGTCCTGGGATTTGATTTTGGCTGTATTTTGCGTTTACGGAGAAGACCTATAGCTGCAAAGGCAAACATTTCCAGTGGTACGTCAGTGTTGGTCGGAGCACCTTGACTGAACTGTTCTGCAGATACATTTAGCACAGTATTTGATGTTTCTTAAACTTTGCTTATCACACTTATCCCACGGCCCCATCAGAAAGAACCCCCAACAAAGTGTCATGTCGAAGTAGTAATAATTCAAACAATTTAACAAGTCAGCAAACTCATACAATATTGTAGTAGAGTACTCGTACAAAATTCTACGACTTTTACTCCTACTGCTGTCACTGGCCATTGCCTCAACTCTCAGATTGTGCCCATTGTAAGTAGTCAGAGGTGTTTATATCAAAGTTTATATTAAGTCCATTGTTTGTTTTTATTAACCTTAACAGATTAACAGTACCTTAACAGTCTCTTCCCGATCTAACAGTACATGATATCTGTCCACACCTCAGAGTCTGCTTTTCTTTCCATGTTGAGTTTTATTGAACACATCTGTCTAAAAAGCAAGAGTCTGGAAATGCTTTAACTTGTCACGTGACAAATCAGATCTTCAATTAATTTGGCCAAATCAGATCACTTAAAGCTGTTCACACTAAGAACAAGAACTATAATAACTATTTTAACTATTCAGTTTTCACACCAACAGATGATAACGTTGTATTTATTATAAGTGCGTGCTGCAGTTATGTTGTCTGCCATTTAAATGCTCAAGCTCTTTAAAGTCTGATTGGCTGTCAATGTTTTTATTGTTCATCATCTGGAAAAACTTCTTCTGAAAGAGATTCCAATGATATTGTTTCTCTGTGTCATTAAATGTTAAATAGCTGTGTTGTGGACTCATCCTTGGTGTGAAGAGGCCTTTAAACTGCTTGTTATACTGTCAGCATGTAATAATATTTTAAAGAGTTCATATTAGCTTGCAAGAATACAGATATTTCTAATTCTGTTTCCTCTCATTCTGTTAAAGTTCCACCCAAAATTCTGCCTATTTCTCTTCATCTTATTCCTTTACTCCCTCACTCAATTACATATTCTTTTATACTCTGTTGTAAGGTAGAAACTGAGAATTTGCATGATGGCCTTTTCTCAGACTCTGAATCTGATGTATACAGATGAACTCAGGAGCCTGCTAGAGCTGCCAGGGAACTTGAGTGTGAAGTTTACTATTATAACTGCTTAATTTATGATTAAACAACAATAATAATTGAACATGGGGTCAATATATATTTTCTTGTTTTACAGCTGAAGACCAAAAACGCAAAGAAAATCAGTCACAGCAAGCCAGTCAAAAGAGTCCTGATAAATGAGGAATGAACATCAACTGTGGAGTTTGGGCAGGAAATGACTGAATACGGTGAGTACTGACACCTGCACCTGTATTCACCCACACTATTTCTCTAGAGTTATTGTTGACTTATTGTTTTTTTCTGTGTGTTTGAAGGAGAATGAAGCCAGTTGATGAAGATATCAATTCAATGGCCACCAAGTGAAGCACTGCTGCCTGAACCCATCAGATATCTGCTGTAAAGACTGCATTCATGAACAGCTCTACTGCGACAGCTCAGATGTTACGGCCCATAAAAGTAAAATTCACAACTGAACAACTCCAAGATAGGGATTCTTTTAGCCCATACCTCCAACAAGAATCAATGGTAAGTCCAGTGCAACAATTATAAATAAAAATACGATATATTTTTTTTTATTGAGTTACCACACCCTAAATACATGTTTTGTCCCTCCAGGACATCTACACCAGGTGGTGTGTGAGGAGGACCATCAGAGACTCCAGCCACCCGAGCCATGGACTGCTCTCACCGTTACCATCAGGCAGATGTTATCACAGAACCTTCACCAGCAGACTACAAGACAAGTTATTTCCACAGAGAATCAGACTGAACTGAACTAGTACCAGTAACACCACACACAGCACACCAACCTCTTATGCACAGCATTCTATCACTTACACTGACTGGACTCTGAATCATTATTATTCTGCACCCTGACATTCTGTTTGCACTAATTCATACCGTACTGCACTGCAAAGGTATATGTGTACTGTTTATTATTGTTTTCATTTCATGCTCACTGTATAGCATAATATTTACCATATGTTGTTCTCTATCTGTATTGAGTCCCTTATGTGTGTTGCATATATATTCAATACTGGTCATCCATAATGTCATGCTGCAGTTTGCCCAAAAATAGACTTTCACCACCTGTACACTTGTGTTCGTGGTATTGTGACAACAAAGTGATTTGATTTGAATTAGTCACATGTCTTTTGTTCGTCAGTTGTACTGTAGTGTGATGGATAGCAATTGCACATTAAGTCATGAAAGAAGTTTATGATAGGGACACGGACAAGCAAGCAAGAGGAAGAAATCCAGGAGAGCTCTGATGAGAAGGAAACTGAATGTGATTCTATGATACTCAGGACATTTCACCATATATGCATTTGGGTGGCTTCATCTGGTTTTAACATAACCCATTTTTATTTTTCTTGAATATGATTTGTCTTTATATGCTACATTAGCTGTCTTTATGATGTATCATCCAGTAAAGTATTGCACATGGTGTATGGTGAATATTCTGTATTAGGTGTTTAGTAAATACACCATTTAATTTTATAAACAATACACATAATTACCATGAGCGTTTTAATTAAAACATGAACATTTAGTCATATTAAAGACATTCAGTTACATAAAGTCTGAAAGATGCATTAGAAGAGACTGCGTGGACTATATTGCTACAGACACTTCATGCACAACTGAGAGTGATGCACCAAGGAAAGATCAACATGAATCATATTCTGTACCATTAGCAAGATGTGCATGGACTTAACTAATGTTTAGCACCTGAGGATGACAAAGATGAGGAATATTTGACACAGAGACAAATTATGTCTTTTATATTATGATTCTTTGCTTTGCATGAATTATATGGCTTTTGCACAATTAACCACACACTGCCTGTACCTTGTCTTACTGAGTGACACATTGACATCGTGTAATAGTACAAAATGAAGTGTAACAATATATATTAGTTGTTTAAATTGGTGTCTTTGTTTACTGTCAACACTGTATTCCTGCTCCTGATCTGATTAAATAAAGGCCCATTGCAAATAGGAACTGATGTAGATTTTTTGGGGTCTATTCTTATTCTAAGTTAACTATGACTTGCAACTTACATATTGGCAAGCTGTTGAAAAGACAATCTAAAAAATGTGACTCAGCACAGTTTGTTGTGATACTGAGAACAGATCTGTGTATGTCGTACTGCCCATCCATCCTCAGGGGCCCAATAGAGTCCCCTGGAAGAGCAAAAACAATTAACATTTCAAATGGCTGTAAATCAAAGTCTGACTATAGTTTTAAAGAGAAATTTGTCAGGACAACTACTTATATTATGTTAATTAAATAATGTTGGGCAGAGTTATCAAACATGTATGGAAAGGTGGTATAAAGGTGTTTTAAAAAAAAGTGCTCTTAGTAAAATACCAAATTTCAGCCTGCCTCTTACATATGTCATATATGTTTGCACAGTTAACATGTTTAGATAACCCTTTGTTCAAAAAAGATTGTAATTTCCCTCATTTTATTGTTAAGCTTTTGAAACTACATTACCCACGAGTCTCTGCCATTATATCGATAGAACGCAGTGCTGGTATTTGTAGTTTAATGAAGTTAAGCTCAGGGTTAGGGTTACGATCTCGGGAAAGTGGTAATTTCTCACGACATAACAACACTGCATTGTTAACTAAAGGTATTACTGACGTAATAATAACAGCAAAACGTACTTTGCAACATTAATCTATTTTTAATTTGGGTTAAAAGATAGTCCAATCACAGCGACGTCTGCGAGTGCCAAGGGAACTTCAAAGCCAATGGCAACCCAGTTGAGCAGAGGCATCACACTTACTTGTCCATATATGGTCATCTATGACAGGATTTTCCGGGTTCTTGTGGTGAATGGACAGAATATGTTGAAGATTTATTTGTCTCCGCTCAGTATAAAAGTGCAACAACAGATTGTATCATGGGGTTAACCTGATGCAGCAATAGATTTGTTGATTACAGTGATTATTTATTTATATTTTTCAAACAAGGGTGTAATGGTTCCCATTGTATGCACTGTTTACACTAATGCAAATTAATGTACAATATCTAAACTCAAAAGTTTGCATATACCATGTGAAAAATAAATAATGTCAAAATATTTCAGTTGGTTTAAAAAAAAAAAACACTAATGATTATTCAAACATGCAGTATTTTCAATTTGCTTCTGTAACATTTACAGTGTTATAGTGTAAGGTAAACAATTAATCACGTCTATGCTTCCTGGTGATGGACCCTGCAGACTTGCCATTCTTAGATCTGCCAGTTGAACTTTAGGAATAATCACATTTTGTAGTCATTTTCCAATGTTTATTGATATGTCAAACTTTTCCCATATAAACATTGTGCCCAGAACAGCATTCTCTCTCCAGTTTGTGGCACTATGGAAAAAAATGAAAACAAAAAATGCAGTTGATTATAAAAATGTATTTGCGTAGAGGTAACTAAGAAATATGTAATAGAAAACCCCTTAAAAAAAAACATTGTCTAATATTCAAAAATAAGAGTTTTTTTTTTTTTTTACAGAAATCGTTATGCCAAATAATAATAATTCAAGGCTCCAATTGAAAATATATTTTATTCCCTTTAACAAACAAATTTTAACAAAAATTAAGAACAATACTTCAATATTTACAATTATTATCTTTAAAAATATATCTCCTCTCTGCTGTAATCATTGTTTGCTTCTATTGTGACTAAGTGAAAGACAAAAATATATTTAATAACAATTATAATTTTATAATTATAAAAGTCAACCATTTTGAGCAAGAAATTAGTTATTAGTTGCCATGGTTTTTGATCAATTACTCCACCTGTTTCTGATTCCTTTGTCCGCTATCGTTTGCATTATGTGTTATGCCACCCCATGCGCCTGTATTTCATCTGTGTCTTCTGAGAATTATTATTAAAAGACTATTATTTGAAAACTTTCTTTGTCGTGCGCTTTTATAGCATAGCACCCGTGACAGAATAGCAGACCCTCAAAGCTGAGTATATTTAGTGGCGTACTTCTTTTGTTTGTTTTTGTTTCTTTCATCCCTCTCCCTCTAGGGACCTGCCCGCAGTCCAGCTGCTTTGCCTGGAGCAGCAGGACCATCCGCTGGAAGACCACACCAGGGACTTTATCGATCTGGCGTGCCTTACTCACTTCCCAGACCACTCGCTTTGTGTTTTCTGCGTCACCAGCCTGAGCGAGCGGTGTAAGGCACGCCTGCCAGCGGACGGTCCAAAGGAAAATTCCGCCGCTTGTGTGGAGTGGGTGCTGGATAATAATGGACTGTTTTTCTCCGTCTGCCCTGCCGAGGACGACTCCAGCCCCACTCCCGATCGAGAGCCCAGTCAGCCCTCACCATCTCGCTGCTTGGAGTGTTCACCAGAGCCGTCCGTGATTACAGCGCCAACACCATTTAATGTGACAGTATGTGCAAATTATCCATTCACCACACTCACTAATTTTATCTTTATTTTCTAATTTCTAATGTATTATAGTTGTGTGTTCCACGTTTATTGTTGAGTGTTCATGAGATGGATTGCCCAAGGGAAGAAACTGTTCCTGTGTCTGGTCGTTCTGGTTCTCAGAGCTCTGTAACGTCGACCAGACGGTAACAGTTCAAGGAGGGAGTGTGCTGGATGTGAGGGGTGCTTGTCCAGAGTGATTTTACCAGCCCTTTTGCTCATTCTGGATAAGTACAGCTCTTGAAGAGTGGGGAGGGTTGTACCAATGATTCACTCAGCAGTCCGGACTACTCTCTGTAGTCTTCTGAGGTCAGATTTGGTAGCTGAGCTGAACCAGACAGTTATTGAAGTGCAGAGGATGGATTCAATGATGGCGGAGTAGAATTGTTTCAGCAGCTCCTGTGGCAGGTTGAACTTCCTCAGCTGGTGAAGAAAGTACAACCTCTGCTGGGCCTTTCTGACAATGGAGTCTATGTGAATATTTCAGTTCAGGTGAGATGGTGGTGCCCGGGAATCTGAATGACTCCACTGCAGTCGCAGTGCAATTCGTGATGGTGAGCGGGGGGATAGCAGGGGGGTTTCTCCTGAAGTCCACAATCATCTCCACAGTTTTGAGCGTTTTAAGCTCCAGGTTGTTAAGACTGCACCAGACAGCCAGCTCCTTAACCTCCTGTCTGTAAGCAGACTCGTCACCCTCCTGGATGAGGCCGATCAGTGTGGTGTCGTCTGCAAACTTCAGGAGCTTGACAGAGGGGTCTTTAGAGGTGCAGTCGTTGGTGTAGAGGGAGAAGAGCAGTGGGGAGAGAACGCAGCCCTGAGGAGCTCCAGTGCTGATGGTACGAGTGCTGGATGTGAATTTACCAAGCTTTACTGCCTGCTGTCTGTCTGTCGGGAAGCTGGTGATCCACTGACAGGCGGAGGTGGGGACGGAGAGCTGGGTTAGTTTATTCTGAAGGGTTTCCGTGATGGTGTTAAAAGCAGAGCTGAAGTCCACAAACAGGATCCTCACATAAGTCCCTGGTCTGCAGAGTGAAGTGCAGTCCCATGTTGACGCACTTCACTCTGCAGTTCACTCTGACGTTGATGCAGGCAAAACTCTATAGGCAAACTGCAGAGGGTCCAGTAAGGGTCCGGTGATGTCCTTCAGATAAGCCAAAGCCAGTCTTTCAAATGATTTCATGGCTACAGACGTTAGGGCCACAGGTCTGTAGTCATTAAGTCCAGTGATTGTGGGTTTCTTTGGGACGGGGATGATGGTGGAGCGTTTGAAGCATGAGGGGACTTTGCACAGATCCAGTGATCTGTTGAAGATCTGTGTGAAGATGGGGGCCAGCTGAACAGCACAGATTTTTAGGCAGGCTGGTGACACACCGTCTGGGCCTGGTGCTTTCCTTCTTTTGTTCTTCCTGAAGACCTGGCACACATCATCTTCGCTGATTTGAATTGTAGGTGTGGGGGAGAGGAGGGTTGCTGTAGGTGTTAATGGTTGTGTGGAGAGGTGTTCAGGGCGGGTGTGGGGTGATTTTTCAAAACAACAATAGAACTCGTTTAAGTCGTCTGCCAGGTGTTGATTCTCCAGAGTGCTGGGGGATGGTGACTTGTAGCTGGTGATATCCTTTATGCCTTTCCACACTGAAGCAGGATCACTGGAAGATAATTTTTTCCTGAGCTTGTCAGAATAATTCCTCTTTGTCACTCTGATCTCCTTTTCCAGTGTGTATTTGGCCTGTTTGTACAAGACTTTATCCCCCTTTCTGTAAGCATCTTCTTTGGCTTGACGGAGCTGTCTGAGTTTTGCAGTGAACCATGGTTTGTCATTGTTGTAGATTAGATGAGTCCTGTTAGGAATGCACATATCCTCACAGAAACTGATATATGATGTTACAGTCTCTGTGAGCTCGTCCAGATTGATGGCAGCGGCTTCAAAAACAGTCCAATCAGTGAGAGAGAAACAGGCTTGTAAGTCCCACTCTGTTTCATTAGTCCATCTTTTAACAGTTCTTAATACAGGCTTTGCAGATTTAAGTTTCTGCCTGTAGGACGGAATAAGATGAACCAAACAGTGATCAGAGAGTCCTAAAGCTGCTCGTGAAACCGAGTGATATGCATCCTTTATTGTTGTGTAACAGTAATCCAATATATTACTGTCTCTGGTGGGACATGTGATGTGCTGTCTGTATTTTGGCAGGTCGCGGGAGAGATTTGCTTTATTAAAGTCCCCGAGAATTATTAAAACAGAGTCCGGGTGTTGTTGCGCACTCTCTGTGATCAGATCAGCGAGTTTCTGTAAAGCTGTGCTCACGTGCGCTTGCGGTGGAATGTAGACACTCACGAGAATGAACGAGCAGAACTCCCGCGGCGAATAGAACGGCTTGCAGTTAATGAAGAGCATTTCTAGATCTGAACAGCACATCTTCTTTAACACAGTTACATCTGTACACCACCTCTCATTGATGTAAAAGCATGTCCCGTCGCCGCGCGATTTCCCCGTTGATTCTGGGTTGCGATCTGCTCTGATCAGCTAGTAATTAGACAGATGTAGTATGCTGTCTGGTATGTCGCCACTTAGCCAGGTTGCACACAGAGCAGCAGAGTTAGAAAAATCCTTATTTGTCCAGGAGAGCAGAAGGAGTTCGTCCGTTTTGTTGGGTAGAGAGCGGAGATTCGCCAGATGGAAATCTGCGCTGACGAAGCTTCATGAGCTCTCTTCCTCCGCCTACGCCTCCTGTAGCGTTTGACCAGAGCTACGGCTCCGCCAACTACAATGTCCAGCAAAACGTCTGAAAAATCAAAATCTGGTAAAAGATTTTGTGGTGTGTTCTGCCGAATGTTCAGCAGGTCATCCCTGGTAAAACTGATCGTATCTGAAAAACAAAAAAACAGGAAAAACAAACAAAAACAGTACAAAGATTAGAGAGCAACGCACAATAGCTTCCATCAGCGGCGCCATCTTGTCAGCATAAATAATGTAAAGTTCATGAAACTTAGTAGTTTACTGAGACTATACTTCAAAGTGTACTAAAAATGCTAATACAAGTATTTAATTAGCAAACTATCAGTATACCTATAAGTTCACTTTTAGTATAGTTGTAGTACAAGTTAAAAACTTTGATGTAAACTAGTTGCGTACTCAAAGTTTACTACTGTTATACTTAAAGTATACTTAAAAGTATACTTTTATATAGTAGAAATTGGGCCAATTTAGTCCCAATGAGTATTAAAACAGTACACTTACAAGTATACTACTAGTACACTGATATTTGTATACTTACTACATAAAGTATACTTAAAAATATATTTGAACTTTACTTAAGTATACTACATTTTGTTAAGGGTGGACCACTTCTCTTCTCTGTCTACATGGCATCACTAGGTTCTGTCAATCAGAAACATGGCTTTTCATATCACTGCTATGCTAATGACACTCAACTCTACCTCTCATTCCATCCTGTAACACACGGTAGCCGTACGTTTGTGCGGCAGACCAGCTCTATCTCGCACTGTATGACGTGACCGACAACTAGTTCACACAGCGCGTGTGTTCTGCGAATGCGGTTGTGAGTCCTGAAAATTTAAGGGTGTGAGTTCGGTTACAGAATGAGGTTCGTAAATAACCGAAATGTGTGTGAACATAACCGTATTAAGGACTCAAATACAGGATTGACAACCGTATTCTGCTGCTGTGTGAACGTGGCCTTAAAGGTGCAGTGTGTACATTTTAGCGGCATCTAGCGGTTGAGGTTGCCCCGCTCACCCCTCCCTTTAGAGAAGCTACGGTGGCCGATACAGGGCTAAGATGCCGTTATCTGAGACCGCAGAGAGCAATGAGGTTGCTTTACAACAGTAAATGAAGTAATTATATTTACTTAATTATTCAATAAACCGATGTCATTGCGAATATTACTATTACTTGTTCATCCTTGTGTCAGTGTTTTTTTCACAAGAACAACATAGTGACGAAACACGCTCTGTAGAGCAGTTTGTCCGTTTAGGGCTGCTGTAGAAACATGGTGGCGGTGTATGTATAAATTGCTCAATCTAAGGTAATAAACACAGAACGGTTAATTAAGTAAGGTCATTATACTCCTCTGAAAACGTAGTTATGTATATTATATTGCATTTCTGTCTATAGATCATCCTAAATATTACACCGTGCACCTTTAACACTAGCTTCTCTATTCTTTTTGTATTCTATTTCTTTTCTTTTTATTTATTATACAATTAACAAAAGCAAAAACGGCCTCTAACACTAGCTAGCTCGATTCTTTTTCTATTCTATCGGTTTTCTTTTTATTTCATATATATAAAAAAAAAAAACTTGCTACGTGTATACTATGTTAAGATGAGACTTGTTATAGCACTTGTATCATTGCTCTTTTGTTGATTTGATAAATGACTAAATAATAATAAATAAAATAAATAATTTTTTCACTAATGTGAATAATAAAATATTGAATCAGTTTATAATGGTGTAGCTGATGCAATATTGCAGTTACAGAAATGTAACAGTATATCTTTTAAAGTGCAATGAGTACATTTACTAATTAGTAGAAATTTTAATTTATGTAAGCCGAGAAGGAAAAGGGCCAGATCACGGGTCAGCGTTCACAGCATACCCTATAACTCATCACTCTAGACTGTCTTAATAAGGCTGGTTAAAATGCTGGCTGTCAGAGGGGAATAGGATTACAAAGAGCCAAAAGAGACAGAAGATTGCTTGGGAGAAGAAGATTGCAGTGCCCTCATCATTCCCAGCACCGAATAATTGTATGAAATCGCCAGCTGGGGAAAAATATATGTTAACCATTGATTGTGGATGTGAAGCGGCTGCCTCCGGGGGTTTGTTTTATGTAATTTTACTTCTACAGCACACTCTAATTCAGATTTAATCACCAGAGTAGAACGTGAAGTCCAGGTGATTGTAGACTCACCATATAAGTCAATGTCGTTGGTGAAAACACCTATACAGAGGAAAATAAAGCATCTAAATATACTGACTTTTTTTCTTACAAATACGGCTGTTCTTGTCTTTAGGCTGTGAAAAGTTTTTAACTGGTTTCCCTGCCCCAGAAACAGTCCTGCTTCAAACTCACACACATTGTTGAGCCAGTGTTGTTAGGTCACTAAGAGATGACACTTTTCACTCGGTTACATGACACTTTTGAGTAAATTGATATTTCAATGCCTCACTTAGCTCTCTGCATATGAGAAAGCTTGGATATGAGAAAAAAAATGATGAAAAAGTTTCAAACTTCAAACTGCTACTATTTTGTGTTTGGCTTTTTTTATTACAACTTTCATCGAAAAGCAGTATTGCAAAGTCTTCTTAAAGGAATAGTTCACCCAAAAATGAAAATTTGCAAAAATATCATACAATATCAAATATCACCCTCCATCCAACATGTAGATGAGTTTGTTTACTCATCAGAAATGATTTAGAGAAATTAAGCATTACACTTGCTCACCAATGGATCCTCTGCAGTGAATGGGTGCCGTCTGAATGACGTTTGGATGCATGGTTACGACTGTAACCAAGGTTCCCCGAGAGATAATGAGACGCTGCTTCGCCCATACTTCCTGCATCCCAACTTGCCTCAACCTATCAGAAGATATGCTGTTTACACCGGATGTGCTTTTTTAGCTTTCTGGTCACTCTGTTGGACTGATGTGTTCACGCACAGGCATTCCCAAAATGTTCTGACACAGTGTCTCATTCCCTCTCAGGGAACCATGGTTACAGTCGTAACTTAGAGATGCTTTCTCGTGTTTTTGTTTAATTCTAATGAACTGCTTTTTTTATTGATGGTTGGTTGTTCCTGTTGTTACATGGAGAAGGGTTGCTGTTTTTCATCATCTTGCTGTGGGCTCTCTAATTATTTTATAGGGCCATTTGGATTTTGACTATCCATTGACATAGTAGTGTGAACACCTAGTTGTGAAGGACTCTAGTTCAAATCCTGGTGTTTAGTTAAAATTTGTAATTATACTATATACAGGTGTGTATACTATATAACTCAGGATGTCTATTAGATGCATTTTATTTTGTTCTTTGATCAAAATCTGTATCTGCATGGTGCTAGTATCTTCCCTGTCACAATCTTTCATTCTTCTAGAAGGTAGAGTTATTTTTCATAGACATTCTATTTCTATGTGCGGGCAGATAGCAGCCGAAGCGAGAGGAAGCAGCGAAGTACAATTCATTTTCAAGCAGTTTTCAATGAGAGGGCTGAGCGAAAAGGAAAGTGGGTGCAATCTCATGAAACTGCCCAGAATATTTTATTTGATGCATGTACAGGCAACACATCATATTGTGTATGGTAGGATCCACCATCGCTCACAGCAAATACGTTTTGCAATTAATTTACAGATTTATTTATTTTATAGTGAATTCATTCATTGTTGTTAATGTTAAACTTAGTAAAACAAACATTTTAATACTAAGTGTGACTTTTTGACATTGTGAAATAATCAACAAATATATTACGTTTTTTAGATATCAAACTAAAATCAGGACTTTAATTTGTGAAAAGTGCTCAAATACATGGTTTCATTGTTTACTGCGTACACCTCCAGCTTGTGCAGCAACCTTGTGAAATTTCCCATCTGTGATGCTATCTGCAACATGTTTTATGTGGTCAGAGCCACACATTTTCCTGATCTGAGCTCTGCACTGAATCCCTAGTGTGAAAGGGCCTAAATATTTCAAATTAGAAGCAAGGGAATAATATCCATTAGGGATCCAACAGGGTAATAATGATTTGCAGAAAAAAAAAAACATACAAGCAAACAATCTCAATGATTTTGTCAACATTTACCACATATTTTTTTTAAAAAGGACATAAAAATGTTTCATTTTGAAGAAGCATCTCAAATAATTGATAAAAACCCAGGGTTAAATGTGCAAGATCTGTCTTATATTTGGCTCAATGTAGAGGACAAAACAATAAACAAGAGACATAAAAACAAGACATGTCTGACATAAAATATAGACATAAAACAATGTGCAAAATGTAACTATGAAACTATTACTGCAAAGCATTTGGACACAATGCACATCTGTTCTCCAAAAGTTTTATGGAAGCTCTTAAAATGAATTGCCAGCCTCCCTGGATTTGTGGATGTAGTTATCAGTGTCATGTTGTTCCTTCTCTACAGGGCTGCACACAGACATTTTGAGGGGCGGTGAAAAAAAAATAGGTCTGAGAAAAAGAATGTAATGTAGTGGTGGGGGAATCATCACACTGCATCATTACACAATATATTTGATCAGTAGGCATGCAGTGAGACAGGATGCTTGTCATTAATTATCATTGCACTAGATTTATGATTAAAAGGCAGAGTAATTTTGTATACTTCTTAGTTTACACTTTATTTCAAATAGCTTTTCTAACTTGTAATTGCTGATTACAATAATGCAAATTATGCACATTTATGCATCTGTGCCTGTTCATGTATTGTAAAATATCTTTGTTTTTCTTGATTGAGGTTTTCTTCTCAATGGCCAGAAGCAGGAGATCAGAAAGTTGTTTTTGTTGGGACAAGTTTCTGATTTTTGCTTTTAGAATGAGCGTTTAGCAATGGCTGTTGCATAGATATTTAGCAACTTAAAAAGAGCTGGAGACATCAGATGAGCATCAAACTCTTCAAATATTCCTAACGCTGGATGCCAAATGTTTGGGGAAAATTAAATGAAAAGAAAACTAGTTTTTGACGAGTATTTTGTCTTGTTTTCCTGTAAAAATGTCAGAAAATCCTTATAACAAGGTACATTAGTCTCACGTTTATACTGATGGCACCCATTCACTGCAGTGAGCAAGTGATGCAATGCTGAATTTCTTCAAACCTGTTCAGATAGGAACAAACATCTTTGAGGTTGAGAAAAATTTCAGAAAATGTTTCATATTGGGTAAACGATTTGTATTTGATCACCCCAGTTTATTAACAAATTACCATGATTCTCTAAAAGGACTAGCGAGTACAATATAAACAACAGGCTCATAAATGACTCGGCCTTCTTTTGATACAACAACCCATTGTGAAATCCTAGAACAGTCATTATTTTATGAGCTTGACTCAGCTGCAGGTACGAGGTCCCTGCCTCTCAGAACAGAATGAGTGAGAGAGAACTAAACCTCTCCTGCTTGTTTGCCATCATCCTCCTCAACCTTCCTAAGTAATGTGAAATTAAAGGCTTCTTCACAGTCTATAATTAGTCGACCCTGACACTAATTAGAAATGCTCTGTATGGTGCCACTTCATATTAAACTGAATGGGATATTCTCTTTCATTTTCTGCTTCTGAACATTAGTCCATATCGTAGGCTGAATGTTACTGGGGCAGAGAGCAAACCTCCACAAGAAGAGAAAAACAGCGCTTAGATACCTGACCAAACAGCACAAGGCCAGATACACTGAGGATAAGATGCATATTTGGAGTTACAGCAATATGGATCTTTAGAATATCTACAGATACATTTTTGGTCCATGTATATAGAGAAAGGCTGCATTTATTGGATCAAATAACAGTAAAAATTATCATATTTTTTTAAATATCATTCTAATTTAAAATAACTGTTTTCTATGTTGAATATGTTTTAAAATGTAATTTATTCCTGTGATGCAAAGCTGATCATTGCTTAATCTATTACGTCACATGATCCTTCAGAAATCATTCTAATATGCTGATTTGTTGCTCAAGAAACATGTTTTATCAGTATTAATGAAAAAAGTTGTAATGCTTATTATTTTTTAGGATTATTTGATGACTAGAAAACAGAAAAGAACAGCCTTTATTGAATTGTACAGATACGTTTGAACAGAAGCACACTTTCCAAGCTGTTTTAAGCCTTCTTTTTTTTTTTTTTCTTCCCAGTAGTTAAAGGTAACTTGTCCTCCAAGTATTATTATTAAAAATACCATGCAAAAATGATGAAAATAAAACTCTAGCATCTGTCAACATATCTGCACAGGACCTAAATTTACGAATACTACTATGCTGGGTTCATGAATATTAATTCAGTTACATGAACAGGCGGTCTGGTAAGGTTACTTAGCAAAGTCAGCATGACCTAATTAATATTCATGCCTTGACGTCACAACCAGCCAGTTTTTTCCTCTCTAACTTAAAGACTAGCCTGAAGGCAAGCTGGTTAGAGGCCTTTTTGATGTTATGTTTTATTTAGAATATAGGTTGCTGTGAAAGCATTGCGGCGAAATGCACTGCTACCTTCAGAGAAATGTTACAAATAACTAAAAAGCTTTATTAACTTAAGGTTGACGGCTGGATCTGAGAGTAATGGTTAAAGAAATGGCGAAGGTGGGGAAAATGTTTCTTCTCCTTCACAAATCCTTGAGGGAACATGATCTTCACTGTGGTTTTGATGTATTCAGGAACATTCAGCATCCTACGGCTAATTAATAGCTCTGAAATCTGACGGGAAAGCACTTTAGAGTACATCATGTGTTTGATGAGCTGTCTGGCTCTTAGGTTTTCAACTTTTTACTGTGCTTATTTATTATATATACAGCTGCGAAGTTTAAAGTCTATATAAAATAGCGTTCACAACTCATTTTGCTCTCATAATGTGATGCATTAGAGCATGACTTGATTTTATCAATTGGGAATTAATGGGATTCTGAAAAGTCATCATGCAACACCAGAATGAAGCTAGATGGATGAAGAAGCTGATGTTATTGAGCCTACAGTACGGCAGCCTAAAAGTCTGTCCAAGTTCTATTTTATTTTATAATGAATATAACAAACCTACTTTTTTTTTTTTTTGAATAACGTTCACTAATAAGAGTGTCCATTAATAAATGAAAGTACCAATTCTGATTGTCTTCTATGTCAGATAAATGTGAAAGCATACTCTCTCTCTCTCTCTCTCTCTCTCTCTCTCTCTCTCGCTCTCTCTCTCTCTCTCTCTCTCTCTCTCTCTCTACAGTTTTGGCCTTCCATCCATGGCAGGATTATTATCCAGCTTTTTGAAAACACTCTTCCAGCTGTATTAATTTGTAGTGTTCAGTGGCAGACTGGCCATCTGGAGCACTGGGAGTTTTCTGTACAATGTGGGCCGGCCATTTGCGTAAATATATAAAAAATGAATTGTAGTAAATGCACTTATATCCTCCCATTAGCCCAGACGAATGGCCCGCGTGGCCCACTTCAGTCAAATATTAAAATTAATTTAGCATGCTCCGGCTCAGTGCAGCGGCTCAAAATCGCTCGTCAATGTCAAAGTGTATTAAATAGCCAATCGCAGTGTAGAAGGCGGGATTTACTGTTTACAAACGCTGAGCTGCATGCGACTTGAATTCGAGCTGAGGTAAGAGGTAAGCAGCTAAACACAACGAGACAATTCAGCAATATCTGCCAACCATTTACGATTAAAAAAAACAAACAAAAACTGTTAAATGACAGACATTAATTTTCAGGAATGCAAACTACTACAGGCCTTTTCAGATTTCTCAGATTTTAATGCCATTACGGTATTCGTCACAATGCAGCCTACATAACATAGCATTTATCAGCAGACATGAGATTAGAGTTAATGTATATCTCTATATAGGCGTTCTTCCGGGATTTCACGTGTCTAAGAAAATGTTAAAAAATCTATAAAACAAATATTCTCAATCTTACTCTAGAACATTGTAAATCTGAAGACTTTTGCTTTCGAGTGCTGTGCATAGGAAAGTGATTTATATGAGACGCCTAAAAATATAATTTGCTTATTATTTCACATGCATTATTTTATATACACACTGGTGGTTAAAAGTTTGAAATAAGGCTTTTATTTATTTATTTATTTGAAAGAAGATTGAATTTATTTGATACAGTAAAAACAAGAATATGAAATATTAAACTTAAAATTGTGGTTTTCTGTTTAGGAAATTTTAAAATGTACTTTATTTCTGTGATCAAAGCTGAATTTGCAGCATCGTTACTCCATCATTCTATCTATCTATGGCAGAAATGAACTTCCACAGGAACAGGCAAACAACAGAAATGCAGAATGATAAAAACAATGAAAAGTCCCAGCGCTGTTATATCATCACTCTTAGAAAGTGCTTCAGATTTGAGTACCTTAATAAACTGTTGTATAACACTATATAGAATTAAACAAGGAGACTGTCTCTGAAGTCATAAAATATCTAAACAGCATTTCACAGATGTTATACATTTTCAAGAAAAAGAAAATGTTTCATGAAGCAGATGCGGAAGGCAGACTTGAGTGAGAGAGATTGAGAGAGAGTTTAGCCAGATGAGGTAAAGTGAGTTAAGTTGGTTTGGAAGACATCGAAAAAAGAGCCACGAGGTATTTAGCCAGAAGACAAAAGTGGCTGAGTGGAGAAGAGGCCTGCAGAGATGCGATTAAAACTCTATTGATCTGGTCCTGCGATTGCTTTCTCCCACATTATATGAAGCCGTGTTTGATTCAGCTCTGCAGTGTGAAGTTGAACTCGGTGAAGAGATGGATGACATTAAGGCCAGAGAGGTCTGCGTTTGCTTTCTTTGCATGCAATTTTCCTTTTAAAATGTTACATTGAGTTAAACTTAGAACCTTTCAGTGAACAGTTCTTAAAAGAACCTTAGTGTGAAGAACATTTGAATAATCTAAAGAACCTTTTTCCACTGTAAAGAAGCTTTTGTGGAATTAAAAGGTACCGTGGATGGTGAAGGTTCTTTGTGGAACCATTGATGCCAATAAAGAATGTTAATTTTTAAGAGTGTAAGTTCTAATCCTAACCCTAACCATATAGTAAATTAATATTACTCAGTACATAAATTACACTGTAACAAGGACACCTTAAAATAAAGTGTAACCAAAAATGATTTATAGTTTAAATTTGCAATAAAGAGTGCTTTTTGACCCAGTTAAGTAGGAATTCAGTACATATTTATGTGAAATGTCATTGTTAATTCTACTTACATAAGTATTGGAACAGTGAAGACAAAACTGCTCTGTTGGCTGTGGAGTCAAGACATTTGCAAATATGATTAAAAGATGAATATGAGACAAAACTACAGAATGTCACATTTTATTATTAGCCATTTCAACACATTCATGTTTTACCAAATAAAAAGAACAGCACTTTTAGAGTTCATCTCACTCATTGATGAGAGCATAAGTATTGGGACAGTTGAACATAAGGCAGATATAAAAGATTAAAAGCTATTATTTAGTTGCAGATCCCTTGCGTACAATCACAGCAGTGAGTCTGTGACACATAGACATCACCAGACTCTTGGTCATCACTCTTTTCTTTTAGCATCCAAATTGCTTGCTTTTCTCTCAAAGTCAGCTCCCTCATCTTCATCCTGGTTTGTGTGTGTCATCATCGAATGCAAGATTCAGAATACAGAAGTAATGGATATAACTGATACGACACATTCCCTGCTTTTAATATCTGAAGAATTAATGCAACAGGACACAGCTGATCACTTAGAAAGACCTGTGAGGCAACTGCTCCAATACTTATGCTCACATCAGATAGAGGGATGAACTCTAAAAGTGCTGATCTTCTTAGCTGGTAAAACATCTATGTGTTGAATCACCCAATAATAAAATGTGACATTCTGTAGTTTTGTCTCATATTCATCTTTTAATCATATTTGTAAATGACTCCACAGCCAACAGAGCAATTTTGTCTTTACCGTTCCAATACTTTTGGAGGGAACTGTATGTGGTGCGCTTCTCAGACAAAAATGTACTTTAATGTAATTTATTTTGAAACGTATGCCAGATATATTAAATATATTTGTTACTGCAGTTGTTGCAATTTAGTAAACTTAGAACCTATATAAAATAACACTTATAATCCAGGACTTTATGATTAAAAAAATTCATTATTTGGCATTATTAAAAGCATTGTAAACTAAATGGTGAAAATGTGCTGTACACTAAACATTACTCTATAATGTAGCTACATCGCAGCACATATTTTTGTGTACAGGACAAGCAATATAAGAATCATTGACCTTTATAGAAATATTGCTATTCTAAAGCTATAAAGCTTAAAACACTCTTTAGTATATAAGTGTTATGGATGCTCAGTGCTGACCTTTTAGGCCATACGGGGTAAAAGTGAAGACTGAAGAACAAAGCGATCCTTCTCACCCTGAACATCACTGGAGTTCAGACTGACCCTGAAACACACAGATGCAGGAGATATCTGGATTGAAATTCACTTCACATCTTCTTCTCACTTCTCCTTCAGACAGATATTGTACAGGCAGGGTGAGCACAAATTGCTTCGCTTTGCTCCGTCTAAAACATTTATGACAGTGGAATCAGTCATTTAGAGGCCAAAATTGTTTTGAACTGATTTGTATTTTCAGACGACTAGAGGAATTGGCAGCGACAGCAGTTTGCATCATAACGCGTGATCATTGGAGCTGAAGACAAAAGACAACTCTTCTCTTCCTCGGAGGAGCAGATTATGAGATATGGATTTCAATAAAGTTGGCGTTAATCTTTTGGTTTTCAAGGGGCATTATCTGGAGAACCGAGTGTGTGTTTTTAATAGTTTTATGAAACTGAACAGCAGGGCAGTGTGACATCAGGCCATGTTCTCAGGGCATTCAGAATTTATTCAGAAGCAAATGCTTTTTTAAGCTTCTAGTGCACTGAATTATGTAAAAGTTCCCACTTACATACGACAACAGTTGATAGTGGCCACGTCTGTTAAGCCATAAAGACAAAAAACATAAAAAGTAGTCATAAAAGTAGTCATATAACTCTGGTATATTCCAAGCTTTGCAGAAAACAGCCTTTTCTGGAGGACTAGACGTGAACTTTAAAAAGAAAGAAAGAATAAATTATCAGTTTATTTGTTAAAAAGTCGAAATAAATCAATTTAAGCACAAAAATGGTTTTGAAAGAAGCCTCGTATGCTCAGCAAGGCTACATTTACTTGACTAAATATACAGTAAAAATAAGCTATACATGTCTTAATACCCGGGGATCCCTTTAAATATATACATGCATGTGTTTGTATTTATATATACATAATAAATATACACAGTACACACTCATATATTATGTAAACAAAAACATTTATTTTGAATGTGATTAATCGTTTGACAGCACTAATATTTTGATGGCAAAGCTGAATTTACAGCTTCATTACTCCAGTCTTCAGTGTCACATGATCCTTCAGAAATCATTCTTATATGCTGATTTTCTGCTCAAGAAACATCTAAAGCATTTATCAATCATAGTTAAGGTTGATTCCAATATTTACTAATATATTTATAAAATCAAGTGTTGTATCTATTATTGATGAACCTGAGCTAACATGGCCTAACAATGAGCAGTTAAATTTTTAATAACTAATGTTTAATAAACAGATTAATAAAAACTGTAACAAATGTATTATTTTTGTTAGTTAATGTTAGTTAATGCATTACATATAGTTAACAAATTATCGTAAAGTGTTACTGCATTTCGCAAAGAAGCAAACCACATCTCGATGCTGTAAGTTGACAGATGCTGCCTTGAGATTGATGCAGCACATAGTGTCTTTTTATATGATTGCTGCGCCCTACCTAGACCTCACGCACACTTGCTGCATGCACAAGAGAAAACCTGGATTTATGGCATAATAAGCATTAGGTGCATCTCAACAGAGTTCAGGTTTTGCGCTCCTCCTCTTGGCCGCGGCTCCTGCTGTGAATCTGGACATAGGCCAGTGGGAGGCTGAAGGGCGATGATGATTTAAGGGGAGTTGAATTTTCCGTCACATTAATGTGATACTTGTCAAACGTTGAGAGAAAGCTGATACGGGTTGACCGAAATGAGGTACTGAGCTCTAATGAGAGAACGATTTGAAGAGCTCATTTCTGATATGGCCGTCATGTTTTTACATTGACTGTGGTGTCATAAAGCATCTGCAACATGATGTGGGAATATATTAATGAGCTTTCACAGATTGTGTTTAGATTTATTACAAACTAGTCCTGACTGACTTGTGTGCTCATTATAATTGATGGGAGATGGATGTTTACTGTCACTGCAATTGAATACCTCATGTTTCCTATATGGTTCACCTAAACAACAGATGGCACTTGCAGAAACTCTGTGAAATAAAGTACAGGAAAATATTAGTAAGGTATAGCATTACCTGTAATAAGATGACAGGTTTTTTATTTTTTTTTTAATTTGCAACGCTACCTATTTCCAAAATGTATGGGGTCTGAATGTGGTCTGAAGACCACAAGTACATTTTTTTATTATTATTTATTTAATACAATTAATTTATCATTGAAAAAAATAGATCATTAAGATTTTTTTAAAGTGTTTTTTAAAAGAATCTCTTCTGCTCTCCAAGGCTACATTTATTTGACCCAAAATTCTGCAAAAACAGTAATAATAATTAAATAACAGTCTTTTTTTTTTAATAAACAAAATTCAAATTCAGTATGATATAATCAAAATATAATTTTGATTTTGGGTCCACAGGTTAAGTAATTTATTAATGTATGTATATGTATGTATGTATGTATGTATTTCCCCCATGTTTTATTGTGTCTTGATTTATGTGTCTTCTACCATCTCCCTTGCGTTATGTTGGTTGGACTGTAGGACCAGAAAGTGTAAGATGGCATGGTGAATCAAAAGATGCACACAGGAGAAACTGGGCAGTTATTTCCAAATCAAAAATTGGCAGTACTATTACAAAGGTGCTAACAATGGAAAACCAGCATTTCAGTATCGACAGCCAATGGACGCTGCGGTCAAACATGATATTTCTGACAGCTCCACAGGTAAACTCTCGTTTCCATGAGAACAGTCCTGTGGTTTCAGACGAGCAGCAGCAATACATCGGCTTTCCTTTTTTCTTTGTTTCTCCTTTCTAGTACGTTTACCCCTCTCGCTTCAACGACCTGCTTAGTTTGAGACGGAGAAAGGCCAGTCTCATTTGTAGTTAGTCTCGGCTCCCTGTCTCTCAGCCCGGATTTGATGGAGTGATTCTTACCTGCGATGCGCTTGAGAAAGCTATTGTGCGATGCTGATGGATGGAGTTTGGAGGTGCAGTGGGGTCTGGCCACTTGGAGAGCTTAAATCAATCTGTTCATTTGTGTCTCTATTGGGCTGATCATTGGAAAGTGCAAACAGTTGAGCGGCGGCAGTATGAACCACCCTCATGCTGAACAGAACGTTTTCATTAAAGCACACACCAACAATCTGAATGCGGCTGCTAGTTTCACTGGCCAAACTACGGCTGCGCATTCGTAAGAGTGCAAGAGGCAGAAAGCCCAACAAGACTGAAGATTTATGTGCATCTATCTATGATTCACAAACACATCCTAGAAAATTCTTACAAAAATTCACAGGACATTTTCAAACCAAGATTTAACATCAAACATCAACAACCAAAAGGCATACTAAGCGTTGCTGATTTTAACAAACCTCAGAGTTTAATTCTCAACCCTGTTAAAAAAAAAACAGCACCTGTGCTTGTCAGAACTTTACTATAAAAAAATATGGTAGCAACATATTTATGAAGTATGTTATGCTGTGCCATTTTCCACATGTCAGATTGTCAAGCTCATAGTTCATGTTTATATTTAGTTAGATGTCTTGGATTAAGTTCATGTTTTAAGATCATTATCATTTTTAATAAAACTGTACTTGGGCTTCTTTGTGCCTTTATCTTTGTCTGCTTCAGGCTAGGAAAGCTACAAAACACACAACCAAGAACCCAGGACAATCTCTCCGTAGAGCATTATGTAGAGGAGTATTGTGAATTATGTCATTTGGGGTTTAATGATGTTGCCCTCAAGGACATTTGTTGTGAGGGTATTGATGAAACTATTGCTTCCTTGATGCTGGCTAACATATTTCACTGTACATTAACTCAGTAAACAGTATTAGCCTTGCCTTGAAACTGAGTGAATGGCCATTTACTGTTGGAGAAGTCAAAGAGGACTTCAGTGCTTATCCTACAGTAGATACCATCTTGACAATCCCAATGCCGGAGTCTCCTCACATCATGGCCACTCAGGATTCCCCTTGAAGGGGCTATACTGTATGTCCCAAGTCTTACCAGCCATGGCCTCCATGGTTCCCAAGTTTGACGTCCTTTCACTGCCATGTCCGGAGGTCCTACATTCAGTGATCGCAAGTCCTGTGATCCTAGAGGTCATCCTATTGTCCTTGGTTCTTCCCATAGACATCACCACTTTTCTGTGTGTGTGGGCTGTACACATTTTCCCAGATATGGCAGTGTCCACTACAACTCCCTCTGAGAAGTCTGTTTGCTCAGTCACAGTCCATGTCACAGCCACAGAAACAGTCCATAAAATTTCTGCACTCCCTATATGCCCACAGAGGCCGTCCATGCCTGTTCAGTCATGCCTGTCCCACCATGGGCATAAAGGCCACCTCTGAACTCTCCAGGGTCCTTTTCCCACCGTTTCCACCCTGGCCTCATGATTCGTCAATTCCTCCCTGGTCCTTCGCCCTGCTGTCTCTGTCTTGGCTCCATACTCAGTCAGCTCCACCCTGGTCCTTGGCCCTGTCGTCTTTGCCTTGGCTCCATGCTCTGTCGGCTCTGCCGTGGTCCCTGGCTCTGCAGGTTCTGCCTTCGCTCCATGCTCTGTCAGCTCCACCCTGGTTCTTGGCTTTGCCATCTCCGCCTTGGCTCCATGCTCAGTCGGCTCCACCCTGGTCCTTGGCCTTGACGGCTCCAGCTCGGCTTCATTCACCATCGTCTCAGTCCTGGTCTTTGGCCCTGCCATCTGCTTGGCTATGAGCTCTGTCATGGTCTCGTCCTCTGCTCTACAGTCCAGATTAACTTCTGCTACATGGTCTGGGCCCAGATGGAGCAGGCCCACATTCACTTCATGGACTTATCCTCCTCTGCTCCACCCCCTCCTGGACTTTGCTGTTGTTTTGGATTTGGTGTTTTGTTTGGCTGTCAGGAGCCAACCATTTAAAGGGCTATATGTTATGCCTGTTTAGATATCTCTTGTTGTCAGCTTAAGTCATGTCATGTATTTTTTTTTTTTATTATTATTAATTTTATATATATATATATATTTATTTATTCTTTTTTTTATTTTATTTTTTATAGTGAACATGTTTTACAGTAACCAGTGTTCTATTATGCTACAATCCATCATGCTCCTTAAAGGCAGTGTAGGTGATTTGGTTCAAAAACATTTTTTGTTATATTGGTTGAAAGTCTCTTCACATCCCAATAGCAATCACAAAGTTAAGTGGTCAAAATGGTCAACATTTATTTATATGTATTTATATCTTCTGTGGAAGATATAATGTGTAGGACCATAAAATGTTTGTCCAATCAAAATGTTCAGTCCGAACATTACCGACCATTACATTACATTACAGGCTGTCCTGCCTGCCTGTCAAAGTATGTATTTTTAGTATATAAATCTGCGCACCCTGTTTTCGCAGACATGATACGTCATCAGCGCATTCCAGCAAGAGTGAAAGGCACTATTATTGTACTACCACCCGAATTCCAGAAATGTTGGGACATTTTTTTTTTTTTTAATAAAATGAAAGCTAAAAGACTTTCAAATCACATCAGCCAATATTTTATTCACAATAGCACATAGAGAATATAACAAATGTTTAAACGGAGATATTTTACACTTTTATCCACTAAATGAACTCATTTCAAATTTGATGCCTGTTACAGTTCTCAAAAAAGTTGGCATGGGATCAACAAAGGGCTGAAAAAGCAAGACATTTTGAAAAGATTCAGTTGGGAGAACATCTAGCAAATAATTAATTTAATAGACATCAGGTCTGTAACATGATTAGCTATAAAAGGAATCCCTTAGATATAAAAGGGATTCTATAAAAGGGAGAGGCAGAGGCTGTTTCTTAATTCCAAGAACGCAGAGAACGGGCTTGTGTTCTCGTGGAGACCAGTCTTGCAAGGCTTCCTCGGAAGAGTGAACTCGCAAGGACGCGAGAACATAGAATGCACCCTTATGAGAATTGAGATGTACTGCGTTCTTGCTTAAATGACCACGTAATCTCAGCTTAAGCAGTGGCCAATGAACAATAAATACTATAACATAACATTACAAACAAATGTCATAACTTCTTAAAACATTTCATAATATTATAGATATTATTTTAATATAATTGTATATCGTTTTATTTTACAGCATTATATGTTTAACTATGACTAAGATTAATGTTAATATGCCAATAAAAATACTGCAGACTTTCTCCGGGTCTTACCACTTTATTAAAATTAAGCAAAACAAAATGATAAATGTTTACTTTCAAGAGCCATCAAGTATTTGCGAGAGTGAGTTTAAAGCTTACAGGCTTCCGTACACCGGCCACCCGCAGCGTCTTCTGGGATTTCTAACGGCTCGATTCTCTCAAGTCTGCACTTGATGCTTCCTTGATATTAAGAACGCATCCGGGAACTTTCATGCGTCCTCTGTATGTGCGTTCTTGAGAACTGTAACTGAACTTCGACGGTTGATGATGACATAGCACGAGAACACAAGGAAGCAAGATTGCTGAAGAACGCATATTGAGAAACAGCCAGAGTCTCTCAGAAGATGGGCAGAGGCTATCCAATCTGTAAAAGAGTGCATAAATAAATTTTGTATACTTTAAAAACAACGTTCTTCAATGTCAAATTGCAAAGGCTTTGCAAATATCATCATCTACAGTTCATGACATCATCAAAAGATTCAGAGACAAGGCCGAAGACCCCGAATGATTCTGTCCTTGACATTACTAAATGGGCCCAGGAATACTTCCAGAAACCACTGTCGGTAAACACAATCCGCCATGCCATCTGCAGATGCCAACTAAAGCTCCATCATGCAAAAAGGAAGCCATTTGTGAACATGGTCCAGAAGTGCTGTCTTGTCCTGTGAGCCAAGGCTCATTTAAAATGGACTGTTTCAAATTGGAAAAGTGTTCTATGGTCAGACAAGTCCAAATGTGAAATTCTTGTTGGAAATCACAGACGTTAAAGAGGAGGGAGACCTTCCGATGTGTTATCGGCGTTCAGTTCAAAAGTCAGCATATCTGATGGTATGGGGGTGCATAAGTGCATACATTATGGGCAGCTTGCATGTTTTGGAAGGCACTATGAATGCCGAAAGTTATATAAAGGTTTTAGAGCAACATATGCTCCCCTCCAGGTGACATCTATTTCAGGGAAGGCCTTGTGTATTTCAGCAAGACAATGCAAAACCACATACTGCAGCTATTACAACAGCATGGCTTCATAGTAGAAGAGTCCGGGTGCTGAATTGGCCTGCCTGCAGTCTAGATCTTTCACCTATAGAGAACATTTGGCGCATCATTAAATGAAAAATACATCAAAGATGACCACAAACTCTTCAGCAGCTGGAAACCTATATCAGGCAAGAATGGGACCAAATTCCAACACCAAAACTCTAGAAACTCATAAACTTGATGCCCAGATGTCTTCAAACAGTTTTAAAAGAAGAGGAGATGCTACACCATGGTAAACATGCCCCCGTCCCAACTGTTTTGAGACCAGTAGCAAGCATTAAATTTGAAATTAGCTCATTTTGTGCATAAACTTTTAAAATTTCTCAGTTTAAACATTTGTTATGTTATCTATGTTCTATTGTGCATAAAATATTGGCTTTTTGATAAGTTTTGATTTTATTCAAATTTTAAAAACGTCCCAACATTTCTGGAATTCGGGTTATAATATGTGCTTTGTACTGTAATGTTTTTTCCACCAGTGAATGAGACATGAGATAATCTGGCAGCATTGCATTCAACCCTCCACCAATGCCATCTCTCCTCGAGACGCAGGTTAGTCTCTTCTCTGACGCCAACATACAAAACTACCACATTTTCCTTACATTTACATTATATTTCCTTACTGCTGTTATTCGTGTTCAACGTATGTTTGAATACATGTCAGTATTTTTACTGTCTTAGAACTGTAGATTTCTGCCATATGGACATCACCTTTACATAGTCTGGTAAACTCCTAATTGAAACTTTCATTTTCTGTGAAGCTAGTTTGCAACAATGTGTATCTTGAAAAGTGCTATACGCATAAATGTGAATTGAATGGAATTCTTCAAATGATTTGAGGCAGGGAGTTTTAATGGCACACACATTTTCTTCAAAACGCACAAACCTAGTTGTTGATATAATTATTTATTCTCTTCTTTAACAAAGATTACATTTACATTTATGCATTTAGCAGATCAAAAGTGAAGGTAAGGTAAAAGGTAAAACTTACAAAATAATCTCATTTATTCAGCTGTAGCTGTATAGAAATTCACAATGCAATTCACAGCAATGCAGGGATATAGACATAAACACTATAATTTTTTACTTTGCAGATATACTGCTTATAGATGTGAGCTAATTATAGTTCTGAACTGAATATGCTCAAAGTGCCTTTTATTTTATAGTCTTTGATATGCTCTAACTTGAAATATAACAACACAATTTAACAAGCTTACAAGTGAAGCCAAACATATGTATTGCAAATTGTGCAATACACAAAGAATATAATAATTCAAATCATGTTTATATATGTACTGTGCAAATTGTTAAACTTTAAATACAGTACCACGTATACAGACAGATATTAATAATTATATGAAATAATGTTATTAATAAAGACAAATATTATTAACAGTTCATTTATTATTTACTCACTTTTTAAATAAATAAATGAACAAACAATCAAATTAATAATAATATATATATTTTTTTTTAGTTCTCTCCAGTTAGGTTGTCACGGTCGGTGGTTGTAGTAATCGGCGCCCACACAAAAGGATAACAAAAGGTATATTTAATAGCATCAACTCACTTTAAACCATTTACAACTTAAGAACCGACAAGGATAGGGACAAAACTGAATGCTTATAAAGAAACAGGAAACAAAGGAGCAAACTAGATAATTAATCAAACACAGGTGACAAGACTAAATGATGATTACTAATTAACTAAATAAGAACAGGAACTACCAAATAAGGTCAAAACAGAACTGAAAGGAAAACCGACATGTGACAGATATCGCCCCCCTCCCGGTAGGTGCGTCCCGCACCGTAACAGTAACATCGGGGAGGGGGGGCGGGCGTCCTGGAGGCTGGCATAGGATCCGGACAGGGAGGAGAACAGGGAAGCCTCCAGGGCGGATCAGGGGCCTTGGGAGGCCATGGCAGGACTGGAGATTCGGGAGGCCATGGCGGGACTGGAGATTCAGGAGACCATGGTGGATCTGGATCCTCGGGCGGCCATGGCGGATCAGGGTCCTCGGGCGACCATGGCGGATCAGGGTCCTCGGGCGACCATGGCGGATCAGGGTCCTCGGGCGACCATGGCGGATCAGGGTCCTCGGGCGACCATGGTGGATCTGGATCCTCGGGCGGCCATGGCGGGTCGGGGTCCTCGGGCGGCCTCGGCGGATCGGGGTCCTCGGGCGGCCTCGGCGGATCGGGGTCCTCGGGCGGCCATGGCGGATCGGGGTCCTCGGGCGACCATGGTGGATCTGGATCCTCGGGCGGCCTCGGCGGATCGGGATCCTCGGACGGCCATGGCGGATCGGGGTCCTCGGGAGGCCATGATGGATCTGGGTCCTTTGTGGCCTTGGCCTTTGGCCTGGCCACACAAACTGAGGCTATATGGCCCCCCCCCAAAATTTCTTTGGGAAAGTTCCCCTCAGGCGGCCATATTGGAGGAGAGGGCTCTTGGGGGCGCTCTGGAGGAGCGGACACTTGAGGGCGCTCTGGAGGAGCGGGCACTTGAGGGCGCACGGGAGGCGCGGAGCTGGACGGAACCAGCGGAGACGAAGGAGAGCTGGACGGGACCAGCGTAGATGCAGGAGGGCGCTCTTGCAGCGCAGACACTTGAGGGCGCTCTTGCAGCGCAGAAACTTGAGGGCGCGCGGGAGGCGCGGAGCTGGATAGAACCAGCGGAGACGAAGGAGAGCTGGACGGGACCAGCGGAGACGCAGGAGGGCGCTCTTGCGGCGCAGACACTTGAGGGCGCTCTTGCAGCGCGGACACTTGAGGGCGCACGGGAGGCGCGAAGCTGGATAAGACCAGCGGAGACGAAGGAGAGCTGGACGGGACCAGCGTAGATGCAGGAGGGCGCTCTTGCAGCGCAGACACTTGAGGGCGCTCTTGCAGCGCAGACACTTGAGGGCGCGCGGGAGGCGCGGAGCTGGATAGAACCAGCGGAGACGAAGGAGAGCTGGACGGGACCAGCGGAGACGCAGGAGGGCGCTCTTGCGGCGCAGACACTTGAGGGCGCTCTTGCAGCGCGGACACTTGAGGGCGCACGGGAGGCGCGAAGCTGGATAAGACCAGCGGAGACGAAGGAGAGCTGGACGGGACCAGCGGAGACGCAGGAGGGCGCTCTGGCAGTACGGGCACTTGGGGGCGCTCTTGCAGCGCGGACTTTAGAGGGCGCTCTTGCAGCGCGGACATTAGAGGGCGCTCTTGCAGCGCGGACATTAGAGGGCGCACGGGAGGCGTGGAGCTGGACGGGACCAGCGGGAACTCAGGTGGGCTGGACGGGACCAGCTGGAACTCAGGTGGGCTGGACGGGACCAGCGGGAACTCAGGTGGGCTGGACGGGACCAGCGGGAACTCAGGTGGGCTGGACGGGACCAGCGGGAACTCAGGTGGGCTGGACGGGACCAGCGGGAACTCAGGTGGGCTGGACGGGACCCTCTTGCGAGGTGCAGGGATAGGAGGGCACAGACGAGGAGCAGGCACTAGATGGCACTGGCGAGGAGCAGGCACTGGATGGCACTGACGAGGAGCAGGCACTGGAGGGCACTGGCGAGGAGCAGGCACTGGAGGGACTGACATGCCCTCAAACTCTATCAGAATCCCTACCGGCACCTGTTTTTCCCTCCTCGGTGGTTCGGGGTGAACCGTGATAGGCGGCGGGATCCTCTTCAGCGCGGACGGCGCAATGTTCATCGCCCCTTGCGGCGGAATCCTCCTCGCCGCAGGCGGAACATTCATCGCCGTGTATGGCGGGATCCTCTTCATCGCGGACGGCGCAACGTTCATCGCCCTTTGCGGCGGAATCCTCCTCGCCGCAGGCGGAACATTCATCGCCGTGTATGGCGGGATCCTCTTCATCGCGGACGGCGCAACGTTCATCGCCCTTTGCGGCGGAATCCTCCTCGCCGCGGGCGGAACATTCATCGCCGTCTCAGGGGCGGTGGGTAAGGGTGTGCGGCGAATGGCGACCCGTTGTCCCCAAAACGGGTGGCCAGGGTACTCCGCTACAGGCAGCCCGACATCCCACGCAGCACGGGCAGGGGCGAGCCGCGAACGGCGGCGTGAACCCCCGCAAACAACGGGCACAAGCTCCAGCTTCCTGAGCAGTTCTCGTCTTCTGTAAGAGGTCGGTTCTTCTGTCACGGTCGGTGGTTGTAGTAATCGGCGCCCACACAAAAGGATAACAAAAGGTATATTTAATAGCATCAACTCACTTTAAACCATTTACAACTTAAGAACCGACAAGGATAGGGACAAAACTGAATGCTTATAAAGAAACAGGAAACAAAGGAGCAAACTAGATAATTAATCAAACACAGGTGACAAGACTAAATGATGATTACTAATTAACTAAATAAGAACAGGAACTACCAAATAAGGTCAAAACAGAACTGAAAGGAAAACCGACATGTGACATAGGTATCCATTAGATGCTATAGTTTAAAAAATTTTTATAGTTTTTTTTTATGATTATATAAAAATATATAAACAAATATGTATAAACAAAGACAAATATTGACATAATGATTAATCATTACAAATAATAATCAGCTCTGAATTATTTATCATTTAATCAAAAGTATTAATATGCATACGTTTTTAATAATTTGCAATTTATCTAGTTAGGTATTCAGTTAGATACTTCAGTAAATAAACAAAAATCTTCACGTTTCAAATTTAAAAAGTGCAGGAATAAATGTAAAACGCAGAGATCCTATATATGGGAGTTCACTCTGGTACTATAAACCAGTTAGCCTTAGATTGACCAACTCACTTACACAGAACAGCAATAAAACACACACAGAAGAAAGAGAGAGCTCCTGATGGAGACCAGGACAGATTGGAGTCTGGATTTGAGTTTGAGTTATTAAGATGTATCCGGTGGAGGCTGCTCCACAGGATAAGACCTTCACTGCGGAGTGCTCTTCACTTTGTGAATAATTAGGATGGGTATCCACGTCTGAGCGAGATGCCAGCATGAGGCATTCTTGAAGTGCATTAGTGAAGTGTTCAGCACCATTCAGACGTAAACAAATGAGTGCATTCACTGCAGCAGATAGCCATAGTACTGCTGTATCATTAATATTAAGATTATTGTGGCTGGGGGAAGAACTGGTTTTGAGGTCATGCTGCACTAGCTACAGGGAGGATATAATGTATGCTTACCATATATAAAATAATAAAAAAATACACATATTATATATATGATACAAAAACATTTATAAGATTGCCAGGGACAATTTTAATAATATTTTAGTTAAGGTCAAGAATGACATTCAAAGATGGAAGAATCTTAACGTCTCCCTTCAAGGAAGAATGAATTTGTTTATATGAATTTGTTACCTCGATTTAATTTTTTTTTCTCTATGCTACCGCTTTCTCCCCCTCCAGGTTACTTTAAGGAGATCAACTCCATAATTACTAAATTTGTCTGGAATGATAAATGTTAAACTTACCACTGTCACAGATGCAGACGGACTCAAGGGTAGGTGCAATAACAGTGATTTTATTTACAGGACTTGGGTGCTGGTGATCGTGAGACGAGGTGAGTAGCTTCTTTATAGTGATTCTTGCGGGTGTCGGATGACAGTGCTAATAGTGTCTTCTTGCTTTGCAGGCGGGTGGTACGTGGCCGGAGAGGAGTCAGATCTCAGAATTGCTGATCACACACAGACGGGTCTGAAGACAGAGAAGAGGACGGGACGGAGAACAGGAGGTTAGTACACAAGGTAGGTAATCAGAGGTTATACTCATCAACTGGAGATCTTCCGAGTAGAGTCCGTTGGGTAGCAACGAGATCGGACAACTGCGGTGACTGGGGTGAGTGCTTATGAAGTGTCCGTGATGAGGGTGATGACAAGGTGCAGGTGTGCATGATTAGAAGTCAGGTGAGGCAGATCGTGGGAGTTGAGTGATGGGAGAGCCTGGCCGTGCTGTTACAACCACATTACAACATCCTAATAGCGCAGGAGGACTGGCTGTACCAAATTTTGAACTGTATTATTGGTCGTTCCAGCTTAAGGCTCTTCATACTTGTGTTGATCCTCAATCTACAGTTTCTTGGAGAGTGATTGAAGCTGACAAGGTTAAACCAAATAAACTCCAAGATATTTTATTTACTGGCACAGGAAAAAAAGGGGATAATTATAAATTTGGTCCGGTTCTGGCCAATTCTATTAAAATCTGGAAAACGGTTGAACGTCGGATAGGAGGACCCTTCAAATTTTGTAATAGTACACCTTTATGGCACAATTTTAATTTTGTATGCGGGACTCGTCCATTTGTCCAACCCTCTTGGTCTTCTTTAGGTGTAAACACGTGCGGTGATATATATGATAACCAGGGCCTATGTTCATTTCAGACGTTAAGAACTAAATTTTGTCTACCAGCATCCGCATATTTTGTCTTCCTTCAACTACGTTCCGCTCTCAAAGCGTACGGCGTTCCTTGGTCTTCTTCCATCTGCTGGTTGGCCATCTGCTTCCTTAATATATAATACGATTCTTGATTGCATTATAAAACCTCTTTCTATTAAAACTATTTGGAATAGGGAATTATCTGACCTTAATTTATCTGTCGACTGGGAGAGGGTGTGGTCTAATCTCAGTTTAAGTGAGTGAAGTGACATTCAGCCAAGTATGGTGACCCATACTCGGAATTCGTGCTCTGCATTTAACCCATCCAACGTGCACACACACAGCAGTGAACACACACACACCGTGAACACACACCCGGAGCAGTGGGCAGCCATTTTATGCTGCAGCGCCCGGGGAGCAGTTGGGGGTTCGGTGCCTTGCTCAAGGGCACCTCAGTCGTGGTATTGAGGGTGGAGAGAGCGCTGGACATTCACTCCCCCCACCTACAATTCCTGCCGGCCGGAGACTCTAACCCGCAACCTTCGGATTACAAGTCCGACTCTCTAACCATTAGGCCACGACTTCCCCCATTGTCCCCATTAACATTGTCTTATTCACTTCAAAGTCATTCATAGAGCATACATAACTCCTTACAAAAGATTCAAAATGAAACTACAATCAAATTTCAACTGCCATATGTGTAATACTACATCATCAGGTACTTTTGTGCATATGTTTTGGGAATGTCCTATCACTATCAGTCTATGGACACATGTAAACCTGGTTTTATCATCCTTACTGCTGTTCTTCAGAAAAATCCTTCAGGTCCCACAAATTCTTTGGTTTTCAAGCATTTTTGTGTATTTGAACCCTTTCCAACAATGACTGTATGATTTTGAGATACATCTTTTCACACTGAGGACAACTGAGGGACTCATATGCAACTATCACAGAAGGTTTAAACACTCACAAATGCTCCAGAAGGAAAAACCTTGCATTAAGAGATGGGGGGTGAAAACTTTAGAACAGAATTTCTTTTTTTGCCTAAGTATCATTTTTTCTTAATTTAGTACAGCCCTTCAGAAGCTACAAAAGACATGTAGATGTTTCCCAGGAGAAAAAATAAGTTAAATGTATCCTGATCTTCAAGTTCAAAAAGTTTTCACCCCCTGGCTCTTAATGCATGGTTTTTCTGGAGCATTTGTGAGTGTTTGAACCTTCTGCGCAGAGTGCGTCATCCGGATAGCTGGTGGTGTTAGCTAATAGGAGGAACAGTCTGGTATGGTCCTTGAGAGATCGGCCCCCCTGCTCCAGCAGGAGGAGGAGGAATTTGGGCCGGAGGAGGGGATCCATCAGGAACACAATGGAAAGGAAAACACTGGGTAGAAAACACAAACAAAAATGGGGGAACACACGGAGGTAACCGTTGTGGGCTGGTTCTTCGGTCACACTTCACCAGGAACACGGAGACACAGAGATTCAAGTAACAGTCTTTTTATGACTCAACAGGCAAGGAACAGGTGTAGACTAACACAGAAGACATCTAAGAACCGACAAACGAGAACTGAAAGAACAGGGGCTTTTAAAGACAAGATAATTACAAAGACAGGTGCATGAAAAATCCTGACTCTCTCTCTCTCTCTCTCTCTCTCTCTCTCTCTCTCTATATATATATATATATATATAAGAGGATATATATACAGTATTATTAGAGGTTGTCAGTCGACAGTAACCAAAACAGCTTTGTTACCAACCGTCTTCAAAATGCCTTCTTTTATGTTCCACAAAAGAAAGGGCTGAAATAACATGAGGGTGAGTAAATTATGACAGAATTAGATTTTTTTTTGTGTGTGTGTGTGTGTGTGTGTGTATGTGTGTGAACTATCCATTTAATGTTTTATTATTATTATTATTATATTTTTTTATTGAATTTAGAGTTATACTGCTCTCCTTGCTCGTGTGATATTGCTTATTGTATGATATTAATATGAGACTAAACCTCATTTTTGCACCAATGTCTTGATTTTTAGGGCATAACTGCATTTATAGAGTTGTTGCCCTGCATCATATTGTCAACAGTCAACTATATGAAATGTAACATGACATATAGGTCTGGGGGCGGGGCCAGTGCATTAACTGTGTTAAAAATATTTTAATCACAATATTTTTTCATAACTAATTAATTAACACGTTAAACTTACAGCCCAATATATATATATATATATATATATATATATATAAAATAAATAAATATATATATTGTTTTTAGACAACGCAAAACCAATGTTATAACATCAGAACTCAGAGTTAAGAAATCAATATTTGTTGGAATAACCCAGATCATATGCTATAGTAAATAATAATAATAATAATTATTATTATTATTTATTTATTTAAATGACTTCTGCTCACTTTTTTGCCTCAACTTGATCATTTTACCCTGCAGTGTGACATATTAATTTTTAAAAGTACAAATATTCCTTCTCTCTCAAAGCTGCATGCATAATAATTATAAAATAATCAGCTAAATGATGTTTAAAATAGTATTAGATGGATTATAGCTTGTCGCACCACAGGACTCGACAAATGCATTTCATGTCAACTACCCACATGCACAAATGGTAAAAAATAAAATCTGGAATACTGTTGAATTAAATTAATTCCTTTTCAATTCATACTTTTTATTTAATTTGTAAAGCGATCACATTTTTTTTTTAATTTCATGCATTGTTTAATACTGTGCGTGTTAGTTGTTTTATTAATTAAACAAAATGTTGGAATCTGAATAATACCTGCACTGTTTCTGTAATACAAATGCAGTTACGTTTCATTGGACACTTTCAATGAACAATGCTCATCTCCATCAGTATAATGAGGCAATTGTTACAGATATTGATCAGCGTGCAGCATTTGCTAAATGAAATAACATCAGGTCTGAATGAACTGGAAGAGGAGGAGCAGACCATAATTTAGAGCTGAAATGATGGAAACAAAGTCAGCAGATCTCAATTGGCTGGACAGATACGTGTATTGTCTGCTGAGCTGCTCTAATGCTGCTGAACGGACCTCCATTGCAGCACAGGTGCCATAATCACCCTGATCAGAAAATGGTGCAGCAGAACTCTCCGACTTATTTACATTCAGACGGCCTTTGGCGCAAGCGGTCACGCTTATACAAACACAAGGTCACTGCGGGAAGAAGCAACGGCAGCCGTTCTGACTTACACTGAAAGATTAGAGCAGCGTCAGTATTTGAATGATAAATCTCAATGTTATCATTACCCAACAGAGAATATGAGAATCAGTGTTGCTACAGTATAGATGCTAATAATGTCACACAAAAAAAAAATGATGCAGAAACAATTTCCAACCATAAATTGCTTGTAAATTCCACAATTACAAGAGTAACACACTGAATTAAATGTGAAATTTTGAAGTGAAAACTGAATTTTTTTGGTAAAACATACTTTAATTACCTTTGTGTTTATTTACAACTTATTCATTTTATTTTATTAAAATACTTTTAAAGTGATATTGTGACAGCACCAAAATTACCAATATAATAAGATATGACATTATCATAAATTTTGCTTCTTTATCTCAAAGCACAGGACAAACTGTTATTCAATCATTCAATCATTCTGTTTTACTATAAAAGAAAAAAAGAAAAAAAGTGATCAGCTTTTTTAAATTAAAGGTAGAACTTCCACTTTTTTGTTGGTTTTTTTTGGGGAAAAAATGCACCCTGATATTACTTTCCCCCTATAATGTCCAATTATGATGAATTATTGAATATATATATATATATATTCAATAATTCATCTATATATATATATATATATATATATATATATATATATCAATAAAAATACTGTCACTGATATCTCTTGTGAAAAATAAGTAGACATGGACACTTACCTGTGATTCTCACATGAATGGTGGTTCCTTTGTGCATCCCCAGTTTCTCTCCTGCCATCTTGAAGTGATATCTCCTGTTGATTTCCAAAGATTCTCTTCAAGTATTCTCCAGCGATCTCCTCAATATCCTCCATCTGTAGGAGGCAAGACATACCCATCTCCATTTGCCTGAAGTGTGCTGCTCTGGTCACAGTCCATCCATCCATTCCTCCATCCCTCCATCCATCCATCCATCCCTCCATCCATCCATCCCTCCATCCATCCATCCATCCATCCATCCATCCATCCATCCAACCATTCCTCCATCCTTCCATCCCTCCATCCATCCATCCATCCATCCATCCATCCATCCCTCCATCCATCCATCCATCCCTCCATCCATCCATCCATCCCTCCATCCATCCATCCATCCATCCATCCATCCATCCCTCCATCCATCCATTCCTCCATCCTTCCATCCATCCATCCATCCCTCCATCCATCCCTCCATCCATCCATCCATCCATCCATCCCTCCATCCATCCATCCATCCATTCATCCATCCATCCATCCATCCATCCATCCCTCCATCCATCCATCCATCCATCCATCCATCTATCCCTCCATCCATCCATCCATCCATCCATCCATCTATCCATCCCTCCATCCATCCATCCATTCCTCCATCCATCCATCCATTCCTCCATCCCTCCATCCATCCATCCATCCCTCCATCCATCCCTCCATCCATCCATCCATCCATCCATCCCTCCATCCATCCATCCATCCCTCCATCCGTGCTGATCACTTGTAAGAAAGATGTAAACAGTAACTTGAACTTGACAGTTCAAGTTACTGTTTACATTATCATTTGCTGTAGTTGCTCATCTTTGCACTCATGCACCGTTTCTGTTCAATACAACTTGCCTGGATGCATCTGACTTCTTGTGCGAGTATAACTATCCTGACATACATACTGTGCAATGGTACTAAATTGTCCTCTGTGGAGTCAGCAGCCTATCATTTCAGTCCAGTTTTATAATACTCTCTGAACTACTCGACTGTGATTTGTCAGTCATGGCAGTTTGAGGTCAAATACTGATGTATAATGATTGTTAAACTATAATTGACTGAATTCCTACATAGCTGTGCTTGTTCATGTTTCTTATACTCAACCAATATACATATAAATACACATATTAACATTTCCTTTACAGAAACAAGAAGGCAAGCAAGTGGTGAAGAACAAGAGGAATAAACTGTCATTAATATATGTGCCGTAGCACAGTTGTGGGTGGCCGATCATCTACACAAACAGTTCTCTTGTGGATAACCTTTGACTACACCGTCACTTTTTTTGAGTGCTAAATAACTGCTGCTCTGTGTTATACAGGTCTGGACGGGGATTTATTTAACACTAAATGACTTTGCCCATGGTTACGTCAGGGTGCAGCCTCCCTGCTGTTTAAATCAGGTTAGTGTTACGCACTGCTATATCTACAACGACACCATTCAGAGAGGGTCTTCTGAGATATGAACCTCTTTGAACAGCCTGCCTTGGGCATTTCAGCAGTGCATTCATGGAAAATATGGGGCCAAATTTTGTGAAAATATAACAGACATTGTTTTTGACAGTCCTTTAGACATCATGTATTACTAAAATTCTATCAGTATGTGTCAGTATATCAGTATATTATCAGTATTATCTATCAGTATATTATCTAACCGCTTTATTTGAGTTAAGCCTTGCAGTATATGTTCTATTGGCCTGCAAACACTATACTTTCCAGAATTTGGGGTCAGCATTCATTCATTCATTTAGTACTGTATGTTTGTTTGTTATTCAACAAGGATGCATTCAATTGATCCAAAAGTAAGAGTAAAGACATTTATAATGTTACAAACGACACACACACACATACTATATATATATATATATATATATATATAATGCTATTCTTTTCAACTTTATGTTCATCAAATATTCCTAAAAAATATACCATGGTTTCCACAAAGAAAATATTAATCACACAATATTTTAAACACACAATTTGAAATTCTTGCCCCAAATGATTTCTAAATTAATTTCTGGATTTCTATAATAACAGTTATTTATATATTTAAAACTCTCTCTCTCTCTCTCTCTCTCTCTCTCTCTATATATATATAACAGTCATGGCCAAAAATATTGGCACCCTTAGTAAATACGATCAAAGAAGGCTGTGAAAATTAATCTGCATTGTTAAGCCTATTTATATTTCTGTGAAACAGGAAGCCATGGCTGGATAATTTCATGTTCATAATCACCCTGGAGTGCTCAGAATTGTGAATATAAATAGAAATATACTTCAGAGATATTTTACTCATAAGAATTTCTAGGGGTGCCAATAATTGTGTCCAACATGTATTTGAGAAAAATATTTATTTCATAATGATATTTCCCCCCATTTTAAATTCTTATTCTCCAATGAAAGGTTAGATTTTTGTGATTTTTTTTAAATAAAAGATCAAAAGGATTAACAATGCAGATTAACTTTCACAGCAGCCTTTGATCATATTTACCAAGGGTGCCAATATTTTTGGCCATGACTATATATATATATAAAAAAATTGTAATGCAGCATTGGTAACCCTATTAAATGGTAGATTTAAAGTAGATTTTTAAACATGATTTCGCCCAGCAAATATAGCCAACACAAGCACGTTTTATGGGGAATTTCCATAGACATAATGATTTCTATGCTGTACAAACTGTAAATTCTATCCACTTACCCTACCCCTAAACACAACTCTCAATAAATAAATAAATAAAAGAAAAGAAACAAACAAAAAACAAATAAATAAATGTATGTCTTAATAATAATTAGCTAAAATCAAACCCTGAAATGTATTAATATTATTTAATATTCATAATTTAAGAAGTTGGTAAGCCTGTTTATTTGACCTCTTTATAATCCTGATCAAATAGGATTATATGATTAGTTGATTTTTATACATGTATGTTAATTGATTGATTGCATTCTGCTCACCAGTTGAGAACCACTGTCCTAAATAATTATGCTAAATGGTCATTTTGGTCAACAAAAATCATACAGGCTACAGTACTGCAGTCTATGCGTTTTCTAAATATATATATAAATCGTATTACTATAATTTGTCAAATACGGATCTTGCTTATATTAATTACATTAACGCGTTTAAATTAGATATGTACAGATGTGTAACTTAGATAACTTTTAGTTTTAGTTACTTTTTCTTATTTGTAAGTCGCTTTGGATAAAAGCGTCTGCTAAATGACTAAAAGTAAAAAGTAAAGTAAGATACGTAACTCCACTTTGAGTGATCTAGAACTTTACGGAGCATCAGTCTATCAATGATTGATTACTGCTGCCTTGCTGTTTCCGCAAACGTCTCTATATCGGATATTGTAGTTCAGTAACTACCGTTGAACCGTTGAAAGCAGCGCGTAGTAACCCTGCAAAACTACAATTCCCATAATGCCCTTCACCATTAGCTTGCCGCATGTACGCCGGTTGACGCGGTTCTGACGGGTCCAGCTGAGAGAGTCCACTTTACCTCAATCCCTTCACCGCTGTCAACTTTAACTTGTTAGTGGTCAGTCAACATTCATATTTGTATAGCATAACAATGTTTTTGTGTGCCGAGGTGTTTAAATACACCGATGCGAGCATGAGTGACAGAGTTAGCTATGTGCTGGTTTTCTCTGTTTTGACCAAAATCACACTTCATGTTTGTTAATGGACTCTGAAACGTGTGTGTGGTTGTTAAATGTTTGTTTTTTTACATAATGAAGTCGTAATCACTGTGTTGTCACGATTAGATAAACAAACACACATCGAGACATTTCACGAGGATGTTGCTATTAAAATATCATGTAACTATACATCAGTATCAATCTGTAGCGTCTGACAGGCTTATTCATCCTCAAAATATGAATTATAGTGAATTAATACAAGTGCAGTTTATAGAAAAACCACTTTTGAAGCAGGGCTTTTCACAAATAAAGTGATAAAACAGTATATAAAATAAAATGAAGATAGAACAGATTGTGTTAATTAAATGTTAGAGGAAGAGATCATCAGATTGGGGGGATCTGAGGAGTATTGGCAAAATCCAGACTTATGTTTGATTTTGGCCATCAATTTAATTAATTTTAAAGCACCTTTTAGGTATTTTGTCTCAGTCATCTGTTGTGATTTTGTGTCAGGTGTTATGCACCCTAAATAAAATGATACTGTCTGCTTGAGGAACTGTCTATATTCACATTTATCATATTTCCCACCTGAACAGGTCTTGACCGGCCTTCGGCGTGCTGACCATGTCTCCTCCTCGGCTCACTGGAGCCCTGCGCTCCTTTTCTACCATCAGCAAACAGGATGATTTAACACAAGACATTTATGATCTGAAGGTAAGACAACATGAATCCAACCAGAGCTTTGTTTAATGATACTTATTTTGTCATATTTTAGTTTTATTAGTTGAGCTAATTTTTGCATTTTAGCTTTAATGGTTTGTTAGAAAAGGAGTAGATATCAAATGATGTGATCACATGCATGTGTAAAATGACTGTTTTCACAACAGCTTTGAATGTGGCTCATTCAGTTAGAATTGAGTGCCAAAACTATGTTTTGTAAATGATAACAGAATTGTCATTTTTCAGTGAACTATTCTTTAATGCTTATATCTTGTGCATGCACAGACACACACACACACACACACACAAATGTATTCATAATTTGTAAATTAGTGTGAATAATAATACTTTTTTTGTTGAATGTTTTGGATGAATGTACCCATAGCATATATGTATAGAATATATGCATTCTTTATTTTAGTGCAAATCAGTGCTAAAAATAGTTTTGAATTGTGTTACTTGCATTGTCTGTCAAACCAGTTGTAGGTGTGGCAGTATAATTTTGCATGCTCTTATTTAAAATCTTTTAAGTGCTGGGGGTCATAATAACTCATGAGCCTCATTATAGGTGTTTGCTTAGATAGGCTGCACAATTATTATTGCTCATATATAGCGATGATTTGAGTTTGAGATTTGAAGAAAGCCGTAAGCCGAAGTATGTTGCTGAGTTTGTGCGGTGCAACTGTTGAAATTAGTAGTTCAGTGGTTGGTAGGGGTGTGCGATATATATCGTCTGCGATAATATCGTAATTGTTGTTTGAACGATGTGCAATTTGACATTATGGAGTATTTTGCAAAAACCAAACAGAACACCTACGGAGTGCACGCTTGCATTAAGTGATGGAGTCTAGACTAGGGTGCGTGAGCATTTATGGTGTGTTCTTTCAGATATGGGGGCAGAAAATGTGTATATATACAATTTCATATGGTTAAAATCACACGAAGAGTGCCGTTTTTCTTCAGAAATGAGCATGATTACAAATGTGATACTGATTTTATACAACAGTTCAATAAACAATGTTAAGAAACTTAGGTTTTAGATACCATATTGCCTGTTTTTGCTCCATTTCGCCGACAAAAAATAATTCCAAACAGCCACAGCACTGATTTGTGTCTCTGAGCAACATGACGATGTTGTTTCGTTTAAATGATTCGGTTCAATCGCAATGACTCACTTGTTAACAGTGACTTGCTGCCACCTACTGGCGGTTTTAATTTCACATTCAAAGTATCTTTTCATTTTAAAATAATTTGAAATATCAGTATTCTATGTTTTATGTTTAAAATATCAAAACATTATGCATTTGTAACTGCAGGTTAATGCACTCAATGTCCCTCTGAGCTGCATTAAACAGTGTGTAGCTAAATACATCTAAAGCCCGGCTCACACTGTGCGATTTTGGCCACGATTTGTTCGTCTGAGACAAATTTTGAAAATCCTAACATCCTAAAAGATTCCTATAATCCTAGGCTAAAATCGGTTGTCTAGATCGCTGGTTTGACATGTTCACCGACAGCCGATTAATGGCCGTTGCGATCAATTTTTTCCTCCGATTAAATTCTGGCAGTGTCAGAAGATTTCAGACACTTTCCTCAAGTTTCCTGCAGTGTGACATCTCCTACGACGACCGTCAAACCAAGAACCAATAGGAGCACTGAACTTGATGACGCAATTAGCGCGACAACTTCAAACCATTCATTATTTGTAAAAAACAATATATGTACAAAGTAAAGTTTACTTAAAGTTTATTTATTAAGGGGCAGGATATTTAAACTCGAATAACAAAATTACCTCAAGTTCGCTCTGTAGAACTGGAAGTCCATAAAGTCCTCTTTTGCCCAGCCATGACTTGCTCCACACACGTCGTCTTTTTCGTTTTTTTTTTTTTTTTTAACATCAAGGCATGTAATTAATAAAACTAACGCTGCACGTTGCTGTTGTTTGCTAGCTACCAGAGAGAACGCGGGTCACGTATTGATGACGTAAAACTCCGGACAAGTCTTCTTGAGTACGTCCGTTTTTATCGCGTCTTGACTGTCGTACAGTCTGACATTAAGACAACTGAGATCCTACAGTCTGACATGGGGATCATGTTCGTACAGTGTGACAAGCAGCAATCGCAAAAGATTATTAAAAATCGCACAGTGTGAGCCCGGCTTAAATGCCACTTCAGATGCAACTAATCCAAAGATTAATTTTGTTGATACTAGTTTCATTTGTTTGGTAACAGCCTAAATATCTTATTATGCTAACTGACTGATTAAATGTAACAATTTGATTCAAAAGATGCACACTTTTTTAGAAAAAATATGCTTTATTAAAAGTAAAATTGCCCATAAAAGGTAAAAATCTATTTAAAATTATATGAAAAGATTACTTTCTATCACTGATGTGAACTGACCACACAGAATATGAAGGATATCAAAAACTGCAGCTGTCCACAGATATCAGCGCAATTACACACTCGGCAAAATATCGCTTAATTATCGTTAACGAAAAAATCCCAAAAAATATCGAGAGATCATTTTTTTTTCCAAAATCACACACCCCTAGCGGTTGGTAAGAATTTAGAGTTTAAGGTTGTTTTTGAAAGGTTTTTTATGCCTTTATTGGATCAAATACAAAACAAAAAACTGTAATAATATGAAATATTTTTACAATTTAAAATAGGTCTATTTGAATACATTTTAAAATGTAACTTATTCATTTGAGTTTTCAGCAGAAAAAAAGCATATTAGAATGATTTCTGAAGGATCAAGTGACGCTGAAAACTGGAGTAAGTTACACTTGATCCTTCAGAAATCATTCTAATATGCTTTTTTTTTTTTTTGCTGCTCAAGTAACATTTATCAAAATTATAACATTATTAGCAAAACAGTTGAAAACACATGTGCTGCTTAAAATTTTTTGTGGAAACCCCGATACATTTTTTTTTTTTTAATTGAAAGTTCAACAGAACAGTAATGCATTCTTGCTGAATAAAAGCTTAATATAAAATAAAAACTGACCCCACACTTTTGTTCCCAGACAGTAATGCTTAAAATCTTGTGCCCTGTTTAGGAGAGGTGTCTTTTTTTTTTTTTAGTGAGGACTTTTTATAGAATTACATTGAGGGTCCTGAAGCATAATGTTAAAATGGTTTGAGATTTATTGGCTTTCTGACCAAAAAAAACAAAAAAATTCAGTTAATATAGCTACTCTGTTAAAATAACAGATAATTCCTCATTGAATAATGAAGTAAGTTACAAATTCCACTGACATCCATTCATAACATAACAGAAACAGCAATTTGTCTCCGCTAACCAACTGTTCTTAATACCGGGTGTATACGGGAACCTTTTTAGGCCCTTAAACTTGCAGAAAATCCTAAAAAAAAGCATAATACTACCCTGGCACTTACCAAAAACACCATAGCATCAAGATGTTGACTTTGCACTGGCAAGACTCAGAAAATGTAATAAATGTAGCTATTTAGGTGCTATCTGCACAAGCAACGTCTAACCAGTTTTTTTAATCAATCACCTTTAGTTATGTTCAAGGCTTCGCACATAATCAGCAAAAGTTAGGAAGTTTAACCAATGGATTAGCTGTGATATATGGATTAAAGTGGATTTAAGGCCACAGATATGTCTGCAAAGTGCTGTTTTATGCTGATAATATCAGCCTACAGATTTATATCGCCTTAATTAATAGCCAAAACAGCTTTTGTCTCTTTGTAATCTGATGTCCTCTGTCTGTACTTCATTTAATCGTGTTCCTTCGACCTTGAGAGTGTGATTCATAGTGTATTAAATAAGCTTTGACTGCTCTGTTTCTCTTTAATCTCTCTCTTGACTTTGCTTTTATTGGGATTTTGTGGAAGCAGAAGGCCACACCTCTGTTCAGCGTAAATTCTTCTCCTCATCTCTAAATTCAGATTTCTTTATCGCCACTGCTGCTGCTATTGGACGGAGAGCACAGGGTGCAGGTTTTTCCAAGCGCTCACTCATAATGCTGAGTTTGAGAGGGCACTGAAGTGCTGATACAATGCTGTGGTGTTAATTTACTTACTGACCGGTGACATGACCTATTGAGCAGACGTCACAAACTGAGGCGCTTATTCAAATAACCCTTTACTGTATCCTTCAGCTGAGTGCAGTGGAACTCGTTTCATTATTTCAGACCCCAAAATAATATGATTTCAAATTCGCTAGTCTCACAGGGAATGGGTGATTAAAATAATTGTTTCATCATTTTCATTTTTCCTGTGCATCTTGATATTTATATCGAAGCTATTTCACTTGTTTTAAACATATGGGGGCACGCGCACAATCATTTTTATTTAGATTTTTTCCTGCGGAAAGAGCTTATACTCCCGTCAATTTTGGATGTGCTTTCTGTCGTCTCATGCAGTCTCCGTGAATGGAGCGCGTCACAACAATGAAACAGCTCACAGACATAAGAAATATATCTGCAGGAAGCTTGAAAACCAGTTAAAATAGAAAACAAATCTTCTATTATGTAGTCCGTATAGGTGCATTTCTAGTCTGAGAAAGCACTAGTTTATTAATAAATAATTTAAATGTCTTCTTTTTTCCCGATGCATTCATAATCATTACTTTAGCCGGTGTTTTGCGGCAAACTTTATGCGTGCGTATGAGCGGGGAATAATACGCCTAAATGCCTATATTAAAGGATGGTTTAGTAGGTTATTATACTAATCAATTTAATATAAACGTGCGACTAGTTGACTAGAAAAATCTTTAGTCGGGGGCAGGCCTACTTGGCATAATGAACCGATCCATTTTTAAAATAAAATGCTCGCGTTATATTGCATTGCATTATTTATGCATGTGTAATAAGTCAAATGTTTTTATTTTATTTATGGGGAGTGCTATGGTGGTGCTTTGGTTTTTCTTGGGGGTCCTGGAGCACCTGCTAGCCCCTCCCTAGCGCCACCCATGACCTTCAGACAGCAAACAAGCTGAGATGCTCTAAACTGCACGCCGCACAGAGAGGCGGGAGGAACAATGAGGTTTGACTGACAGTTTGAGGAGCCAATGGCATTACGAGTTTTAGTGGCGGTGGCGTCACTTACTGATCCAGGATCAGTAATCCGTAGCAGTTATATTTCCGATTCGAGCTTGAGTTTCAGAAATGCTTTGGAAAATGTAACGTTGACGCTACAAAACAAGAGTCTTGTCAATAGACTGCATCTATTATTACATCAGTCTTGTTAAAACTTGTATACTTCCAAGTTGTGAAATTAACCAATTGATGCAGCCTTTAGGAAACTTTGTCAAAGTAAATAGCTGCCTCAGACATTGCACGTATATTATGAATATTCAATATATTGTCCTGGAAGAGTGTCATGTTTTTATAAACGGTTTTCTTTTAAGTTTTTTTTTAATTGTATCTTTTTGCAGAGCAAACGCCTGAAACGACAGAAAATATTTAGCCGAGACGGTCTGACATGGCAGAAGATAGTTCAGTTCTTCACCCGACATCTGGAGAAGAAAGATCAGCCAGCAGCCACTCTTGAGTTGAAGAATATCCTCCAAGCAGCCAAACAGATCGGTAGGTAATTCTTTGGTGCGATACAAAATCAGCCCAATCAGGAATTTGAAGAGGCTTCACTGATTGTAATAGAAGTTAATTAGTTCTAAAGTAACAAACCAAATGCTTCTGGTGTAGATATAGTGTAACTTGGGCTGGGCGACATGGAAAAAAATGTAAATCTTTAATTGACTTCATTCAGTCATATTTACAGTATAATGTAAAGCTGTTGTGTTTCACTGTTGCCAGACTTATCATTAATTTTTATTAACGTGTGCATATTTTTTTTGTTGCACTACTTAGTTATATTAGAATAATTATTTCACAAATGAGAAAATTTTTCGAATAATTCAAGTTATTTCTGCTTTAAAATATATCCTAGACATCAGACAAACAGATAAAGAAGATCTAATGAAGTAACATTTAAAATTTCATGTGATATTGAACACTTCGATCCAGCAATCACAGGTTTTGTTGGTTGTCAGCCTCTCTTTTGGCAGAGGTTGACTTGAAGCCATTTTGATCTATTTCCCCTTATAAAAAGCTTCATTTCATTGACTTTTTTTATAACAGGCTTGGATAAACCCCTTGCTTCAGGTCAGATAATAATATCCAGATTCTTCTAAAACACATTTTATTGAGAGTCTTTGTGTTCACAGGCTGAACATTGATTTATGCATACTGAAGACTTTATCAAAGGTTTTGTTACCCTTTCTGGGCCTATGGGCATCCACATTCTCTTGTGCTGTGAAAAACAAACTGTGAGATTAAATTGCTTTTGTTTTATAGTGGAGTTCATCTTATGAAATAATGTAGTATTGAGTATTAATAGTAAAAAAACCCCAATAGATATATCATTTATGAATAGAAATCAAAGTGTCTTTAGATTATCCCTCTATATAAAGCCCCCATGCATCTTTTCCTATCAAATTCAAATTCAGTAATCTTTTACCATATGTCTTGTGGTAAAGGTTAACAGCCAGCTGTCAAAATAGATATTTTTTGCAGCAGCTTTGCTGTGGTTCATTTTCTGCCTAATACCATGAAGAACTAATCAAATCCAGCACTGGTAGTAGAGTTACCGAACCACCTTAAGGTCAGGATCATTTTCCACATGTTATCAACTCACTTAGCATCTAATGATTCATGATTATATAGCCACTCCTTACCTCAGTGGCGTTCTGTTGTCCTGATGAATCTAATTCAATTTAATACAAGTCCCTTATAGCTCTGCTGTGGTTAAATAATCATGAATCTTGAGTCTCTGTCGCTATGTTAAATCTTGCTGTTCTGCTCCTGTCGTGAATATCTGGGATGCGGAAGGAACTCTGGGCTGGAACTGGAGACTTGGCCTTTCCTGAACAAAGCCGATGTGTTGTCTGTCTTGTTCACTCTTGAGTGATGCAAACTCCAAGGGACTTGTAGGACCGTTCCACATTCATGTTCTCTTTCTTTTTGAGCTCTCTGCTTTGTGAAGTGGACAGCGGACAGAATGGCATTCTAAATCCCCTTCCCACGTCACTGTGGAAAAGGTTCACTTCAGTGTGATTGGATTTCTGTAGGAACAAATGTCTTTTGTCATCAGATAAGACAACAACAGGCCCTGTGGAGAGGAGGGCTTCTTATTGGCCACATGTTCCCTCTAATCAATGGAAACTTGTTTTTCTTCCGGCATCTCACTCCTAAGATTCAAGTCTGACTTGCCATAGAAATTCTTGAAAAACTACAGAACTTCGGCCTCTCCTCTCACCTTCCGTGGTTGAAAATGTAATTACATGTTACTTGCGGAGTAGTTCTGTTACATCTGTTTGTGAGTTATTGATGGTCACCATATAAATGTCATGCTACACCAAGTCCTACTGGTAATGTGAAGAATTTCCACCAAAGCATATATCAGGAAAACATTTCATATGTTTTATATAACGATGTGGTTCAGGTTTTTTTTGACGCAGGTTCTGTCGTTTTCACTTTCTTATTTGCAGACTCTATGCAAAGAGTCAAAAGTTCACAACACAATCTTGTAGGGCAGTGCTTCTCAAAGTCCGGACTCCAGACCGCATCCGGATCCGGACCCAGAGGGAATTCAATCCGGACTCTCCTTCATTTTGTATTTCAAGAGCACTAACTGTATTTCCTACTCTGATAAACTCATATTAAACTTGTTTAGTTTTATTTAATGTCTTCTTGGAGATGGTCCGAAATGAAAGTGAAGGCGAGATGGAAAGTTTTCCTGCGTGACATCCAGTGAGCGTTTGATGTAATCGGGCGACACTTCACTTCATAATCTAATTTTTGTTAGGTCTATTAATTAGATTATGGCAATTTGATTTATAGCAGTGTCCAAGTGTTTCCCATTCATTGAGTTATTTGTGGCGGCTCGTCAAAATATCAAAACTGACCGCCACAAATAGATTTCCCAAAAAACGTATACTTCCTTGAATAAACTGAGCACTGCACGTTTCAAAATTAAAATGCAGCTATAAATGCAATTTGTGGCGTAAATTACATAGCTAAAAATCATTCAGTATCCTTGCCTTTTTTAACGTGCAGCAGTGGTTGTGCAGTATTGTTATAGACCGTTCCACCACTGAATCCAGCAGTGTCTGCCGTAATATCCATAAGTGCAGATTATTGATCATTGTTCTCACTAAGTGTTTATTTTAAAGAGGAATAATTGGGCGCTTGAAAAAAAAACAGTGATTTAGTGAAATATTATTGCAATTTCTAATATTGGTTTCCTATTTTAATACCTACTCTATAAAATAGCATTTATTCCTGAGATCAAAGCTGATTTTTCAGCATCATTACTCCAGTCTTCAGTGTCCCATGATCCTTCAGAAATCATTCTAATATACTGATTTATTATCAGTGTTGAAACTGTTGTGCTGCTTCATATTTTTTTGGAACCTGTGTTACTTTTTTCTTTGATTAATAAAAAGTTTAAAATAACAGCATTTATTCAAAATAGAAATATTTTCTAACAATGGAAGTCTTTACTATCAATTTTATCCATTTAACACATCCTTGCTGAATAAAGTTTAACTTTCTTTAAACTTTTTTAAAGTATCTTTAAAAAAGAAAGAAATTTGTTTTGAAAAAAATATTTTGACTGAACATTGTTCTTTTTATCTTTTTTTTTAAATATCACAGGTCCCAAAAAAATACAGTATATAAAAATTAAAATAAAATACAAAAGCAGTACAACTGTTTCCAACATTGATTAAAAATCTGCATCTTAGAATGATTTCTGAAGGATCATGTGAATCTGAAAATACTGATTTGCTTCACAGGAATTAATTACATTTTAAAGTATATTACAATAGAAAACATTCATTTTAAATTGCAATAATATTTCACAATATTATTTTGTGAAATGTATTTGTGTGTATATGTATATTACAATGTATTTTTTTTTTTTTTTTTATCAAATAGATACAGCCTTGATGGAAAGCCTAAGAAACTTCTTTAAAAAACTTTATAGATCCAAACTTTTGAACTGCAGTGTATTGTACAGTAAACATGTTTTCTCAGGTAAACTAAAATGTACATCATTTAGTTACATCAAGGGTCAAATCAAATATAAATAGCACATTAAAGTTAAAAGTTACACACTTTTTGTGTGCATGCTGTGCAGGTCTGGTATAAAGAATACTTTTGCTCAGGTGCTCGAAGTGTCCGCCCAATAGACAAAAGTTTTGCTCAGCAAGAAAACAAATTAGAGGGAACATTGCTCCCACGGGTCCTTAAATTTGATACAACTAAACTGAAGAGTTTTTAAGGCCTTATACAGTTTTAAATACGTTAAATGGTATAAGAAATAATTTTTCAAATTGCCTTAAATAGATTTTTAAGAATTCTGCAGATACCTTGTAAATAGTAAAATAAAACTCTTTCCTTGATATTTGTGTATTGAAAATGTTTTTGATTGACATTTATGGTCTTTATTTTATTTGGGCTAGTTAAATTAATTTTAGGGCTACCAAAATCTGAAGAGTACCTGTCCGAAGGGCTACCAGGGATTTAGAAATTTTGCGAACCCTGATCCATGTCTTCTGTAGGGTTGTGGGGAAGCTGGTACCCATCTCAGTGTCTCTTAAACACCCTGGACAGATAGCCAGTCCATCACAGGACACACATGCACACTTGCACCCATAGACCATTTAGTATCTCCAATGCATATCTTTTGATTGTGGGGGGAAACCGGAGCACCCGGATAAAAACCCATGTAAACAAGGGAAGAACATGCAAGCTCTTGCCTCTTGGCTTATTTGGGATTCAAACCGGGGATCTTCTTGCTGTGAGTTTTCATTTTCATACTGTTGCTTCTTTAGCTGCGGCACCATCCACTTCCAAACTTTTCTTTATCCGGAGGTCCTTCAAGTTCTTTACAGTCTGCTTCTTGTTACATAAAGGGCACACTGTAGAGTCTACAAACAATGCAGAGTTTGTAGAGACTGAAATATCCAGACGAAAACTGTCCAGCTCTGAGTCCTCTAATGTTCTCATATGCCATGACTCCGATACAGTACCATGTCTCTGACTCATACAAAGTCTCCTTCGAGCCATTTTGCACAACCTCTTCTTGTCTCATGTCTACACTTCTTCACACTCTAGATGGTAACAAGTAAGTGATAGCTTTAAATAATGGGCATAACATGCATTAAAGGATAGTTCACCCAGAATTGAAAATCCTCATCCACATTGCTAAACAGCATTACTCTCTTTTGTTGAATTCGAATGGTGATTTTAAATATTCGGTCCCACTTTATATTAGGTGGCCTTAACTACTATGTACTTACATTAAAAAAATAAGTACAATGTACTTATTGTGTTCATACTGTATTGCAAAACACTATTGCTGCTATTGAGGTGGGATACGGGTAAGGTTAGGGGCAGGTTTGGTGGTATGGGTAGGTTTAAGGGTGGGTTAAGGTGTAAGGGATGGTTCAACAGTGTAAATACAGAAATTAATTACAGATGTAATTACATATAGGTATTTTTAAAAATATGTAAAAACAATGTATGTACACAATAAGTGCATTGTATCAAATGATTAATTTAAATGTAAGTACACAGTAGTTAAGGCCACTTAATATAAAGTGGGAGCAAATATTCTTAAATATAGTCTGTGCCACACAAAGCTACCATATGGTTTCAGAAGACTGAAGGTATTAGTGGTGCTTGTTAAAGCCAGCGTAATAATCCATATCACAGGAGCAGGTGCTGTTTTACAGAGACGTGCTATCTTTGCTCCTAAATGAGATTCTAGAAGAAATGAGCATGTATATTATGAAGATACTGTACAAGTTTAACTCTAAGACGTGTCTGTAAACTGGCTGTAGTGAACAGCCACCTAACAATTAGCCAATTTTTTCTTAATAAAAATTTCTCAATCTTAATAAGCTGTTTCTTTTAGTAGTATAGTCTGTATTTACTCCTGGGGCCTCATGTATAAACTTTGCCAAAATGTATCGAAATACGTGCGTGGAAAACGGCGTACGCACATTTCTATGCCCATATTGTGGAATGGTCCATTGTCCGATTTAAATGGGTCCAATGATGATAACTTACTGTACAACCGCAGCTGCACAGAGCATAGGCATATTCACAACATTATGAAAAATACCACTGTATTTGAAGGATACAGCTTGACGTAAGAAAAAAACGTAAGATTTGTGTGTTTCCTTTTTAAATTCTTTGTCAGTGATGCGCCAAATCAGACAATTGTATTTACACTGGAATAAATATAGGCTTATCTGTTTCCACTAAAAATAGCTCAAAGATGTTCACCTTTTCAGAAAAACTGCATACATTTAATTTGACTTGAATTGTTTAAAACAATTGAAATACTATTTGGCCAGTGGAAAAGAATGAGGTCAACTATATTCTAAAATAGGCTATTTATCTGAGAACTCATTTTTATGGATATTGAGCTATTTATTCTAAAACATACTGGATGATTTTGGGAATAAAAATTAATGTGGCACAAATGGCATTTAGTCAGTATCTCATATTTCCTTAATGTCTTGTACCTTTGACGGTGTTAAACATGATGTCACATGACGTTATGCATAGTAAAACGAGGCGTTGTAAGCTCCATTTATGGTTATTCCAGGGAGGAGACGGGGTGCAGATGGTTCTGAAAAATCTGAAAACGTTTGTACGTACGCAAAATCTAGCTTGTGCGCATACGTACACTTTTTGGATGAAATCTACGGAGAGTTTTATACATGAGGCCCCTGGTCAATTCTGAACATCTGCATTTGTGTTTTTGTGCATGTAAACAAAATATTGTAAGTTTCTTTGACATTTTTTTGCAGTTGGTACAGATTATGGGCAGGACACCATTGAAAGTGCCGGAGTCTTCTTGTTTAAAACATTCCACAACAAAGACCAGATTGGTCATGAGGAAACCAGGGCCATAAAACAGATGTTTGGACCCTTTCCGGCCTCGGCAGCCGAGCTGTCTTGTGCATCTGTGGGTCGTTTAGTGGCCCAGATTGGAGAATCTCAGGTGGATGCTTTCATCCAAACACAGAGTTCTCTCAAGACGGTTAACCGCAGTTCTATCTTTGGACAGAACATTGCTTTTTCATTTGACACGTATGTGCTGGACGCTCAGGATACTCTGCCCTGGTCAGAGGGGACTGATATGGAGCAGGACGTGGACTTTCACAGCTTCCTCAATAATCATGTTGGTGAGCGGAGGGCTGGGGGTGACAGAGATGATGCTTACTCAGCGGAAGAACTGGAGCAGAGAAACCCAGACAGCTCCATCCTGAGACAAGAGGTGGAGAAATACCTGAACGAGGGAAATATGGTATCGACCAGTGCCGAAGAGCTCTCCACCTCTCTTTTTGAGATGCTTGCTTCCACAAAGAGTGATGACGAACTACAAAACGAGGTGAGAAATGTTAAATAAAATCTATACATTTATTTTGTATATCTGAAGTGTAATGCTGTATTCTACGACCAGTTTTATCTTTAGTTATGTTTAGTTACTGACTGTCACTCACATTGTACAAATGGTTTTATGGAGGCTACAAATGCATATTTCAGAGGGTCTTGGAATTAAGTGTTTATTAAATATTCAAAGACTTGTTTAAATGATGAAAGCACGTATTTACTGAATGGCAACTGAAAGCATTATAATATCATTTGCCATTCTATTACTACTGATAAAAAGCCAAACACTATAATACATGCATACATTATTTACTCTTTGGCCAAACAGGAAAAATTTATCGGATGATGCAGATTAAAAAAAAAATTAAATAAATAAATAATTAAAATTAAATAAAAATGTAAACATTGTTAAAATATTTTTGTTTCATTATGAAACTGATGGGACAGATTGTGGTGGGTTGCCATAAATAAATATAAATATATATATATATATATATATACACACACACACACACACACACACACACACACACACACACACACACACACACACATATATATATATATATATATATATATATATATTTTTTTTTATATATATAATGTATAGGTTGAAGCTTGGCTTACCTTGTCTTTGTCTGGCTCAGTGCAGTAACTGTACAGCAGCATAAATGATCAATTCTGTCAAAGATCAGAGAACTGATAAAAACATGTTCACGAAGGAAATTGGATCACATTATGTTGTAACCTCGTGCCTCAGCATTAAAGTTCATATTTGCAAGACTGCCGACACATTAATTAGTTATAACATGCACAACTGCTTATTTGTGACTCTAGAGTGCAGTCCACCGTGAATAAAGCCCACTTGTACAGTAGATCTGTTTTGCAAACAGAAGATTGTTCAGTCATAACACCTTCATTGAATCCCACGGGAATCTGAAGGCCTTTCAGGTCAACAGTGTTCTGTTATGATATGCATGCACAAATCCTCAAGGTAGACAGATACACACATTCTTTAGTTTTTTTGTTTCTTAAATTGGGTATTGGATGCGAAATTCACTTTTCCATCTTGTTTGCATGTACGTGTCTTAGCAGTGTACAGTGATAAAAATCCATTCACTAATTTGCCTTTGACCGATGACAGACTATCTAGGGCTGTGCGATATGTTAAAAAAAACCTATCACGATTTCTTTGATCAATTTTGCGATTTCGATTTTAATCATGATTTTGACACACACAGACATGCTTTACAGTCATAAATGCATTCAGTGTGTATTTGAAACATATTTCCAAAAGAAAACCAATTAGAGTTTTAGCAAACAGCTGTAACATGTCTCTAGAACAGACGTAAGGCAAAATAATCACTAAGTAAAAGTGTAACAAAATGTCTCTAGAACAGACATAGGCCTTTGGCCATGCATTGGTCATAGAGCACTTTGTGGCACTGCCTCAGGTGTTGAAATAGATTTGTTGCGCTAGGTTCGCACGTACTCCATCTGCAGTGCGTATACACACTGTGTAAGCGGTGCAGAAGCAGCAGAGACTCATTTTGCTTTCACACAGGACGCGTTTGCAGTCCGCTCCTGATCCACGGCTAACACAACATTTATCCATTATTTTGATTTCAAATCCAAACGTTGTTACTGAAAATGCTTTTTCAGCATGATTCTCTTTTATCACAGTACAGTAATACAATCTTTCATATACACATTCATGTTTAAACTCAATAAATATAACTTTGTTTTGCTACCTCCAGTGCCATCTATTATTGCCTTGTTTATCTAAAAGTGCACTTTTGCTCGTTTTAAATCCAAAAAGCCATGTGTTGACTGTCAATACACTTTTATTATATGCATTTATGGTGTAATTATGGTTCAGATAGCATACTGCGGGAGGTCGGGGCGCAGAAAGAATCGTGCTATAAAAAGCGATTTAGAAATCGTGCACACTCAAATCCTGATTTTATGACAATTTCCATTAATCGCACAGCCCTAAGACTATCCCCTATTAGCATATTTCTGGCCTCGGTATGACTTTTTGAGAGTCTTTTTTCATTATTTTAATTATCCCAAACTTTTGACCACCAGTGTGTAGCAAATTAGCTCAAAGTGAGATGAACATAATTAATCATAACGGGTTATCAATTATATATTCATCTTCAGGAATTATAGCATTAATAGTACAAGAAGATGATTTGTTCGTCTGCAGTACGGACAGTTTTAATCGTCTCTGGCCACGAAAAATAATTTCTTCCCTAATAGATTGCTCATAGAGCATGTAACAAAACCAGAACTTTGAAGTGACCTCGTTCTGTGAGCAGCAGACAGACAACCAAGCGTGAATATGGATGTTTATTAAACTACACAACAGGAGAACATGCAACATCGAACTAGACACAAACATTCACACATTAAACATTGAAGCCAACGCAAGGAAGGCATGGAGAGAGAGAGGGAGAGAGGGAGATGGAGAGAGAGGGAGATGGGGAGAGAGAGAGAGAGAGAGAGAGAGAGGGAGAGAGGGAGAGAGGGAGAGAGAGAGAGAGAGAGGGGGAGATGGGGAGAGAGAGAGAGAGAGAGGGAGAGAGGGAGAGAGAGAGAGAGGGAGAGAGACGGAGAGGTAGAGAGAGCTTGCTCGCGTGCAAGAGAGTAGAGTCTAATGGCAGGTAAACACATCAGCTGAACACAACCTGTTAGAACATCGGAGAATCACATCACCTTAATTAAAAGAGGTCGAACTTGACATTGTACTTACAGTACATGGTGTCATGATGAAACATATCAAAAGGACATGAAAAAGCACTAGAACCACTACTTTTTTTGTTTTTGTTTTAGTTATTTTTTTTTGTGGGTAATGCCTTTTATAGTCTCTTTTTAAGTGGTATTACAAAACCGTAGGCTAAGAATGCAAGTATACGCGCTGTTTTTGATGTGTAATCTTCGATGATAGGGGTGGTCCCCTGTGCCAACGATGAGCACTGTAGTACCTGAGTTACATCCTGTTCTAATGTTCCTCACGTAGTTGACATTTGGAAGCCAGCTATCCCACTGACACCTTTAGATGTGGGATGGCCTTTGTGTGTCCGTCTCTCCACTATTCTCTGCACGTGTCACTCCAAAGTCAACAACAGAAAAGTTAAAAGGCTGCCCATTCACTACCATTAAACCTGACAGTGACAGTGTGAAGAGCAGCTATTAATATTTCACATTTGTACTTTATACATTTGCTGCTGATTCACATATATTTAGAGCAATGAAAGGAGGGGAGATTAAATGATAAAGCTAATTTAAAGGCTATTTAGAATTGGTTTTCCAGGAGAAAATTGCAGATTGATGGAACGCTTAAAAAATATAACGGCTGGAAAACTTATATTGATACAGGATGGTTTGTGATGCTAACATTCACATTTTAAATGTATAAATCCGTATTATTCTAATTACTTAAGAGAATTTAAAGGGACTGATGTTTGCTTGACAGCATTATGCAAAACAGTATCCAGATGCTTAGAGTATGTATTTAATCTGACAGATTGAGAGTGTGACTGGATTTATGAGTTTCTCTGAGGCAGTGTTAGACCAACATACTGAACTGAATTTAGGTAGATTCTAGATCCTTGGCTGGATATTTCAAAAGAATAGATAAATAATAGAGATGCACCGATTGCAATTTTCTTGGCTGATTCAGATTATATATAGGTTTTACATAGTGGGGGGCTAATTAACGTAAATAATGATTTAATAATTGAATTAAATAATAATTATTCTAAAGCACCATTTTACAGCTATAGTGTTTAAAGAATAATGTTAAAGTGAACGCAATATTGGTAATTCTAACCGTACGCTCGTATTTTTTAATAGAATACATCACATCCGGTCGGGCGGTCGCATACGGTCTAGCCTCAGAAGTTCAAATATTTGAACGCATCCGAAGCTCAAATCGGATCTGAATTTTCCGCATACGCATATGATCGGAACTCCATGCAGCTCCATTGGAAATGAACGACTTCTGGTCTGTCGCTTGTCATTCGTCGGAGATAGTGGAAAGGTGGCTTTAGATGTATTTACACAGACTGTTTGATGAAACTGAGATTTAAACATTTGAATGCATAACGACTTTTATAAGATTAAGTGAGTCATTTAGTCCTTCATTCAACAGATTCGTTAAAACGGCTGATTCATTCAGAATCGAGGCAAGTGACTACTGTCTTTATGAATGGGTTACTGAATCATTGACTCACTTCATTCGTTCAAAAACGTGGATTCATTTAACGAAACACTGCTGTGAAAACGAAAAACCGGCTAATTCCGGTCCCTGGCCGGTCGATCGGTGCATTTCTTTTATATAATCTGTCAAACAGGCTGTAAATACAATGGCACATTCTCCAAGATAAAACGCGATCACATAATACACCATATAAATTATACGTATAAATAATAATTATAACTATTTTAATGGCATTCTTATCACAGTCATTACAATAATCAAACCAACCTGTCTAGGCACAATGATATATAGTTTTTGCATAAAAAATTAAATTATGATTTAAAAAACTATCATGTACAGTCCTACTTGACAAATATACTTTATATAATCAAATTGCAGAAATAGAAATAAGATTTGTTCACTTGACAGTTAGGGGAAAAACACTAGCAATTGTCACTAGCAAAACCTTAATGAGGGCAAAAATAGGCTTTGTTTTCTTTAAGCAGAACATATTTAGTGTGAAGTATAACCTTGACATTTCTTGAGTCTTTGTGAAATCACCCAATCATGAACAAATAACACTTTCTGTGTTGGTAGAAAAAAATACAATGAGCAAAATAACAATATAACTGCATTTAAAGGAAAATACTCTGCTGGGGCATTTAAAACGGTAAACGGTACACCACACAAGCACAGAAAGACAAACAAACAAGGGAAGATTTTGTAATAGTCTCTGGAGAGTACAGGAAATGTGTATCTATCTGTTGGAAGGAAATGGCTTTGTACTTTCAGCATAGACGTGTGCATTTGTTGCCTGCTTGCCTTTTTTTAAAAAAAAGCACATTTTCAGCTTTTGTTTAGCATCCCTGCAGGAGTGCTATCTGTACAAAAGATCTGCTGAAAAGATTTTACAGTCATGTCAGTGACACGGTTACATCCATACCATTTTATGCCATTTGGCTGTTAAAATCATTTTGGGAACAGAGTGATTTTTAGATTACACAGCATGTGGAGTACCGTGATTTTTACATAAAGTACAGCGTACTTTGTACCGGACGAACTTAATAACTTTTATGCTCGTTTCGAGGCTCACAACACCGCCCACACAGAGCGCGCTCCCGCGGCTGTAGCAGAAGAGGCGAGCGCACTTTCCTTTTCTGTCGCAGATGTAACCCGATCCTTCCGACGGGTGAACATCCGCAAGGCTGTGGGTCCCGATGGCATCCCAGGCCGTGTGCTCCGAGCATGCGCATTCGAACTGGCCGGGGTTTTCACAGACATTTTTAACCTTTCCCTCTCTCTGTCTGTGGTTCCCGCATGCTTCAAAAAATCCACCATTGTGCCCATACCAAAGAAAAATAAAATCACATGCTTGAATGACTGGAGGCCCATTGCTCTGACACCCATCTTCAGCAAGTGCTTTGAGAAACTCATCAGAGACTACATCTGCTCTGTGCTGCCTGACTCACTGGATCCCCTACAATTTGCATATCGCAGAAACCGTTCCACAGACGATGCTATTGCCTTCACCCTGCACACTGCTCTCTCCCACCTGGAAAATAAGAACACCTATGTGAGAATGCTGTTTGTGGACTACAGCTCAGCATTCAATACCATAGTGCCTGCCACACTGGTTGAGAAGCTCCAGACTCTGGGACTAAACGGATCTCTGTGCAGCTGGATCCTGGACTTCCTGACAGGCAGATGTCAGGTGGTCAGAATGGGCAACAACACTTCATCCCCGCTGACCCTCAACACTGGTGCTCCTCAGGGCTGCGTCCTCAGCCCACTCCTGTACTCCCTGTACACACACGACTGTACAGCAACACACAGCTCCAACGTCATCGTCAAATTTGCTGACGACACAACGGTGATAGGCCTGATCACTGACAACGATGAGACGGCCTACAGAGAGGAGGTGAGAACCCTGACTAAATGGTGTCAAGAGAACCACCTCTCACTCAACATCGACAAGACCAAGGAGCTGGTGGTGGACTTCAGGAGACAGAGCAGAGAACACACACCCATCACCATCGACATGACACCTGTGGAGCGAGTAAACAGCTTAAAATTCCTCGGTGTTCACATCACTGAGGATCTCACATGGTCCGCTCACACAGATGCAGTGCTGAAGAAGACACACCAACGCCTCTTCTTCCTGAGACGGCTGAGGAAGTTTGGAATGAACCCCAGCATCCTCAGATCATTCTACACCTGCACTGTGGAGAGCATCCTGACAGGCTGCATCACCGCCTGGTTTGGAAACAGCACTGCTGGCAACCGCAAAGCTCTGCAAAGGGTCGTGCGAACTGCCCGTCACATTGTTGGAGGTGAGCTTCCCTCCCTCCAGGACATCTACACCAGGCGGTGTATAAAGAAAGCCCGGAGGATCATCAATGACTCCAGCCACCCGTCCCACAGACTGCTCTCTCTGCTGCCCTCAGGAAGACGTCTCCGCAGCATCCGATCCCGCACTAGCCGACTGAGGGATAGCTTTTTTCCTCAGGCTATCAGGCTAATGAACAGTCAAAACTAATATACCTACAGCATAATCCCACCTTACAGTATACGCACTGCACTTTAATCCCATACAGTTCAAACTGGACTACCAGTACACTACTGCACAAATACAACAATCTTTTTGCCAGCACCGGATACCATCCAATGCACATCCATGACATTTGCACATCCGGTTTATATATAATCTGCTGCATCTTCGCATATTACTGTGTGTATATAACGTAGAATGTGTACTACATACTGTGTATAATGTGTATCGGTAACTGTATGTCTGTCTAATAGTACACTGTGTGTACTGAGTATATGTATGTGTATATTACACATTGTCATCTGTATAAGTCTGTACGTATGTATGGTAATGTCTATATGTAAATTGTTTTTGCAGTGTCTGGAGCACGCTCTCAAGAATTTCACTCACGAAGGCACACGTGCTGTGGTGATGTGACAATAAAAGTGATTTGATTTGATTTGATTTGATAAAGTCAGTTGAATGAAGGATGCAGCGATTATTAAGGTTCACTTACACCAGGCACACTTTTTTCACCATGACATTTAAAAATGGAACAATGCTTCTTTATGAGCCTCTTCATATTTTGCACTGTTGTTAAACTGCTTTTTTACTTTCACTTTGTACTGTAGGTACTTCTTAAAAAAAATCAATTATAATTTTAAAGGAACAGTTCACTCAAAAATGGAAATTAGCTGCAAATGTACTCGTGCTCAAGCCATCCAATTTATAGATGAGTTTGCTTCTTCATGGGAATAGATTTGGAGAAATTTTGTATTCCGTCACTTGCTCCCCAATGGATGCACTGCAGTGAATGGGTGCCATCAGAATGAGAGTCCAAACAGCTGATAAAAACATCAGTAATCCACTAGCAATCCACAAAAATCCAGTCCATCAATATTATGAAAAGAGGACTTGATTTTAGCCCGGAAGCATTTTAAAGTCAAGAGAGAGAGATTTTTTTCTTACAAACAAGCAGCTTTTCACTTCACTAAATGTTCATTTATGGACTGCAGAGGATCCACTGGTGAGCAAGTGATGTAATGTTAAATGTCTCCTGTTCCCTGGAAGAAACAAACTCATCTAGATCTTGGATGGCCTGAGGGTGAGTGCATTTTCAACACATTTTCATTGTGTAACAACTAACCAGTGTGATCTTTTAGTCCTGTCTTCTGTTTGGGTCCCATTGCAGCTATGACATTTAAATGTACAGTATATGCGAGTATTTATAGGATGTACATTATAGTAATGTGCAGCTTTATGAATGAGATGGTTCAAAATTAGCATCACACTAGGGGTGGATGGGTGTCTTGCAAAATGTTTTTTTTGTTTAAAGGTTATTTGCTTCATTTAGTCATGTATGGAAAGTAAAAACTGCACTAGTAAAACAAAAAAATCCCAAAGAACCACCCTTATTTTAGACATTTGCAGATCAGTATTATCCTTTAAAAGCTGCTCTTAGAGCGGTAATGGCTCTTGTTATTGAAGAAGTCCAGCATGATAATTCGATTGGACCACATTTCCCCAGTACTGTTCTCATTAATTTAACTAACATTGTCAATGTCATTGTTTCACAATAAAGCATACGATTGTAGCTCATCATTTCAGTATCTTCCATACTGCAGTTCCCCTGAGAGATGAGTGCTCAATACCATATGCAGTGTTCTTTATGTAAAACTGATTTATACATGAGACTAGCTTTTATGGTGATTTTCAACTCATTAAGTTTCGTGAAGTCTTGAGTATGTCTTGCCTGCTATCTTTAAAAGCTTTGCCTCTACTTGTGTGTAGCTTAGCTTTATGTGTATTAAGATAATTAACAGGACTTCGCAGTATTTTTACAGTACTAAAGTATATATTAAGATTATTATTTGATTGACTTGATTGCATTTTTAAAGGTATTGGTATTTTTTACAAATGGCAAAATTGAAGAGTGTTCGGTTTATTTATTAAGCCTGACTGGCAACGTTATTGTATTTGTTTTTTCTTTTTTGTTTTTAAATAAAATGTAGTTTTATGGTGTATTTTAATTGTATTTCTTGTTGTTAGTTTCAGTATAACTTTAGTTAATCCCTTGTAAAGATACAATAATTGCTCCATATGGATAAGCTAATAATATAGTAATATAATAATATAGCTAAATAAGGTATAACACATACAGTAATAACAAGTAACTCAACACCGTTTTTTTGTCAGTTGCACTACACGATACACTGCAGTACTCGTGATTAATGAAACGTTATGTTATAATGCTACATTTCACAGTAAAATACTGAACTTTTATGATTCACCACTGGATCCACTCAGTTTTTTTCAGTCTCAGGTGGCCCACTTGGAGTACAATGGCCACTGATTTGCCAAAATAGTTTGTATCAGCAAGACTTATAGTGTTCTCTTTAAAATGTTTTGCAAAGACAACAACTGTGATTCATAATTCAAAAAAGTTAACACCTTGCAGCAAATTGATGTTTTTTTCACATGTATTTTTTTCAATATTGAATCTGTTCTGGTTGCTGTTTTATGTAAACCTCTTGCAAATCTGCACATATCCTTTGTCTCTAATCTCTTATTTTTCTCATCCCTCTCTCTCTCTCTCTCTCACTGTTAGCTGTTTGAGTTTTTAGGTCTTCAGGGATTTGAGATGATCTCCAAACTCCTCCAGAGAAGGTCAGACATTGTGGATTCCCTGGTGTCTGTCCCGTTGGATAGCAGACCTCACTTAACGTCAGGTGAGCTTGGTAGCAACTTCTTAGGACTTCATAGCATAAACAAATATCTCTCCATGTTTTATATTTGTGGTCCCACTTTATATTAGGTGGCCTTAACTACTGTGTACTTACCTCAAAAATAAGTACAATGCACATATTATGTTCATACTGCATTGCAAAACACTATTGCTGCTATTGAGGTGGGATATGGGTAAGGTTAGGGACAGGTTTGGTGGTATGGGTAGGTTTAAGGGTGGGTTAAGGTGTAAGGGATGGGTCAACAGTGTAATTATAAATGTAATTACAGAAATTAATTACAGATGTATTTACATGCAGGTATTAAAAAAATATATATAACTACAATGTAAAAACATGTATGTTCGCAATAAGTGCATTGTATTAAATGATTAATTTAAATGGAAGTACATAGTAGTTAAGGCAACCTAATATAAAGTGGGACCCTATTTTTCTATGATTTAGAACAATATAAAAGTAATCAAAAAACACAAATGGAAATGTAGGAACACAGCACATCTCACATAAAATATATACTTTTTTTAAGACAGCTAAAATGATGAAATTGTGCTTTTTTGTGTGTAATTAAGTTCTAGTTCAACAAATACGTTACCAGTAATCTTGAAGTACTTTAAATCCACTAATCAGAAAAGTCATTTTTACCTGCTAATGCCCCAACCATAAATGCTTTATGGAATCTGTAGTGCTTTTGCTATCTACCCTGATATGTAGCTTTTTCTGAATACGTTTGTATTGTTGTGATTCATCATGGAGATTGTTGGAATTCTTTCTGAAGGCTTTCTTTTTCTTTTCAAGGTAAATTCTTGTTTTAAGAATGTTTAGATTATTGTAGCAAATCAAGTGGTTTGCTTTTATGGATTCTTTTAGCAGAAAAAAAAGGTTAAAGTGAATGCAGAAAATACTTGTGTGGGTGGTCAAGTGGTCCAGTCATAATGAAATGCAAATAGTGGGCAATCTAATCCATATTTTTAAGCCATGCTCTTCTAGCTAATGGTAATCTCAAAGACTTGTGTGATCTATGACTTTGCATGGACAATTTAAAAACAAAGAAAGGTTGTCTGAAAGAGTGAGTGAAAGGAAGATGGAGAGAGAAATGGGGCCACTGACCCTTTAACCTCCATAAAGCTTTACAACCGCCACCTCTCAAAACACTGTAAGTGCGTTTGTCTTTAAACCTTCTCTATTAACCTTCACTTCATGATGATCGACTGTTTGTCTGAACTCTGGATGCTGAGTATCAGGATTTACAGTACCTGCGCGCTGCTCACATCAGAGATGGAAATGCAACTTAGTGCTCACTTAAAGGCTATTCAAGTCACACATGACCATTTTCTTGGACTATCACAAGGCTGTTTAGATTAAAATACATTTTTCGCACATTCTGTCTGTCACCTCTTTATTCCGTGAGAATGTGTGGTCATTTGCTTCTTTGCTCTACAGCAGTGCTTGAACATGCTGGCAACTTTAGTGTCCTGAGGTTTAAAGACGTTGATGATCGGACAAGTAGCACACACAGCAAGCATGTAGTCTTTTTCAAAGCTGTTTGTCTGTGGTGATTTCATCAAGTAAATAATGCTAGAAATGTGTGTTGTTATATATGAATTATGTTTAATGATAATAATTGGTGTAGATCAAGTTAGCAGTGTGTCTCATGCTGAGGATGTGGTTTAGCATACGGGAAAACAAACCCTAGTTACCTATATATTTATGGATTTACTATTGAGTAGCAATAGAAAGAAAGAAAGAAAGAAACAGCCTTTATTCAGTGTTTTTGTTCCAAAGTATGTTTCTCATATCTTGTACAGTATATATGTCTTTATAAACAAATACATTTCTAAAGATAATTTACACTGCCCTCCAAAAGTATTGGAACAGGTAAAGACGAATGAATATGAGGCAAAACTACAGAATGTCACATTTTATTATTGGGTGATTCAACACATAGATATTTTACCAGCTAAGAAGTTCAGCACTTTTAGAGTTCATCCCTCTATCTGATGTGAGCATAAGTATTGGAGCAGTTGCCTCACAGGTCTTTCTAAGTGATCAACTGTGTCCTGTTGCATTAATTCTTCAGATATTAAAAGCAGGGAATGTGTCATATCAGTTATATCCATTACTTCTGCATTCTGAATCTTGCATTCAATGATGACCCACACAAACCAGGATGAAGATGAGGGAGCTGACTTTGAGAGAAAAGCAAGCAATTTGGATGCTAAAAGAAAAGAGGAAGTCAGTTAGATCTCTAGCAAAAACAAAAGGCATGGAGAAATCAAGAGTTTGGAAACCACCAGCAACCAACAACTACCTGATCGGCTGAGAAAACAACAGTAGTTGATGACAGACAAATCATAAAAGCTGTGAAAATGAACCCTAAAAGACGTGTCTGTCAAATCACCAACAACTTCCAGAAAGCTGGGGTGATGCTCTGACAATCTACTGTCCTCAGGAGACTTTGACACAGAATTACAGATGCTACACAGCAAGATGCAAACCTCTGACCGGCACCAAAAATAGAAAGGCAAGATTAGAGTTTGCAAAAAAGCACAAAGGTGAGCCAGAAGAGTTTTGGAACTGTGTTTATGGACCGATGAGACAAAGATTAACCTTTATCTAAGTGATGGGAAAGCAAAAATGTGGAGAAAAAAGGGAACTGCAAATGATCCCAAGCATACAGCCTCATCTGTAAAGCATGGTGGAGGTGGTGTCATGGCATGGGCATGCATCTCTGGAACAGGCCCTCTCAACTTTACTGATGACTTAATGTATGATGACAGTAGCAGAATGAATTTGGAAGGGTACAAAACCATCTTGCCTACCAGTATTCAAGAAAATGCCACCAGATTCATTGGGAAGTGCTTCATATTGCATCAGGACAATGACCCAAAACACCCTGCCAGTTCAGTCAAGGAATTTATAAGGGCAAAGAAATGGAAAGTCTTAGATTGCTCAAGTCAATCTCCAGATTTAAATCTGATTGAACATGAATTTCACCAGCTGAAGAGGAGAGTAAAGGCAGAAACTCCCCAAAACAAGCAACAATTGGAATTGGCTGCAATAAAGGCTGGGAAAAGTATTTCAAAGGATGAGACCAAGAGTCTGGTGATGTCTATGGGTCACAGACTCACTGCTGTGATTGTGCGCAAGGGATCTGCAACTAAATAATAGCTTTTAATCTTTTATATCTGCCTTATGTTCAACTGTCCCAATACTTATGCTCTCATCAATGAGTGGGATGAACTCTAAAAGTGCTGTTCTTTTTATTTGGTAAAACATGTATGTGTTGAAACGGCCAATAATAAAATGTGACATTCTGTAGTTTTTTCTCATATTCATCTTTTAATCATATTTGCAAATGTCTTGACTCCACAGTCAACAGAGCAGTTTGTCTTTACTGTTCCAATACTTATGGAGGGCACTGTATATTTATTTTGTGTATAGAAAACTATTACCAAAAGAGATTTAATACTTGGGGGGTAATGGTGAATAATGATGAATAATCATCAGATATATATGCAAGGGCTGTCGAGCGATTTAAGTTTTTAATGTAATTAATTGCATGATGTATCGACTAATCTAATTAATCACAAATTATTCACACATCAATTTGGGCTGAGAAATTATCACCCCCCACAAAAAATGTAAAGTTATTGTATTAAATGAGAAAAGCATTCAATAGACCTTACAAAAAAGTAGCTTTAGAAAGAAATAGGTGACATTAGCCCTTTTCACACATACAGACTTTACTGGAAAATTAACGGTAAATTGCCGCTAAAAGATCATGTGTGAACAGCACCTTTTCAAAAATACGAGAAGTTGTAACATTACCAGTAAATTGCTGGAATGATGCTGTGTGTGAACACAGAATTACCAGTATGAGTTCGAGTTCAGAACGCGATGACATAAGACGTCTACTCTGGGCCAATACGAAGCCATTGAAATTAAAAATTCAGCGGCTCTGGGCCAATCATAAAATTTTTAAGCAGATGACGCATTTACTCCATGCTGTGTAGTTCGGTTTGAAGTCGTGATGTCTCTGGGCCAAAAGCGCTGCTTGAATGGGAACGTTTGACACACAAATGAAAACATCAACAAAAATACTAACCGTGTATACCCATCCATGTTTACAAACACAACACCGGGAGGCGCAGTCGTTTAGAGGTATTTTCTGGTTAATGATGCCACAGAATTTACCGGTAATTTGAAACGGATGCGAATGGCGTTTTCTGGAAAAAAATTGAACGTTGTTACCAGTGTAAACAGTGCATTTGTTAATTTACCGGTAAAGTCATTCTGGTAATTTTACAGCAATTTATTGGTATTACTGTGATAAAGGGGCTACGGAGTCATTGAATCATTCATTGAATCAATTTAATCAAACGGCTGATTCATTCAGAAACGAAGCAAGTGATTGTCTTTATTAAATGGGTACAATTTGTTAAAAATCACGTGGATTCATTTAGTTATGAAACACTTGTGTTGTTCAGAGATGCACAACAGTTCTGCAGTGGCTTTGTGTTGAACTTTTTTTTTTGGCGAAATTGAGCAAAAACAGACAATGCTTACAATTGTGCGGATATTCAGGATAAAAACAGCACTCTTGGTCATGTGATGTTGCTAAATTACAGGGCATTTTGCCCTCATATCTTGAATTTTAGAGACCTACATTCTAATAGACTACATCATTCAGTCTGTCATCGTCCTTCATCATGTTCAGCATCTATCAGTTTTCAGCCCAAACTTTAAAAATAAATTTTTCCCATGGATGGTTGATCCTCTACTGAGGGGTATTACTGGATGTTTGATTATCTGATTGGGTAAACCGTCAGCTTTGTGAAACCATATCAAGACATGAGCATATATCATAAAAAAGCTTTTTAACTAGTTTGTTTCTTCTGCTTTTAGTAAATGCCTGAAAATGACATTTTTACACAGCGTGAGAATATGAGCTAAAGAAATATGTCAGAATTCTAGTTACCAGGCTTATATTATGTCTTCACACATTTAAAACAGAGAGAATAATCGTTGGAGCTTTGTTTTAAAAGTGTGAAGAGAGGGCTTTAACACACAGCACGAGGTCTTTCACCACAAATATCACATAAACCCGTCTACGGCCAGCTACAATAATAAACCATTGCTTTCATAAGCACTGTCAAGTGTGACAAGCCCACGGACAATAAAATGTGCAGCAATAAAGTACAAAAAAATCAAAGCTAGTTCAATGTAAAGTGTCTTTAAGAGGGTTTGTTCTGTCTTTCGACACTCACTGTGAGAATAAGTGACTATGAATATATGTGCAGCTCTATTGCAGGACTGTAATTTCTAAGCTATATGTCATTTCAGTTAGCACTCTCTTCCTGTGAGCACTTGGCCATTAATGAGGAACTGAGTTGCTCTTGAAAGACTTAATCCATGAAACTTCCACTTTTTAGTGAAATGGCCCTTTTCTGTAAGTGTTCATAAAATTAGTTACCAGAGGTTGCCTCTGCTAGTGTGCAGCACTGTAAAAAGCTCTGGAAGTGAGTGAAATATTCACAGTGCTGTATAGTCAAACTCTTTTTTTTTTTTTTTTTTTTTTTTTATATCATAAAATTTTGATCATGTAAAATTTTATTTGAATTTGTGATCACCTATATACAACAAATTGTAGAATGTGTTGCATACTTGGATAAACATCTCATGATGCACCTTTTACACCTGTAATGTAGGCAAGCCAGAGTTTGGATTTGCATATATATATATATATACAGGGGCGACATTGGTGCCAGATGTTAGTCATGGAATCCCGATGTCAGCCCTGCTGCAATTTGGAGCAGTTAGCCAAACCCAGGCCCGGTTCAACGAGGGTGCAAGAGGGAGCTAAATACACTCCAAAAAAGGCAAAAAACACCCTCAACTGAAGATCTGGCCAACTATCTAGCACATATTTGTTTTTGCCCTCTGGACAGCATCAAAAGTGACTATTTACAATATTTTCAACTTGTTTTTGCAGCATTGAGCAGTGTAGCCAATCACAGACATATCTGTTGATTTCTTGATTGCAGTGGCCAATCAGAAACATTTGGTGAAAATTCACTCTCTGCTGAAAACGCTGGAATTTGTTCAGTGTAGTTCTGCACACTCGTGAATCCTCTCATAACAGAGTGCAGACATGATGTAAATTAGAGATGCATCATTTAGTTTAGAGAGATTTATTGATTTAAGATGAGTGACTGCTTTTTAGTGATTATAAAGGGAGTGCACTTTGTGTGCTTTCTATGCTATAATCCATTCAGAATTTGTATGAAACTTTTGTTTTTCAGACGCATATGAGTAACATGACATCCATATATTTTTGCTGGATTCACTCTCGAAATGGCAGCGATAGACAGTGATAACAAAAATAGGGGACAAAAATATGTGACAAAGAGGGGACAAAAATATGTGAGAGCACCTGATTTAATTCTGGAACTGGCCAATCCTCCACAGATCCAATTCATGGAACAAAAACTTTATTGAGATCTGGCCATATCAACTATCACTGTAAAAAAAAAAAGAAAAGTTGAGCCAACTTAACATTTTAAGGCAACCAGCTTCAGTAGATTTTTGAGTTTTTTCAACTTGTTGTTTTAAGTTTATGCAACAAAAAGTTGAGAATCTCCTACAAAAATAAGTTGAGAGAACTAAAAAATCTGCAGAAGCTGGTTGCCTTAAAATTTTAAGTTGGCTCAACCATTTTTTGGTGTTTGTTTACAGTGCAGCTGTCAACAATGTTGGTACGCAAATGAATGATCTGACCTTATTTTTATTTTGGTCATGCATTTCCACTTGTGCACCAATTGTGTGCATCCCCTGTATGTATATGTTTGCTGTAACGCACTTTAAAGAGAAGTAAGCACATTTTGTTCCATGTAATGACATGATAAAAAAAAAAAAAAAATCAAAATCAATAAAGACAATACTACAAATGCAACTGTAATGTATAAATACTTCACAATTTAAATACCATACCATTATTTTTTGTTGGCATTATAGCAAAGGGCCATTCAAACCTGAAATCTAGGCAAGCATGGCTATTTTTAATAAGATTAAATTTAGCAGAGTTTTGATTTTAATATTGATTATTCACTACTTAATTCTCATACTCTGCCGTAGTGCATATGCATTCAGTGTTAGTAAGTAAATACATACATATTACTAACATTAATAATGTGTAGGTTTGACATCTTTTGATGGGTAGTGTATCAGTGTTCAGTATTTCGACAACCTTATTCTTTGTTGGGCAACTTCATGAAGGTCACAGGTGTCAGTTATGATAGAAGCATTATAAATATGATTCTCAAAAATCAACGACAACTGTGTACCTGTAGTAGCTCCCCATAACTTGAGCGAGTGAGTCACATGAAAGGACGAGAGGAGGGGATATTCAGCGGCTGTGTCTGTAGGGGCTCAGGGGGTGCAGACGTGACCGTGTCCCCAATACAGCACCGAAGAAAAGCCCACAGCCGCCTTTGAGATGGAAATGTTAAGGAGGTAGCGAGGGTGTCCAAGGCAATATGAATTATTCAAAAGAACCTTTTGAGTCTTGACGGTCAATATCTGTGACTGAAAGGAGAGACAAGCCCAGAACCGTGGTTCTCAGAATAGGATTCTTAGATCTGAAAGTATGAGCCGGTTTGTCTGTAATAGGCATTTCTGTCAGAGCCGTGAGATGTGAACTAGGTTACAACCAGTTTGGCATAAGAATGTGCTCGAGTATCAGGCTTTGTGTTACATTGATAGCAGCACAGCCGTGTTCACACACAACGCCATGAATGCATGTTTCATGTCTCTTCATGTATCCATGAAAACATGAGTGGCCTGTCATGAGGGGAGATTTGTATCAAGAAAAGCAGAAAAATAACTTTTCGAGGATCTCTTTCTTGGTATATCAGGTTCTAGGTCCTAACTTTTATTACAGGTTTTCTTTGAGTCGATTGAACAAGCTATAAGATACACAATTGTTGTTTTCTTTCAAGGGTTAGTACACCCCAACATTAAAGTTCTATCATTTACTAACCCTCATATTATTCTAAACCCATGAGATTTTTCTTCATCTTCAAAATGAAGATACTTTTTCTCATCTTTCTCTTATCATTTTTGTCCATCCATGGAAAGTCAAGGTCGTAAAATATATTGGTTTATTCCAAGTCCTGAAGAAGTATGATTGCTTTTTAATTATTTAATTTAGGCTTTTATTCACATATAAGCATTGATCAAGGAACATAGACCACATCAATATTGTAAATGGAAGTTCAAAAGTTTACGCTTAACACGTGACAACTAATCTCGTGCATTCAAGACACACGTTTGCGTTTCTGCTTAGCAGGCTAACGTTTGACTAATGTCTGGATGCAGGTTCCCTCTCCATGTCATCTCTATAGACATTTTCGTCTTCTGTGGAACACAAAACATCTCTTTTGAAGAGCATAATCAAATAATTTTGGTTACCAACACCATTCACTTCCATTGTGTATAGAAGTATAAGTTACGGCATGAGGATGAGTAAATGATGAGTTGTCATTTTTGGGTGAACTATCTGAATGAAAGATAATAACAGAGATGTTAATACATGGGAGCCTGTATGTATGGGAGACAACATCTGAACTACATCAAGCCAGTGCTCCTGGCTAATTATCTAACGCTTTTGAGGCTGGAAAGCTGGTAATCGTTTTGTTGGCAGCACAATGGAGACCTGCTGTATATTCTGAGTATGTTTTTATGTGCATCATTGTGAGCTGGTTTGAGGGCTACTGTAGGTCTGAACTTACCTAAACAAAGAACTCAGTTGTTTGGTCAGCCACAGGCTTTGAGAAGATGAACTTGCTGGTTTTGAAGCAGTTCAGCCCAGCAGCACATTAAGAAGATGAAAGCCAAATGCGGTAGTTTAATGTTATTACTGACATGAGTGAGAGAAGATCACAGCTCAAGAAAGTCTGCCTCTTGGTGATAATTTCTCATTCTTTCATTCTTTTATTTAATGGAAGACCAAAACAGAATTACTTAGTGAATTAAGGTCTTTTATTTTTGATATATATCTGACACAGTTTTAAAGACTAAAAAGAACACACAAACAATATGGAGCTTCGAAAGAGTACTTTGTTTCTCAGCTACGGATTGGAGTGTTTCATGTTTACAATAGCATACTAACATATAAATATTATTATTTTTTTTTTTTTTGTACGCTTACATAGAATGTAAATTGCCTGTGTGAAAACTTAGATGACCTATATTGTTGATGAAGTGAGCAGCATATCAGCTTCGAAACACTGTTTTCCACAAGACTAGTCTTTTCATTTCCAATGTGATGAATGACCCAGTGGTTACAGCCTTATTTTGCACTCATTGTTTGGTCAGACTGCCAAATGTTTTACACAAAATGTAGTTATAAATGCAAATAAGCCTCTGGCATTTGGTAGACTTAAGAAATGAGGCAAAGTCCGCTCTCTGTGTTTTCTAAATATAAATTAAATACTATTTATTAAAACAAAAAAAACATCTATTTACTTTTATTATAACTCACTTTCTTTTTTGTTGTTTATTATTGGTTATTCATTTAATAAAATGACATATTTTTAAGTATTTCTTTTCAGAACAATAAAGCAGCAAATACTTGTTAAACACAATAATGAATATTTAGTGCCTATCTTGAGAGCTTAGTAAAAACTAAAGCAATAAAACCCCTGAAATGTCTCATTCAGCACTAACTGCACTATTTAAACGCGAGTTGAATAGTGCATAAGTATGCAAATTGGTACGTACCTAAAATCACACCAACTTGGAATACTTTTTGAAGTATGGCTGCAGCATATATTGAAATGAAATCAATATTGAGATATGGCTTGGTGTGATTTATCAAATTTTGAAACCTGCATTTCAGAGCATACAGCTCAAGATATGGTATCTCTGCTTCTTAGTTCACAGGAACTCTGCTCTGGTTGATGTGTGCGAAGGAGGAATAGTCTGTCATCGGAATCGTTTTTTACTTGAAAACTTTTTAACAGTGCAAATAACTCAGAATGCATGGAAATAACATTAGACCCCCCCTCTTTAAAATTGTTTGTCTACCAGTATATAACAATATTGTAAAGATAGTGGCTTGTGCTTTGCTGTTAGTGTTATGCAAATTAGTTAATTATTTGTTAGATAACATGGCTAAATTAACCAAATTGGTTGTGTAAATGTGATGCAGGTGTTTTCACTTAAGCTTCTCCACTGGTAATAGAAGACCAAGAGTTTGTGTCAGGTCTAGTGTTTGTTTGGAATTAAGTTTTTTTTTTGTGTGTGTGCGTGCATGTGTGTGTATCTCATAATAACTTAGAAGTAGCAGCTTACCTGGTGTGCTTGAATACCTGCTTTGAATTCATTTTGATTAATTTAAACAGACAGTTCACAACTCTTTTGTCAGTACTGGAGTTTAAATCAGACACCTTATTGAAATATCTCTTAATTCAACATCGTGATGTTGCTATCATTTTAATTAGTAAGGTCACAGGATGATCAGTGATTTTTCGTAAGATGGCATAATTAACATAGTCATTAAAGGGGACATGTCTGATTAGATCAGGCTGGTTGGTAATGACTTGTCTGAAAACCGAGCTCTGTCACTTCTTAGAACTTGCATTCAGACAGCTCCATCAAATTCAAACATTCCTTCATAGTCCTAAAAGGCTAAAGTGAAAAAAAAGGGTTGTTTTGCAACTCACTGACATCAGAGAGATGAATAAAATCAAACATGTGACATTTTCACGTCAACAACACTTATTGGGCGTATGGAAACTTAGCACACTCAGGGTTTACTCACACTAGGCATTTTGAACCTGGTTGGAAGAGGTGGGCCAGTGCAAGGTTCGGTTGGGCTCGGGCACAGTACACATGTAGTGTGAGCGCTAACCGCGCCGGAGCACAGAACAGATACTAATTTGTGTGCGCTACTGTCATCATTACGACCGCAAACATATACTATTAGTCACCTTTATTTATATAGTGCTTTTAACAATACAGATTGTCAAAGCACTTAACAGTATCAAATTGGAGGATAGAGTGTCAGTAATGTATAATAATAAGATTAAACACTCAATTTTCAGTTAAAGGCATTTCATTATTGAATTCAGTGATGTCATTGACTAGCTCAGTTTAGTTTAAATAGTATCTGTGAAATCAAATCGACGATAATCGCTAGAAATCAAGTGTCCCCAACTGAGCAAGCCAGGCAAGGAACCAAAACTCCCTCTGTGACAGGATGGAGAAAAAAACCTTGGGAGAAACATGCGCGACTGCGCTCTTCTTCCACTGCGGCCACGTAGAAGAAATAATGTGCCTCGCGCGTACAAAAATGAGTTGGGAAGCCATTTGATTGAATGCCGCCAGTAAAAGTAAAATAATAGCAATGCTCGGGCAAACCGCTATAGAGCAGATGTCACGACAGAGTTAGAACCGGTGAATGTGCTTTACAGGTTTCATAGAAAGAGAACGATATGCACCAAATGAGTCGCTGTAGAAACTGAATACTTCAATGGTTGCGTTGCAATCATCAGAAAAAACAGTGATTTAGTGAAATATTATTGCAATTTCTAATATTGGTTTCCTATTTTAATACCTATACTATAAAATAGCATTTATTCCTGAGATCAATAATCACTTTATCACATCAGAACTACATCTAAAACAAGTCTTAGGGTGTACTCACCTTAGGCACTAGGGATGTGCATTTCATAATTGAGGCCAATGCGGTATGCATCTCGATACAATGAGCTTGCTGCTTAACATTCAAATATATGACTAGTGCTTGTTGTAGCAGTTTGCAGCGTGCTTCAGTAGCCCTCCACTTTCCCCAGCTCCACCTGTATAGGTCTACTACGAGGTGATTAATGTATGCTATAGGGGGGTTATTTCATGTATGTTATATTTGCAGCAGCAGTATTTCTTATATGCTCACATCAGTATGTTGTGGATGTATTGGCAGTAGAAAGTCTCGGTATTTGCTGTGCCGCCGCAGCGTAGCAGATCTATTCCGCCAAGACCAAATACATTAACATTGTCATGTGCATTACCATGCCAATCCCTCCGAGTGCTGTCATGACAGAACTTTTATTTCTTTGGTTCAGACAGACAGCAAATAATAAATTAACTTAAGTGTTTTCTGACTTCTAACGCCTCAATGCCTGTTTCATAAAACAAGTTTACCAAATAAGCCAGGTTTGTTTTAGCTAGTCTGACTCATTGTCAAATGATTTGGTTCCATAAAGCAAATTTAACACAGAACAACCTCATCGTGGCAACTTATTCTGGGAAGCTAATTTTGGCCAGGGCAGGCTAACTCTCAGGCTAAAATGAGCTTCTCTAACACTGATCAATAGGAATGCAATGATATTACCACTGACTCTCTCACATCACAATTATCATTATTTTACAGTCTCTAGCCATGCAGCCTTTCTCTCTGGATTTATTGCAGTGGTACATTTTATAGTTAGCAGAACAGATAGCAGAACATTAGAGCATTACAGTCTAAAATTGCTCAAAAATCTTAGCATTAAAATCACTAAATTATAAGTTAAAATCACTAAGTTAAAAATGAAAATAAAGAAAAAAAGACTACATTTTAACTGGTATAAGAAGCACACATTAACTCATTTGATCTTAGTTATTAGGACTGTACTAGCTTACATTTGATTTACCCATTACAATAGTCCCTTTACAGTTACTGCTATCATAAGAATACACTTATATGTAGGTTTAAAACTCGTGTCATACTACATACTAAATTTAATGTCCAAAAACAAATATTTTAGCAAAATGTATATTGTACTCTGAATTATTGCGCTACTATTCGATTGCGCTCCATCTGTTTAGCTCGTTCACTCGCGTAAGCCTTGTCTACATTTTATTCTTTCCCACAATGAATCACCGCGGCTGAGCCCAACTGAACCGTGCTTTGGCCCACCTCTTCCAGCCGAGCCTGGGATGGCTAAACGAACCACGCCCGGATACAGTACAGAACAATCACACTAGTCAAACGAACTGGGCTTTGGGGGTCAAACGCACTTGGGCACGGTTCAGATCGCCTAATGTGAGTACACCATTATATACTAACTGAAAAGCAAGAAACTTCACAGAACAACACTAATCATCCTAATGGTAACTTGAAACAAACACTACACAACTTTTACACTGACTAGACCAGAGGTGGGCAATTAATATTCCCAAGGGGCCACATTAGAAACTGGGGTGGTTTTTGAGGGCCGGACCAATAGACTTACCCAATATATTATATCTCCTCTTAAAAAAACAGTAAATTAAACATTACAATGAGACAATGAAAATGTGGAGCACACAATTATATCACTATTTAATAAACATTCATAAAAACAGTTTGGAAATGTGCATTTGTTTGAAGTTTCAAAAACTGTCAACTTACACAAAAATGCAAGTACATGTGTTTTAAAGACCAGCATCACAACATTAACTTTATATAAAAAAGCAATAAATGCCCCAGTGTTGTTTGTTTTCTCCGTCTAGTAACGGTTTGTTTTCTCCGTCTAGTAACGGTTCACCTGGGGAGTGGCACATTCGAAAAAGCTTCTTTTCTGTCCGGGCATATTAGCGCTGCAGAGTCCACCAAACATTCTTTGATAAACTCCCATCAGAGAATGGCTTACTGTTTTTTGCGATTTTGTGGGATATCATAAAGCTGGTCCTGACTGCTGCATCCCTCGATGTATGAAGCTTGGTAAAAAGCCCTTGCTGCTTTTGCAGCTTAGCCAGCAAAGCTTCAGATGTCCGTGCCCGCTCTGCAGCCGTCAAGTTCTTGTATTTCTCTACATGTTTAGTCTCGTAATGGCGATTCAAATGAACTAACTAACTATACTAAGCACACAGCTTTACCTTTGACATCAGTAAATAAATACTTAGAAGTCAATGTCTTGTTAAAAACTCTACATTCTGCATCAATCTTTCTTTTTTTTTATGTTAGCTGACATATTTAAGGGCTAACGACGAACTCTTGAAAGCTGTCCTACATATAAAACTTGACGTGAGTGCATAACTGCGATAAAGATATTTTTTGCTGCAAGAAACCTTGAAAAACTCCACTTACTATCAAGTTAAGGGCCTGAAGATATGACCAAAATCTTATGCTTATTAAAGGGGTCATATGATGCGATTTGATGTTTTCCTTTCTCTTTGGAGTGTTACAAGCTGTTTGTGCATATATAAGATCTGTAAAGTTGCAAAGATTAAAGTCTAAAACCCAAAGAGATATTCTTTATAAAAGTTAAGACTCGTTCACGCCCTCCTAAAATGGCTCATTCAAACACGCCCCCACATATCTACGTCACTGTGTGGGAAGATTTGCATAACACCGCCCAAACATATACACAAAGAAAGAAGGCGTAACTTTTATTCTCGCTGTAGTATTGTTGTTACCACCACCATGTCGTGGAGACGCTGTATGTTTCGTTGTGAAAGCGAAAGTACTTTGTTTGGCCTTCCAAATGAGTACATAACTAGAAGTCAGTGGTTAAGTTACATTTACAACACTGTTCCAGAACAGTTCAACCAAAATATTAGAGTGTGTGCAGCGCATTTTACGGAGGACTATTTCCTGATCCTGGGGAGAGTAGCCTACAATGTGAACACTATGAATGGCTATGAACACTATAAAGTGGGGCAATTCCAAAATCGCAAAGACGGTCTGGTGCTTTTGACTCACAGCCTGTAAGTACATTTTGATATTTAAAGAATTTGCTACTGACTATTCAAACGCAAGTTTTGAGCAGTGTAGAGTAGTGCTTGTTTGGCGTTTCTATGATCACAAATGCAGACATGGTGTTATGTTTACGCAGCATGGGGCGCAATGCGCAAAAAGAAAGAATGAGTCATTATAATCAGTAATTATGTCCTCACTGAATGCAACAAATGCCTCTATGGTGGGTTTTATTGTTTTAGTCTAGTCGCGCCGGGACATGGCATCACACACAACATGGTAAGGGCAGTAACATTTCCGCCACACGCTTGAGGTATTCGCCAATCACAACGCACTGGATAGCTGGCCAATCAGAGCACACCTCGCTTCTCAGAACGATGAGCTTTGTAAAAATCAGCGTGTTTCAGAAAGGCGGAGCATAGAGGAGCAACAATAATGTACAGGATGTGAAAAATAATGTGATTTTTGAACCTTGAACCACGTAAACACATTGCATTACACCAAATACACAAAATAATGTTCTTTTTAGCAACATCATATGACCCCTTTAAAACGGTTTAATATGTTATGTAACTATTTAGTAATGACTTTGTTTTTGAATCCAGTAAACTAAACTCAAATTAAAGATAAATTATTCTTTTTTAAAGATTATTCATAACAAGCGAATCTAGCATCAGTGCAGCTGTTTCATGTATCTCTTGACAAAAACAAAAGACTATATAAATACATACATAAATATTTATGAATATAATTGGATGAGCCATGCTTGAAACTTTTGTGAGAAAGATGCTATATGAAATAGATGCACATCAGTTAAATTGCAGTTTAGTTATAATTATGCCAGATGCATGCAGTTCAGCATCATGGGTCAAAAAAGAAAAAATGAAAAGCAAAGCTGTCTCTGTGGTATATAGTATAATATAGTATCAGCTTGCTAACAGAGATTTTTTTAAAGGCTCCTACATATGCCATCATGCCACCTGTAGCCATGACTCTCTGCTTTCATTGTATTGGAAAAAACAAAACAAAACACATTTTAAACTTTCTCCTAAATACTTCCTGTGGTTTTCAACAAAAAAGTTGTGTAAGTGATGGTGGAATTTTTGTTTTTTTGTGGACTATCCTGTGTGCGATGCTTATAGAGGGACAGTTTAGAGCAGTGTTCAGGTAGAAGGAGTGAAGGACGTGTTGTGAAAGACAGATGAATAGGGGGAGCAGATGGGTTTGCCATGGGTGAGCCTTTAGAAGAGATAAAGCAGAGATCATTCAGACAATCAGCCCATGCCCCGATGCAATCATCTCATCTCATCTGCTTTCAAGAGCTATTGGGCTTTTTATTGAGCTGTTGTGCTGCAGACAGAGGCAGTCTGATAGCACTTTAACCCTCTGATAGGGTTAATATTAAACCGTAGCCTTTACTACGCCGGCGGCACTTAGTCTTACAAGACATGAGCTGAAATAGTTTTGTATAGATGAATGGACCAAAATACCTTTAGATGGTGGGCTGCTCTCATCAGCAACGAGAGACCAACTTCCAAGTCCAACAAATTAATGATTTCAAGGGTTGACCTGCAGTTTAATTTCTAGTCATTTGCTGTCAGACTGGATGACGGTATTATTTGTGCAGTCACGGCTGAGTGAGTTTTCATGGCACAATTTTCAGTTTATATTTAGCTTTTCAAGCATTTTTGATGCCACAGACCCCCACATTTTGGGGAAGTCATGACCTAATGGTTAGAGAGTCGGACTCATAATCCAAAGGTTGCGGGTTCGAGTCTCGGGCCGGCAGGGATTGTAGGTGGGGGGAGTGAATGTCCAGCGCTCTCTCCACCCTCAATACCACGACTGAGGTGCCCTTGAGCAAGGCACCGAACCCCTAACTGCTCCCCGGGCGCCGCAGCATAAATGGCTGCCCACTGCTCCGGGTGTGTGTTCACGGTGTGTGTGTGTGTTCACTGCTGTGTGTGTGCACTATGGATGGGTTAAATGCAGATCACAAATTCCGAGTATGGGTCACCATACTTGGCCGTATGTCACTTCACTTCACTTCAAATACCATGATCCCGTTGCAAAGGACCTGCTTCTTAAAACAGAAAAGTAGCTAGATAATTTCATGTATATGTAGTGAAAAATATGTTAAAAATATTATATATAAATATACACTCACCTAAAGGATTATTAGGAACACCTGTTCAATTTCTCATTAATGCAATTATCTAATCAACCAATCACATGGCAGTTGCTTCAATGCATTTAGGGGTGTGGTCCTGGTCAAGACAATCTCCTGAACTCCAAACTGAATGTCAGAATGGGAAAGAAAGGTGATTTAAGCAATTTTGAGCGTGGCATGGTTGTTGGTGCCAGACGGGCCGGTCTGAGTATTTCACAATCTGCTCAGTTACTGGAATTTTCACGCACAACCATTTCTAGGGTTTACAAAGAATGGTGTGAAAAGGGAAAAACATCCAGTATGCGGCAGTCCTGTGGGCGAAAATGCTTTGTTGATGCTAGAGGTCAGAGGAGAATGGGCCGACTGATTCAAGCTGATAGAAGAGCAACTTTGACTGAAATAACCACTCATTACAACCGAGGTATGCAGCAAAGCATTTGTGAAGCCACAACACGCACAACCTTGAGGCGGATGGGCTACAACAGCAGAAGACCCCACCGGATACCACTCATCTCCACTACAAATAGGAAAAAGAGGCTACAATTTGCACGAGCTCACCAAAATTGGACGGTTGAAGACTGGAAAAATGTTGCCTGGTCTGATGAGTCTCGATTTCTGTTGAGACATTCAGATGGTAGAGTCAGAATTTGGCGTAAACAGAATGAGAACATGGATCCATCATGCCTTGTTACCACTGTGCAGGCTGGTGGTGGTGGTGTAATGGTGTGGGGGATGTTTTCTTGGCACACTTTAGGCCCCTTAGTGCCAATTGAGCATCGTTTAAATGCCACGGCCTACCTGAGCATTGTTTCTGACCATGTCCATTCCTTTATGACCACCATGTACCCATCCTCTGATGGCTACTTCCAGCAGGATAATGCACCATGTTACAAAGCTCAAATCATTTCAAATTGGTTTCTTGAACATGACAATGAGTTCACTGTACTAAAATGGCCCCCACAGTCACCAGATCTCAACCCAATAGAGCATCTTTGGGATGTGGTGGAACGGGAGCTCCGTGCCCTGGATGTGCATCCCACAAATCTCCATCAACTGCAAGATGCTATCCTATCAATATGGGCCAACATTTCTAAAGAATGCTTTCTTGCACCTTGTTGAATCAATGCCACGTAGAATTAAGGCAGTTCTGAAGGCGAAAGGGGGTCAAACACAGTATTAGTATGGTGTTCCTAATAATCCTTTAGGTGTATATGTATATATATATATTTATATTTAAATATATTTTCACTTAAATAATAATTTAAGGAAATTAAAGAAAAACTGTGCAACAAGTAGCCTATGCAGAGTTTCGGTTCATTTTTGTGCTGCGCGAAAGGAAACCAGATGGCAGAAAGCGGCATCCTATTTCTTTAGGCTTATTTTACATAAGCGCAAAGATTTGTTTTTATTGTGAATGTACACAAATAAAAGCAAACCTTTTACAATGCCGATTATCTTCATGACTAAAAGGAGTAGTAGAAAAAAAATTAATAAAATCAAGTGATGGCTCCAGCGCCCCATGCGCGCACACAGTTAAGCATTCTACCTTGATAATGCAGCCTGTTCATTATAATAATAAAAACAATAAGTCAAACATATGGAAAAAAACACACTGCTCCATTTAAATATGTAGTAAAATCTGTGCCGTTAAGCATTATCACTATACCACTGTGAATTTATGCAAAACATTTATTTTTACGTGGATACTGGAACGTGAGTGAAATAGGCCTACATAAAAGGTAAATTATATTTTGGCATTCAAATACATCGCAAATACGGAAACATTTGATTTTGTGTCGAACGAGAGACCCAACATTGATTTCAGTTTCGTTTAGCCTACATTAATTCGTTTCGGTTTGTCATTTATATAGCTATAGCTTCTTACATTTTTAGTTCTTGTTCTTTTCTAAATAGCCTTCTGTTAATTGAAATGATTTGTTGTGGAGTGAGGGGAACTAAAATAGCCTAGCTATGTTTACAGTGTTTATTATAATGTTTGTAATTCGTGATGGCCTATTTCTGAATTAAATAATAAAATGTGACTTATAGGCGACTCTCTCTAAAAAACTAATTTTTTTATACACGTAGCTTATTTTAACAATGCAGCAAACCTTTATTGATAAATGAATGAAAAACAATGTTTAACTGATTGTATTAATCGGTCAAAATTCTTATCAGTCGGTTAACGGTTAAAACGAGCATCCCTAGCAAGTACATAACCAGCCAGTGTTCAAAACTGTCGCCTTTACGCCCAATTCACAACGGTTATCTTATAATAATGTTTTCTAATTTGAGTGGTACAGGTAGGTTTTCGTGGGAAATTCAAGCATGGCACTGCGTCATTACGTCATGTCTGTAAACATAAAGAAGTTGCCCCGGCTAGTAGGCTATCGCACGTGAGGATCCAGCAGGTGGCGGCTCGTTTAGCCTTTTTGTCACAGCAGCTAGAATAATTAAATGTATCTTTTTGATGGCGGATTGTAATCCAGAAAGGATCATGTGTTTATGAAACGCATGAATGAAATTAAATTATATTCCAGGTTTAAATGTGCTTCTGATTACAGATAGCCTGGGATTACAAATTATTTATATTTTAAAGACAACCAGTTCAAAGGGAGAATAGTTTGCTTTTTAGGTTAAAATAATTTCTTAATATGTAATTCAACCGGTATGACAATTAAGAGATTAGACTGTACAGAAATTGAAATCTACATGCTAATACACACTATAGCCTACTCAGTGTCACGCAATGCAGATGTTGTTAACATTAATAATTTGAGAATCGATTATAACAATAATAATAATTTGCACGGTTAGATGTGATATGAGCTAACAGATCGTTAGATTTAATTATCATTGGTAGCGCAATTTATTGTAATGCTTTTTTCCTTAGTTTGTCAGAACAAACGTGCTAGACTTGTTACTTACTTGTTCAGATGACAATAAACGGTGAAAATTCTTATTTGGGTCATATATTCCAAGACGTAGACTAGAATCTGTGAGTCCTAAGGACAGTATCCACACCAGTGCGGTGACTGGAGCCGTGCCAGAGTACAACCCCAAGATAATTCCACACATAACTGCAATTCTAGGTTTTCAAATAGAGATGGCGACAAAGAGGCAAAACTTATGGACTACAGCTTTGTTCAACAGAATAAAATGATTGTGATTGAATCTCATGATTTCTGACTTTTACTCGACATATTTAATTTAATTTAATTGTATTATTTTGCTGCTCTTTCTGATTGAAAAATACAGCAATAATGCACTCAAGACTCATGCATTACTCCATGTCCTGTCACCTAACATGCATTTCCAGCAACAAGCAATTTGTCTGTCATGCAGCAGTTACTGAATGAGTAACTGCTGCATGACATGACGCAAACATGCATTTATATATATTATATATGCATTTCTATATATACATATATATATATATATATATATATATATATAATATTTAATATTATTATTGGGAAGTGTGTAACCAATAGGTTATATTGTTTATCATTTGTTGCTTTTATATCATACTTTTTAGGTGTTATATACAGTATGCCCATCCCATCCATCCATCCATCCATCCATCCATCATCTTCTGATTCTATCTAATCTATCTTTCTGATTATTGCAATCCCAATTTACGGAATGTTCAGTGGGTTTTCAACAAATTTCTATATTTGCACATATTTTTCCTGTTGTTTTTGCAGTTGAGGTCCACCAATAATCATTAGGAAATTGAATTAGTGTTTGTGACAATAGGAATTCGACAGTAACACAATAACAGAATTCGTAGAAAGACAACAAGACAGCTGTATATTTATTTTGTATACTGTATCACTGTATATTTGATCTTATATAACTCTTGCTATTGTTATTACAACATTATTGTCCTGTTGTTATTTTTATTTTTGTGGCAACTGTAGGAAAGGTTAAAGGGATGAGAGATGAATCCACCAAGCCCACATACGGCTGCCAGGTGACCATCCATTCCGAACAGGAGAAGCAGATGATGAAGATTTACAGAAAAGAAGAGAAGAGGGAGAGGAAACGTGAGAAACGAGGAGATGAAGGGGATACCTGGGAAAACGCTTTTAATTTTGACCCCAAAGAGCTGAGACTGCAGAGGTGAGCACCTGTCTGTCTTTCTCTTTCATTACGTGAACAAGCACCTCTACATATCAGAGTGTGGCCTGTTGAAAAGGGAAAGAGAGAGAAAGCTTGATAAACTGCTATCTGGAGCTTTTGCAGAGGGGATTTTCTCTTAATGTTTAATTTCACAGGATGAAAAAGAGCAATGATCTGTTTAATTAAAAATGCTGCCGTTCAAATGAGGCAGAGCATGAGGAGAGAGATTAGAGATGAGGTGTTAATACCTCACGTCTCCTCGCGCTCTCAGCCTTTCAATCATCCCCCTGCAAGACAACAACCAAACAAAAATAACTCTGAAAATCCCAGCTTTAAATGGGATTCGTGAGGAACCCTCGTCGGTCCTACCCGAGTCTGTTAAATGTGCCACACAGATGTCTCTTTTGTAAGATTTGAAGCATTTTATTGGACTAATAAGATCTTTGAGTATTAACAAATGTTGTTGTCAGGCTACATTAATAAATATGGATATATGTGGGCCTATTATGCCTTCAGAAAGATAACAGTGCACAAGATTTTTGATATTACAAAGTGCTTTCTAGAAAGAGAATTTATTGTTGATATTTCCACAAATATCCAGTGTGTAATTAGCGTTTTATTTTGAAACAAAATCATTTGAACAGATTTGACGTTTAAAAATTGAGTCTTTAAAAGGATAAAGTAAAAAAAACATGTATTTTTATATTAGTGCTGTCAGTCGATTAAAAAATGTACTAACTGCCATTAATTATAGTCATTTTTATACTTTTGCTTTAAGTGAACTTAAAATAGTCTTCACATTAATAGTAAATTGTAAATGCATACATTATAAATTGAATATAGATTAACAGTTATTCAAGCTACAAAAGTTAATCAGCGAGCAGAGCAGTGAGTGATTTCTCCTTTTGTTCTTTGATTTACATCAATGACAGACTGCAGCAGGTTTCATTTTTAAAGCAGCGCACATCTGATCTTCTCCAGGTTCTTTAAAGTCATTTAGCTCATTTAAGACTTGACCTCATTTAAGTTTACGCAACAAAAATGGGCATTTTGACACACATTTGGCTTTAAACTGTGGGGATTTTTAGTGAGCAATCAGCTTGTTTACTGAGCTTTGATGACTGATATTCTGAAAATCTAAAAAAGAACCAATTAAAACAAGTTCATAAATAAAATATATTGTTTCAGTCGTTGCTGCCTTGAGATATTATTTTGGAATGCATATACAGCTTAAAAATAGTAATGTTATAGGATTTATACTTAGTTTTAATACAAATAATGTGAATTACAGAAGTACATATATGTAAAACAATAATTATAAACAAAACAAAAACAGTGAATACTGTGCCTCCACATTTCAGAACACCACTGTGTATAAAGACAGTACTAGCTTTATGAATATGTTTACTAAAACAACAAGAATAGATTACAGAAACAGCATTTTTAATTCATTTTTTACATATACAGTACTGTAAAAATGCTAAGGACAAAATCATATTTGAGCACTGAAAAACACCGTAAAGTGAGGATGTTTTCCAAAATAATCTTCAAAAAAAATCCAGTTTTTAAGGACTTTTTTAAGGCATTGAATAAGTTGCCATGCTTCTCTGTAGATATTTTCATGATGGTTTGTTTCATTTTCTTCTGTATTTTTTTTTTTTTTTTCTTCATCTACTCTCAGATTGACTCAATGATGGTGAGATTATATCTCTTTTTGGCTATACTTTTTGTTGTTCATTCAAACTTCTCACTGGATAATTACAATATTTGCAAAAAAGATTGTTACAAAAGACAATAGAAATAGCCACTGTTGTGAGATGTAATACACCTAGACCCTCTGCTCAGTACTCTATGTAAATGAGGAGCACAGAGGGCACCTGCTTTGCAGAATGACACATCATTCGAGACGTTTCTGTGTGCCTGCTGAAGTATTGTCTTTCATGTGTTAGGAGACAAAGGTGTCGCTCTCAAACAGTGTAAGGACACTGACGATTGTCTTAAAAGACTTACAGCAGAGCACTTGAGCCAGGCAATCATTTGTGTCATTTTAAACTCTGAAATATAATCCTGAGAGCTCAAGGGCTCAAGATAAGCTTTTGGGTCTCTGTGAACGAGCAATCACTGTTACGTGGTTCATGACCTGAAAGCATGTACGTTTTCAACCATGGATCAAATAGCAGAGCAGCATGCAGGCAGATCAGGTTCTGGTGGGATGGTTTTTTTGTTTTTTTTTTTTTTAATTTATTTATTTGACTTTGAAATTGAAGTGATGAAAGTAAGCAAACAGCAAAATGAAGAGGGCAAACACAGGAGGCTCTTCTGGCTTTTGAGGTTTGACAAATACTGACTACTGCCACCTACTGCTATGGAGAGTATTTCCTCTCACTTAGACACAGAACATGCTTGTTGGCCATTGGCTGTAGTCTTTGCAGCTTTTTGGTGGTATCTGCCCATTTATTCTAGCTAGGAACCACCTGCTCAGAAGGTAGAAACCCATTTTACATGACATTAAATGGGTTAATCTGAAATCCATGATACTGCAATCAGCAGACCGATGTAAACCTGGCCAGCCTTGAAAGCAAACCAGTCATATTGAACGCTTGCACCATTTTGTCTCAATTATGTGCACAGTGTCCCATGGGCTCTTTAGATTTAACATGTCTGCAAATGTTTTTAGTATGATTTGTGACAGATATTTCAAAAAATATTTAGAATTTATTCGTTATTTTATCTGAAACATTTGCATATTTTCCTAAAACGGTGCTCTGCATCTGATGGTGATGTCTTTTGTTTGTAGGGAGCAGGCCTTGGTGACTGCACGCAGTTCTCCAGTGTTTGGCCGGCACAGAGATTACGAACGCATCCGTTACCCTCACGTTTACGATTGTTACACCGAAGCCATCAAGACCTCAGCATTCGTCGGAGGAGCCAAGGTAAAATCACACCCCGCTGCTCACACGCTCCCCACTAATCTGACTCTTATATGTGTAAAGACACACAGGAAAAATAAATCTCCACTCTTAAATACAAAATCTCTCCCTAGTGCTTTGTTTACTCAGCATCATGCCAATCTGTTCAATTATATCACATTATCACAGACTGGATTACCTAGAGCCTTTGTTTTTAATCCAGTTTTTATGATGTCTTAATTAAAATTCCTGCTGCAGGCCATCTTCCAGCGATTGAAATGAATTCATTTGGGCCTCATCTTTTTCCTGCGGGTGGGGTGGAACAGGTGGTTTAGGGCCAGGATGATCAAGAGCTTTTTTATCACAAAAATATATGAGCAGTGCAGCTGTTTTCAACATTAATAATTATAAGACATTTTCTTGAGCTGCAAATCAGCATATTGGAATGATTTGTGAAGGATCATGTGACACTGAAGTCTGGAGTAATGATGCGGAAAATTCAGCTTTGTACATTGCATTTGAAAATATATTAAAACAGAAAACCATAATTGCATAATTCATAGATAATAGGAAGTATTTAAATTGTTAAATAATTATAATAACAATAATAGCATTATTTAAACACTCACAATAGCTCTGGCAATTTGTTTAGAACAACAATATGTGAGTAAGATGAGCAGCATTGCCAGATATGATGACATGTGGTGTTGTCTACTGTGATCAACAGCTGAATATGACACATTCATTAGTTCGGCATATGCTCTCAGTTTGGTGAAAATGAGTTGTAATTATAGGAGCCGGAGGAAATGCAGCGTGCCAAAATACAAAAAATTCTATATTTCTATAAATGATTTTCATTACAGAACGTATAGCGACCGCAGCTCAACCCACTGCATTCTACTACTCAAAGCAAATACACAAAGATGTGCTACTGCTATTTTTACAGCTAAAGCATATATTGGAGGACTTTCAGTTCATTTCTGCTGTAATAAAGCCCACTGGTGTCCGCAGGGCTTCGCTGTTTGGTTCGAGACGGTTGCCGTGAGCTAATGTATGATGAAGGTTTAATTGTATGTGTTTTTGTGTAATTATGTCCTCTCCGCTGTGCCGGCAGATGCTGCTGCCCGAGGGGATCAGAAGAGAGAATAATAAGATGTATGAGGAGGTTGACATCCCCCCCAACGATCCCATGCCCATTGGCTTTGAGGAGAAACCCATGTACATCTCGGAGCTTGACGAGGTCAGTGGTGACTTATTTACAGCTGTTGACATTTATCAATGCTTGTTCACACTCCATGAGCTTTTCTCAACTAATCACACTCGTTTCTCCTGTTTATATTGACTGATGGCATTATGCCTAAACTCTCCTCCACATGATGCCGGATGCAGCATATGATGGTTTTGCAGCTGTGTGTTATGTTTGTGTTTTGTTCTGTGAAGTGGAGAGCTGTCTTAACTTGTCCTAGCCCAGCTGGCTACATAGCAACTCAAAACGCTTTGCACTGATGAACAGTATACCAGTTAAATGATAAACTGGCACAAATAACACAAGATGGCTACACTGTGCTTATAAAGGAATGGGCATAGTCACCAACAATACTCAGATTGGCTGTAGTGTTTAAACGATGCTTTAAATGATCCATTACATCAACACCACCAGCCTGAACTGCTGATAAAAGGCAGGATGGATCCATGCTTTCATGTTGTTTACGTCAAATTCTGACTCTACCATCCAAATGTCACAGCAGAAATCAGGACTCATCAGACCAGGCAAACTTTTTCCAATCTTCTGTTGTCCAGTTTAATATCTAATATTGAATATTACTTGCCTGTTTGCCATCACAGGAATAAATATATTCATGTAGAAAACCTTAACTTAAAGAGATTTTAAAGAGATTTCCTTAACTTCAAAGAGATTTATTTTTGAGAAGTTCACCCAAAAATAAAAATTCTGTAATCATTTACTCACCCTCAAATCCTGTACGAGTTTCTTTCTTCTATTGACTACAAAAGAAGATACTTTGAAGAACGCTGTGATCAATGGCTGAGAGTAGCCATTGTCTTCCATTGAAAAACTAATTCTATGGAAGTCAAAGTTATTCCTTTACTTCTACTGTGAAGCCACTACTGTGAACATGGACATAATCTGTCCGAAATGCTTTAACAAAAAAACAGTGGCTACCATCAACTGTTTGGTCACCAACATTATTAAAACATCTTTTGTGTTGAACTGAAGAAAAAAAAACTCGTACAGGTTCAGAGAGTGTGAAAAAGATGACAGCATTTTCATTTTTGGGTGAAAAATCATGATTAGTCCAAACTTTTGACAGGTAATGTGTGCATTATTTCTCATTTCCACTGAGCAGTATGTTTCTGTACAGTACGGTATGCAATTACTTCCGTTTCCATTGTCAGAAGTTGTGAATGATACCAAAAAATCGAACCGTACCATACAGATTTTTTTTTTCCCTTCTGTTTTTTTTTCTTATATTGCCGACCCCTAGGTGTCGGGTAGACAACTATCCCTATCTCAGGATAATGTCCCATTTATCCCACGACGTACATTTCCATCTGTTCCTCACACAGTGCTATTATATGACTTCAGAGGGCCTGGAAAATAGCATGGAAGTTAAATGGGCATTTTAGGACAGTTTTGTAGTACTTTTTGGGTCTCATTATGAATTATGAATGAATAACATCATTATGAATGAATTACAGTCAGTTTTCATTTTATGGAAAAGAGCAGTGTGAACACTTTCCTCTTTTGGCCTGCAATACACTTACAGTAGTCTCCAGTTACAGACATTTAAAAGCTGAACAGTCATATTTGTTCATGGCTCACTAGCCAACTTAACGGGGAAAACTATTGGAAACCATGTCTTTCTGCTCCTTCTGGACATTAGTGGAATACTATACAGGTCCATATTCAAACCACATGTGACTCGACCATGACCGCAGCACTTGGGTACCAGATGTTTTTCAGTGACTTGATACCAAAGTAACAGTATTTTTGACATCCTCACAAAAGACATGATGTCCATCCAAACCTGACTGGCTTGTAAAAACCTCTCTTCACCAACAGTAGTCCAGAGCGGAGTGGCTAACAAAGACTCACTTTAGCAAATAAGGTATGCTTGATTTTGACAGGAAAGTGCACAACAACCTCCTCGCCGAACTAGAGGACGTGTTGGCCGTGGCTTACTCAAAAGCACACAGACTTTACCGTGGCTCTCCTTTAAATACGATCATCAGTGTGTCAATCATAATGACAGCCGTGTGGTCATGCCTCAGCTACAAGGTGTGTTCAAATTCACGAGATCGGCAAGGAATGATTGGCGAAGTCTTGAGTTTAAACAGATTGATTGGTCATGCCTGCTGGGTTGTTTTGTGTCTTCTTTATTGTTTTGTGAGGCTCAGCTGTTAATGGGTTTTAATTCATCAGTCAGTCATTTATACACCTTTTTCCCACTAATAATGTTGTTTAAGGGTTACTGAAGCAGACAGAATTTAGTTTTATTACTTTTTTCCACCACCTCGCTTACTCTTGCAATCAAATTGGCTGTTTTTACTATACTGTGCCTTTAAGATGTTTATACAGCATGTACATAATTATGTTATGATTAGCTAACATCCACATACTGATGTAGTTAACACTGGCTCTGTCCGGCTTCTGCTCTGTAGAAAGGTTTTTGTTTAGATAGATTAGATATAATATAGAAAAAAAACCTAGTGTGTGTTTTTTTTATATAAGAAACAAGTAGATAGAATAGAAAAAAGAAAAAAAAAAGCTAGCAGTTAGAGAATAAATATGCAATTGATAGAGGGTCAAATGTGTTTTTTTTTTTGTTTTTTTTTTAAAGAAGACAGACATTAAATAAAATTAGAATAGAGAGTGCAAGAGATAGAGGGTCAAATGAAGATTAATATTAATATTTTCCAATTTGGGTTGGTTTAGCCCTGCCTCTTTTTAAATGTTGGGTTGAATTTCCTTGTTAAATTTTACAAGATTATAGCTTATTTTTATGTATACAATTACCTACATGTAAACTTAATTAACTAACATTTAAACATTTAAAAGTCATTCAAGTGTAATCAAGTGTTATCCCTTCTGCTCCACCTGTCCCACTTTCCACCGACAGTTTAAAGATATCATTACTGACTCATAACCTGGCCATAAACACTTCTGAGAGCACATTTAACATCCCCAGTAATTAGATTCAGTATCTTTATGAATAAAATCATTTTATTTTATGCAAGGAATCAAGCATTTTTGTCATGGAAAAAACCAGTGTGACACTCTTTAAGGTGCCCCTAAAGTTTGCATTGCATAAAATGAGTTACAGAACAGTAACAACGTCATAGATAAAATTAAACTTATACAAGCCTTTATTTCACCAATACACCAATTAGCTTGTGCTGAGAACTGCTCATTCCTGAAGAGGATGCATAACGCCTGCAGTCCATGATGTTGCCACTAGGTTATGTTAGATAGGGAAAGGGTGCTTGGATTTGACAGCCAGTGAAACTTGGCTGAGTTATGCAATAACTACCCAACACTAAATTAAATAAATAACCCCCATAAATAATAATAATAATAATAAAGACTCAAACCAGCATTTGGGTAGGAAAAAGCAGCATTTTCATTATTTTCTCACCTTAATGCCATTCCAAACCTGTATTTCTTTCTGCGACGCACATAATAATAAATCTTAAAAAAAAAAGAAAAAAAAGAAAAGTCAGTCACTCATGAGGGTCAGTAAATGATCCACATCCTAAAACTGTTTATTTCTAGGTTTACATGAAATAATACACATTCCAGGTTTTCATTGTGGCCTGGAACTTGAAATAAGTCACCAAAACAAAAATGATGCACAGAAACACAATATTCCACCACCTGCTTTTGTGACAGGTGCAGTTTCACAGAGAGATGGAGAATGACTCATCTGCAATGACCTTGTCTGTTTTGTCACAAATATGCTAGGAAAAACAACTGAACAATCCATTATCGTAAAAATAAAAAAAGGGTTTAAATATTTTTCAATCAAACAAAATCACAAATATTTCTCATTGCATGTCTTCTTTAAATCGTGTATTTTCAGCGAGTCTTTCCTCTTCCCGAAACACATTGTTAGGAGTATAATATAAAGTACTGTAGATCAGTATGAATCTATTGAAATTCTCATCATTTTAATCTTGACCGACAGAAGCATCTTTTCCATATTCAGACGTTTACGTTTGTCCTCCTACTCATTTCCAAGTCCACTAAACGGCCTGCAGGTGTGTGTGTGTTTGTGTGTGAACGACGCACACTCCAGTGGAAGAGCAGACGTCGCTTGAAGCTGTGGCTTTTAGTGGCTGCCACTGGTGTCAAACATAATAACTGCTCTGAGGGAGCGTTTAAAAGCAGAAGGGGTCAAACTACTGCCCTAATGGAGACAAAAATACGCTTGACTTGCCCGCTGTCGCCCACTTGAAGAAACCCAAGCAGCAGTTGAAAAATGAAAGCAGAAGAAATGTCCCATCTCCGTTGTTATCACGGCACAAGATCTCAGATCATCGCTCATTTCATGTGTGGCTAACGCAGAGGACGTGATCTGGAATCGGCTTGAACTCGTCCTGCGGCACAGAAGGATTGTGTTTGTGTGTTTTGGTTAAAGAAAAGCCACTATATCTGTCTCTCCTCGGTAAGAGGGTAAATATAAGAATGGACAGCACAGATTTATTTTCCGGCCCCCATGGGGCTCATTTCCAGCCTTGTGTTTTCCTCCCTTTCAGGAAACCATTAATTAAAGCGCCAAGCTTCACGGCGTAATCAATGATGCACCTTTCATCCTAAATTTGGCTAAATGTGGATGATATTCTTTTTGCCTTTTCTTTTTTTTTTTTTTTTATTTCTTTAAGAGACTACAGAACTATATATCACAGATAAAGCAAACATCAAGCTCAGAACAAGTACGATTTCACATGAGTTTCATCATAATCGCCTTGTCTTTTGGGTTTTGTTTTTATGGTGCTCATATGTCTGCAGCTTGAACGGATCACTCCTCGCGTCTGGAGCGAGCGACAGAGATTGATATAAGCGGTATGAATTAGTGGGAGTGGAGAAGTGCCTCTATTCATTAACTAAAGCCTCTGTAACTCAGAAACAAAGTGCTTCCCTTTTATAAAACAGCAGCGCGAAATGGCTGATACTTTATGTGCTATTAGGGTATTTTGAGCGGCAGGCCTGGAAGCGTGTCTGTTTTTTCTTTCTTTTTTTTAAGTGCTGCGCGATTGTCATTTATTGAAAGCCATAATGGGCAACAGGGACACGGCCGCTCAACGTGCCTTTAATAGCTGTGTGAAACATTAAAAGTGGGGAATTTATTAGGAAGCCTTTTAACTAATGAATCTCAAGCACTGCTGTTTTGCTGTACTCGCACGGTAAAAGCCTTTCTAATTTCTGCGAAGAAATAAACGAGAGAGCTGCCTCCACAATGAGTGAAAATCAAAACACATCCACGCTTCTTTACTGAAAATTGAACATTACTATCCTTATTTAATGAAGAGCTTTCTCTCTCTCTCCACTTTCCCACTACAGTTTTCTGGTGGTCTTCTCATTAAGATTTCAAAAATTGAGATTCTAGATTGGTTCAGTTCAACAATTAACTTCGAGTTAAATTACTTGTACAAGTTAAATTACGTTCTCGTAATGAGAAGTGCTTCTTTAGGGCACTTAATCGCTGTGGTCATTTCGGAAGAAGCGTTTGACAAAACAAATGCGTAAGATGCATTTAGCAGGTTTGAAAAGCTGGGGTTACACTCTATAGCTGCTTTTCCACTGTCGGGCCAGTGCGAGCCAGTGCTTTAAATGGGCCGGGCGGGGGATAATAGCCTCAGACCTGTAGCACCGAGCCCAAAATCACGATGCGTTTCCACCATCGAGCCAGAAGCTCTATTATCTCACAAAATCGAAACCGCAAACTTTGGGTTACAAGTCCGACTCTCTATCCATTAGGCCATGACTGCCCCCATAGAAATGATCATTCTTATTATTTAGAAAGAATGATAATTTTTTTTCCATCAAAAAGTAGCAGAGGGAGCCCCAGAACAAAAACCATTATTATGATTTTTTTTTTTGACATAGTCTACATCTAGCTAAAGTCTTGAGACGAGACATAAATACACGATTGTGATGAGAATGAGAAGCTGACATCTTATTTCTTCAAGCGGTCGTTTTTACCATGTTTACTATGCTAATAGTCTTTTGCATCACTTATACATATTTCTGCCTTTTATGGTGATCATAATCCACATTGGATCTCAAACAGAAGTTATTTCAAACACTCGCTGCTGTTTGAAAGTGAATTTTGGGCTAAATTATTTTAAAAGTCTTTAATGCTGGTGTTATAGCTGTGAACTTTATGAAATATGTGGCGCCGACGCTGTCCAGACGCAGACAAACTCCGCCTTTGTTCATGACCACTCCTCTAGCCCCAGCTGGTTCACTTTGGCCCAAGGTTTTCGTCAGGCCAAAAAAACTGGCCATTGGCTCCAAGGAAGCACCAACGAGGCACGATCAAACCCCGGAAGGGACAGTGGAAACGCGACTGGCCCTGGCACACACTAGCACGCCCGCTTTTGGCCTGACAGTGGCAAACGCGGCTTATGTAAACATGTTACAATGATATACATTGTAAACAGACTGTGTGGCCACAATTATGAATATGAGACTGCTAAAATATAAACTTTATATGTACATAAAGCAGAATAATTTACAACATAAAGGGAAAAAAGCTGAGATATAGCCTGCGTCCCAGTGTGCATACTATCCATCCTAAATTCTATGTGATAGTAGTAATTTTCAATACTATTTAGGGCAAATAGGGTGGATAGTATGCACATTGGGACGCAGGGATGGTTAGAAAGCATGAAGCTCGTGCTGTGAGAATGCCAGCCTGTCAGTCAAATCCGAAGCAAGACACAACCCATAGCAACGCATTATGATGTGGTAAATGAATGAGTGATCGTTACAAACGTATGCATCAAATACGTTAAACACGGAAGCTCAGCTGTGTGCTAGAACAGACATCACTGGTTGCCGCGCATCATGCACACATTCTTTCTTGGTTCTTTTGCTTTTAATGGAGGTTGGCAAACCCACTTAAAGGTGCATGATCGCCACCTACAGCACAACACTGGCATGACAGCTGACGAAAAATAAGGATAGGTCTGAGACAGAACCGATACCGATCAGTTAAAAAAAAATCTTGATCGGCCCCGATCCTGATCCTTGAGATCGTCTCGGGACATCCCTAGTTTTGGCCCCTAATTAACATTCAAAGGCATTTACAAAGAGTCGAAAAAAATAAACAATACCGTTATTGTTTCAAAAAATGTGAATTTGTGAAAACAGTGACATCATTCACATTCATATTCAGTCTATAAGAATGCGTATGTGTGCAGGCGTTTGGTGTTTCTTTACAAAGTGACATCGCCATCTACTGGCCTGGCATGCATAATACAGCATTTTTAGTAATTTTGTTTTGACAACATCCCTGCCTATATGCGAAATTTTCAAACATGCAAAGGAAAAATCATCAAGTTAGTAAATAGTTTGCATGTCTGTTATTCCATATCAAGGTGTATGTGGAAGAGCGTATCAAATAAATGAAAGTATGATTCTGAATCTCGGCTAAATAACGCAAGGACAGTAGACCTTTAGCAATTAGAATATAAAGCTTACAAACTGTTTATGCTAAACTAGCACTAAGACCCAGAATTTGCTCTACCTATAGTTACAGTCATGGGCAGCTACTGGGTTTGAAATCAAGTATGTAGCGAATTGACTTCTTAAAAGCCAGAACTTGATCTGGCTCTCTAAAATTCTTATTTATTCCATGCAAACTGCAGCAGTAGTTCACTCCTTCTAACACTCGTGTTAGAAATCACTATTTTCCTCTAGTTTTCCTCTAATTAACCTCTAAACACATGTAATTTCAAATTAGATGAATGTGTTAAATGTATTTAAACAGTAATGAAAAAAATAAATATATTAATGTTATGGATGTCAAAAGTACCAGTACTTACCAGAGCTGCATTATTGGTAATACAGAATATTGAGTCAATTTGTAACACATTCTGTCTGAAAGAATGCTCTTCTGAATACTTGTGACACCTGCTCTGTGAGAATTCAAACGCAGCGCTTTTGACACAGCAAGTTAAACGTAAACAGATGGGATAAAAAAATGATTTATGTCAAAATATCAGATCTGTGCATATCAAAATAATAGGTTTTGGATGTCTGTCTGTTATTTGTATATTCAACAATATTAACAAGAAAAAGGAAACTTGTTTACTTGAATAATTAAATGAAATCTTGAAGCTTTCACTAAGTTGAATAATTCTAATTTAGAATTCTAATTTAAGGATGTTAAGATTTATCACATTTTCTTTCTTTTTATTCTTACAAGAAATTCACCTAAATAATAATAAGCAATATGCTCCATAGTGAAAGACTAAAAGAGATGTTATTATTACTAAACATAGATCACAGTGTGGCAAATACTACAATCCTTCTTATATCTTGTGATACATAAAGCATTGCAATTCTAACCTTGAGTGTATAATGATTTATTCCTTTTCATTTGACTGCAGTACATTTTTTATGATCGGTGACTTTCGAGTGACATTGCTTACAAATTGCATGTTTTATCTCCAGCTTGTTCTTCCAAGTGATGCTGTAAAAACCAAAATGAACACAGATGCTCTTTCTGAATATGAAAAAAAAAAAACATCTTAAATTTGTGCAGCTGTGCTGTCGTTTACTTCATCATTTTCACACGTCTGCTCTCAGATTAGAGCGCTAACGAATGATGCATTTGCAATGAATATCCAGTGTCAAATGCTTGAAATGGAAAATAATAACTAGATTGACATTTCTAAAGGAAATAACTGCTTGCAAAGCAATAAAAAATAATAGGGTGAAAGTTTTGGTGGTAAATATCGGTGTTAGTCTAGTCTTTTACATGCCACTTGACATTTTAATTAATAGCAGCCCTGTGTTAATGTGGTGTCACAATTTCCAAATATCAAGTTTGTCTGGTTTACATGGCCCTGTTATCCACTGCTGCTAGATATTCTAACTACACCAGCTGTTTACAAATATTATCATTCTATATTAGCAGCTAAACAAATATGTGACCCTGGAGCACAAAACCAGGGTCGCTGGGGTATATTTGTAGCAATAGCCAAAACAACAAATCATTAGGATATTAAGTAAAAATCATGTTCCATGAAGATATTTTGTAAATTTCCTACCGTAAATATATCAAAACTTAATTTATGATCAGTAATATGCATTGCTGAGAACTTCATTTGGACAACTTTAAAGGCAATTTTCTCAATATTTCGATTTTTTTTGCACCCTCAGATTCTAGATTTTCAAATAGTTGTATCTCAGCCAAATATTGTCCCATCCTAAAAAAAATCCGGTAAATAAATTACCGGCTTCAGAAATAACTGATTTTCATTCATCTTTGGAACACAATTTAAGATATTCTTGATGAAATCTGAGAGCTTTCTGATCCTGCATAGACAACAACACAACTGACATGTTCAAGGCCCAAAAAAGTAGTTAGGACATTGTTAAAATAGTCATGTGCTGTTTACAAGCAGAAGAAGATATACACTGTCCATAAAACAGTCTTCGTAAACATGTCTGAAGATTTCGACAGAGAGGATCACTTGTAATTTCTTGTCCAGCCTTACTTATTTAAACCAGAATATACAGACAATGAACTAAGAGAGATGGACATCCTATGTCACGTGTCGTGTCGTGTCGTGGTACTCTTTTGAACACACGTCAAAGACTGACACGGAAGAAAAGAAATGAAGTCGCTATTTTTGTTTTCATAAAGTTAAGGTTGAACCATTTTAACAATGTCCTCACTACCTTTCTGGGCCTTGAATTGAGTTCAATAATATATTATTCTTCAATATTTATCAAACAGGATGGTCCCAAATGTGCATAAAACATACAAACGCATGATGATGATATAATAGGATCATTGGCTTTTACTCTGGAATTGAAAGGACACAAAAATTAGAAACAAAATCAAAAAAAATCAAAATCAGAGTTAAAAAAAAAAAAACTTTTTCCAAACTCATTTTAGGCCACTAGCTGATTGTACACAAAATTAAAGTAGATAAAAGTAGATAGTACTGACTATTATCATAAGTTATTATTATTATTTTGTATTTTTTTTATTCTGATAGTTGGGACTAACATCAAATTCTTAACGATCAGCCATTTACGTGTGACTGTGAATGACAAATAAATGCTGTAATACTAGCATTGCCCATTAAAAAATAATTGTAATAATTTTACATAAATAGGAATAACTGAATATTTTCTGACTTTGTGGAGTCAATTGTTTCTTTTGGAAATAGCATGCATTTTTTGTGCGCTTCATCAAACCCTAATTTGCAATATGAGTAAAGATTCAAGATTTTATCACCTGCTCATCTACATGAACTATTTGTACTTGGACCCTGATTATTTTTCCAACTATATTAGCAATTATTTTTTGAAGAAGCAGTGCATTATAGATATCTTCAGTGATGTGAGTCTGGTCCTAAGCGTTCTCTTCATTAGCCGTGTGGAATAGTAAACGTCTGCTCAAGAGTTTGCAGTCGGCTCATAGTACACACCGAAACAGAGAAACATCACTGATTAATCCCCCATGATTCCTAGCATTACATTAGAGATTACTTTTTAATGGGCGGAGCTTGAGGACCGCGAACGGAGTTTAAATGTAAATAGAAGGGGATTGCTTTCAGTCTGATGGACAGCTCTGCTTGAAACGTTTGGAACAACCCTCCCCCTGCCTTCGCTCACGTGTGGACTTTTTGGACAATTGACCACTCATTTTTTTCTTATCCTTTTTTTCTTATCTCCTCTCTTTGTTTCTCCATACCTCTTCCAGCAGCTCTGCTCAAGAGAAATAAATGGCCCTCCTAGTTGCTGTTACTGCGCTTGTCATTTATCAGATACTTTTGCTCGTAGGTGTGCGAGGTGTTGTTTGAATAAACGTGCTCGAGTTTGTTGTGTGTGTATGTGTGCGCTTGCGTTTGTATCTCTGGAGCGGGTAATTTTGTGGCGTGTGGGCTCGAGGCGGGAAGATAAGCTGTTTGCTAAAACTAACAATTAAAACTTGATCATGCTGTCAGTTCAAATGGAATGAAATGGAACCAAAAAGTAATTAAAAGGATAGCGTGCAAATTACAATTATATCTTTTAGCTTTCTATTACCAGCGCTGTGAATTTAATTATTGAGGCAGCTTCGACAAAAAATGTGCATGCATATGCAGGCATAAACGCAGACTTTAAGATAAGCAAGCGGGCTACCACTGCCTTTCTACTGAGCGCTGTGCATTTTCTTGCTCATAGCTTTTTAAATCCAGGACAGTCCAAAAATCCATGCGAGACGGTGCAGGTATTTAGATGTTGCTGTGAAATGATTGCTGGGGGCTATGTTGGTCCAATTAGTGTGTTTAAAGTCACGGGTGAGTTTCTGCTGTGTTCCCAGCTCACCCAGTCAGCACATATGGCCGAGGGCCCTTCATCCACAGAGTTAATTAGACTGTCAGGATCCATCGGGCTCAACGTGGACCCCCCCCCCCCCCCCCCATGTACAGGTGGTCAGATCTCTGGCTGCCCACAGTTTTAGAGCTGTTATTTAGCGCCATGTACTCGCCATATGTCCTGTAAAGACAACTTTCATCCACTTCCACTCATTTAGCACGTCTAAAGAAATGGGCTTTTGTTCCCTGTGTTGGAGAGAGGGAAATGTGGTCAAGTGAATTGCTGGCTCCCTGCTGATATTGGTTTTGCTCACCGGCACTGCAAAGAAACGCTGCGAAACCGTCAGACTGAAAGTGTTAAGGGTGCTCTGGGCACAGACTGTGAGCATCTTGAGCACTAGTTCGTGTAGGAGTAGAACGAATCGCTGTCCTGAAAACCATGCCATTGCCGCAGTATGTGCGATTGGTACATTTGGATGGACTAAGTACAAAAATAAAGTATACACATATAAGTTGTTTTAAAGGGATCATGTCACAAGCCAGATCTTTTGAGATTAAAAACGTGATGTACTATGAATAATTTCAGAACTGAAAACTTCATCTACAGTCATAAAAACTGGAACGTGAACATGAATTACTGATGTCAAGACATTAAACATGCATGACCCACCAACATTTACAATGTGAGTAAAGGACCATTCAACAAGAACTAAACAGATAACAATGACGATAACTGTAGTAGCATCCGTCCACACCAAATGCACAATATCATTGCGTTTATTACCAAGGACGAATACAATACATTTTTAATAATCATTCTAATTCCTTGAGAATTCCGCTCTCTTCCAACTCTATTAGCAATTATTTTTGAAGAAGCAGTGCATTACAGATATCTTCAGTGATGTGAGTCAGGTTACAAGCATGAATCAAATTCTAAGCGTTCTCTTCATTAGCCGTGTGGAATAGTAAACATCTCAATATCATTACGTTTATTATAAGCTCTCTGCTGCAGTTTTGTCGTCTGGCACTTTAAATGCTCTAGCTCTTTAAAGACTTGGATGCTGATTGGCTGTCAGTGTATTTATTGTTTATCAACTGGTAAAAATAATTCTCGAACTGATTCCAGTGATATCGACCCTTACTTAACATTATAGTTGTTTCAACGTCCTTATTCTCATGGAATTGGAATGATTATTAAAAATGTATAGTATTCGTCCTTGGTATGAGCGGCCCTTTATGTCTGTTTGCAGGTAATAGTAAAGTAGGATAGATACTGATTTTGCTCTATGCCAAACATGAGTAAGTCTGTCAAACCTTATGCTGTTCCTGGCTGTATGCACCATCTGCACATCCTTGTGAAGAATAAAGTGCATTGGAGACGTGACTCACAATTAATTTCAGTGGAGTTTCATGTGAACATGTTGCTGTTAGCATGCTACCGCGGCCCTGTTTCCATCTTAAGATGTGTTTTCAGTGATACGATCACAAGTGGTCAGCCAAGACAAATACTGTTACCACCTGGTATTAAAATGCACTTTAGATGCATCTCCTCTGACCACTACTGATAAGATTTCCTTGAGACACTCCATCTTATTTTATCATATTCTACGTCACATTCATGGCAGCGCAGAGTGCGGCACTCACATGCTATTGACTGCTTGCCAATGATAATTATATATCTTTGAGCTTTCTCAATAATGTTGACTGAACAAACCTATATTTGGCAGATTACAGGTGATTGACAAAGGAAGCGAATGAAAAGAATATAGAAAGCAGCAGCGATTTCGAACTTAATGTGTTTTGGTACAATACAGTGAAGTTGAATTGCCTATTTTGGTGTACTTTCTCACAACAGGAACCACATTGATTATACAGTATATTAGGCCTGGTGATTCAAAATATTAGACCCCGTTTACACCTGTTTTTAGTGCTGTCCACTTGTGATAAAATGCATCTTAATAACAGGATTAACTACATGAGAAAAATATGTAGGGCAGCCAAATTTAAATATATTTTACAGCAGGCAGATTAAATAAATTTTAGCATTACTTTTAATGAATTCAATGAAATTTGTTTATATGCGACACTCAACCCCACGCTTGTGAAATAATGTTTTCACTGTAGGGGTGGGCGACACGATTAACTGGTAGAAATTTGTCAAGCGGTAGAGATTTTGGTTACACGCTCTCTTGGTCTGTATCCATAAGTTTTTAAGCATTGCAGTTTAAAACAGAGCGATATGAAGCCATTGAAATGCAAAGATAATTCATTTCTCTCAAACAGTGCGTGCATATAGCGACTGTTTCGGAGCGCTGTCAGAGGCACGCACATGTGAAGATGGTGCTCATAGAGCGCAGAAGTATTGAACAGATTTATTGTTGCTGCTTTATAGGCCTTAAAGTCCCCGTGAAATCAAAATTAAATTTTTTTGGGGTGTTAGTATCAATATGTTAGTCTTAAGGTCCTTGCACACTCAGAATCCTAAATTTTCGCGTACGTTTTTCAATTTTTTAATATACGTCGTCCTTTCCTATCAAAATGCATGCTACGGAAAATCAAACCTGATCCGAATTTTTTCATGATGGACGAAAGTATCGGAGGCAGTGTGTAAATGTGATTGACACAACGTGAGGTCATATTTATTTTTTAACTTGCGAAAATTTCGGACGAAAATTTCGGACTCCGTGTGCAGGTTTTCTATAAGGCAGTGTGCTCCAAAACAGTGACAAAATTTGCATTTAGAAGATATAAGCATTCAAAGCTTGCAGGTAGTCACTTCCGCCAAAAGAGATCAACGATTTTTTGACTTCACCTCGTACTTCAGCTTCTCATCAAATTTTCTGACTAATCAAATGCTCTCTAGAATCCGAAGCCCCCTACACTATATATAGACGCAGAAGCTGCGGCTGAGATCAGTCACTTGTTCACAGTGTTAGTATTTTCTGTACAGTGAATAGCACGTAGTGGAAACGATCCAGACAGTGTAAATATGCTTTCGATTGGGGCAAATGAGGTCTGGTTTCGTGTTGTCACATGAACCACGGCAGCATGCATAGTCTTTGGCTCTGGTCCAGAAACGTGATCGCACGGAGCTGATCATATGCGCGAGTCGAGTTGATGCGAGTTGAAATTACTCCACCACATAGAATAACGCTGCATGTTTCAAGGCATTTCAGGGGACCTTTAAATACACACTTGTGTGTTAAAATGCCCGTCTTTTCAAGTATCCCCATAAACAAAGTAATGTAGGTCTTAAGTGAAAGCAAACATCTGAGAAAGAAAATGTGTAACAGTAAATTGGATCCAGGCAGCTCTTAAAGTAACAGCAGTCTAACATTCATGCTCGCTGTCATTCATGCTAATCAAAGAACAAAAAAAGAGTAAAGAAAATCTCCCACTGTTCTCGACTAAATCACTTTTATAACTTTAATAAGAAGAAATATATATATAATTTACACAGTAAAGAATATGCAGTGTTTTTATTAGTGCTGTCAATCGATTAAAAAAACCCCCAACTAATTAAAGCCAGTATCACTGATACCAATACTACTGATGTCTCTATAAAATAGTTTTTCCCCCCTAATATTTAACCATTGACTAAAGCCATTCAACATTACAGTATTATTGAGAGCTATCAATTTTAACATTTATTAGACTTAAAAAAAAAAAAAATCTAATTTAAGTGAAGTCTCTACTAATGAACTGATGAGTTGAATCGGGTGTGTTAGATGAGGAAGAGTGCTGAGCTGCTCCAGGACAGTTTTGAAAAGCATTTCAGAGACATGTTCTTAAATGTGACTCATATAAAATATATTACATGCATTTTGGTATCTTCGTGACTTTATCTGACCACAACATTGCATGCTCGTAGTTTATTTCGCACGTTGATATGAAACGATAAAGGCTACAGCGTACGTCTGTGCCTTTGTGCGTGCAATTGAAGATCAGGCACAGTACCGTTTCCGTGCTCGTTTGACTCACGCCTGCCACTGAGGTGAGGTGTAGTGCGCGTCTGAAATGTCTCCTGTTTGATGTGATCGTAAAGGCGTTCTGCGACTGAATGCACTTATTTTCAAGAGACAAAGTGACAGAAACAGCAGTTGTGAGTGGGGTGGCCAACCCTAGCTCCGCCCCTAATTGCGTTAACTATTTTTAACACGTTAAACTGAAAAATAATCGCCTGCGTTAAGGCGCTAATTTTGACAGCACTAGTTTTTATACATTTTATTTGATTTATACATTTATACGTTTACAAATGTTTTGAAATAAATTTACTAAAAATTGTAATGTTTTAAATTTAGAATAATCTTTAACATGCAGTTTTTTGTGGGTGCCAGTTATAGATGAGGTGGTGAAAGAAAGTCCCCTATTAGAACAAGAATTATTCAAATCCCAATCTCACACTTTGGTGATGTAAGCCAATGCTGGTACAAGTATGTAAATCCAGTTGATTTTTTGAGACTGACTTAAGTCAATAAGAATGTAAAATTGACCATTTTTTCTTACTTATTACAACTTGCTGGGGTTTTTGATTTATGATTCATCAGTGCACCATATGAAAAAAAGAAGAACAAAAAAACACTTAAGTCTTAGACAGAGTGGAGTAAAGCTGAGATTGTGCTTTCAGGTGCAAATGATTTTAACCACTTGAAGTTTTGGATGGGAGCCTGGTCTGATGGTGTTAGATTTACCCCCGAGCCTAAAACTCAACGAGCTGAAATGTGCCGCCAGTGTGGCAATCACACACTGTGATGAAAAGTCCCGTTTACTGCCGCTATTTCTGCAGCCACTAAAGAGAGATTAAAAACCCTCTTTTGACGTACAGCCGACTGTGAGTTTGCAACTTGTTTTAAAATGTGTCGTACACTGTATGGGTTGGCTGATGGATTACCTCAGGGCTACATTGCCGTACGGAGTGTACAATAGCACGTGGGGGACCACCCTGACCCAAATCACATTTTCATGTCGTTTGACGAGCATTCATCACAACACTGAGTACACTTCAAAGGAAAATAACCGAATGCGAGACATTTTGTGAGATCATTAAGTAATGACAACTCCATATTTGCTACATGTACGCATTACTTCGAGGTGAATGTTGGGGCACGCATACATTTGCATTCATTTGCATGTTTAAGGTGTGCGGGGACACTGGCAGTCCTTTACAGACAAAGCTGATAAATCAAAATGAAGGGGGCTCTTAAAACAAGTGCAGCAGTTTGGTTACCTTGGTGATACAACCGTTCAGTCGGATAGGACGAGAGCTCCTAATTACCTATGAATATTTATAAGTTGGTCCTCTGAAGACCCACCCTGGGAATATAATGGGTCAGACCGGCTGGGGCTGATGCTGCCATCCTGACGGTAGGCGTAGGAATACAACTTCTCCCCCCGTTTTTCGGAGAACACGTGGCACTCAGCAGAAGGTGATGTTATATGAAAACACCCACCCCCAATGAAGCGCTAACAGCTTTCTGGAAGCTTTTTTTCTTTTTTTGATAATTGGCTCCATTTGGGCCATTAAAGCTGATGAAGTTGAACTCCATTTCAAAACCTAGTGAGCTGCTTTGCCTGTCTACTGCCTACTTAGGCAGCTACCTATTAAGGCAGAAACTAAAATGCTACCTTGCAATTGGCTGATTTGCGCATTCTTCATAATACTTTTTCTCACTGAGCTGTTCGCAATGCATTTAAGGATTGTTGTTTCAGTGAAACATGCATATAATGTTTCTCTAGTGTTTGGCCACGCAAAGGTATCTAGAATTTGGATCATTCCTATCATGCTTTAAAGTGCTGTCCATGTTGGAATCTAGGTTTTAAAAAATCTGCAGAATTTTTTTTTTTTTATTTCTTCATTCCCCTATTTGTGGGCACAAGAGTATATTTTTTAGCTGAGGTCTTGATTGTGGTACTCTGCTAAAAATAATTATCCCAAATGGTGTAGTTCAAAATGTGAAACTTGGTCCACCTCGGCTGACATCACCTAGTCTCTGTGGGCTATTGGTTAACCAATTCCAAATAGCTATTTAGAGACTGCATGTAAAGCTGTAGCCAAAATTTTGCCAATTAAGTAATTTTTGAGGTTAAAGTCATAGTTCACTCAAAAATTTAAATTCTCATCATTTACTCACCCTCATGTTCTTCCAAATCCTACTATGGAAGTCGGAGGCTACCAGCGACTGTTATTATATTTATTCCTCTAAAATATTATATTTACAATGTCTAATACAAAGTATCAATAGATAAAAACAAAAAAACTGTTACAATTTGAATGCATCAATATGTACCAGTCCAATAAAAAAAATGGGTGCAGTTGATGTTTCAGGATGGGAATATGGAACGACAACGTTTCATTTCACACAGTCAGTTGTCAATGGATAAAATTTTATATTTATGTTTTACCTGCAAAAATTTCAAAAATAAAATACTTTACAAATGCTGTGCTGCATGACACGGGCATACACGTCCACAAGACAAACTTCTCAATGCTGTAATGAAGATCACAGCTGCAGAACATTCCACGGCTCTTCTGCCCATCCATCAGAAGATCCTTGTACAGTCACATCTTTACTGCTGTGCTTCGAAGCGTATTTCAGCTGTTAATAATCCCTTCCGTTTGGCTTTTCAGTCTTGACTTTAAATAAGATCAGAGCCCTATAATAACTCTCTCAGCCTAATTGTTTTTCTTTTAATTTAAAGCGTGCCAGAGCAGAACGGTAAAAGAGGAGACCGATAGTATTGTTAATGAATCCTGATCTCCTGATCCAAGACACCGATACAGGAATGAGGGATGCAGAAACTGGAGACGGCAGACGGAGAGAGACAAATAATTATAACAGTGCTTTGATTCGATTTTTGTACATTCATGGCTCCTTTTTGATATAATAAATTTGTAACTCCCGCTCTAATGACGGCGGTAGTGAAAATAACCGTACTCAGCAGTAGTGCTAAAGTACTAGGTGGCTTTTCATCTCTTATCAGAACTCTGTTGAGATGGATGGCTGTCACCCCCAATGTGATGTCACTGCAGAGCTGGCCAGAGTGGGCGGATTGATTGACCGCTCTTGACAGCGCTCAAGAGTTTCCCCCTCCATAGTCCTGGTGGCCTTTTGCAAGGTTTTAATGTTTGAGCTCTCCAAGCCCCCCGTACACGCTCAGCCATTCATAAAGGTATTGAAGTCCCAACAGTCTCTCAAGGAGAAACACTTGATCTGACAGCATCAGTAAAGTATCTTTTTGGCCAACACTACTTTTGTTCAGTATCCTTTGACTCTGGCTTACAGTGATTGATTAGTTTAGATAAAGTTACGGATGATTGCCTTGTGGGAGACTGGAGTCTCTCATTAGCTGCGCATTAAAGCGGCTTCATTAAGTTTTGGCTCCTGGTGCCCTGTCACTGTGACCATATGTGTCTCCATCACACATGTAGCCACACCACATCTGCTACACATATACTCACCGTCTTCAGCGTCTTGCGTTGAGCAGGTTCACACAATTTCGAGATCTCAAGTCCAAGATCTTGTTGTCAGTTGGCAATTGAAATGTTCATTGTGTGTTTGCAGATTGGCCAGTTGGTGTTCAAGGGCATGAAGAAGTTGAACAGAATTCAGTCTATAGTGTTCGAGACGGCTTACAATACCAATGAAAACCTGCTCATCTGCGCCCCCACCGGTGCCGGCAAAACCAACATCGCCATGCTCACCATCATACACGAGATCCGCCAACACCTACAGCCTGGGGGAGTCATCCGCAAGGATCAGTTTAAGGTAAACAGACAGTCGCAGAGACAATATTGTTGAGTGAGCTGTTGGCTTTCTGGCAGCCAATAACTCATTTCCGCACCAGTCCTTATGCCTCAGGTACAACACAACCTGATTGGGAGCGTTTGTTTAGTTTATGTCAAGCAAGGATAGACTTGAGCATTAAATATGTGTCAAGAAGTTTTACCATAGTTTGGAGATGTAAACAGATGCATTGTCTCGTGAAGCACGTTTTCACACGCGCACATGCCAGCTTCAACGATGATAGACAGTCTTCATACATCACCATTAAACTCTTACTTTAAGCAGCCAGCTTCATATTTCTTTTTAAATTGTTATTTGTACTGGTTGCCAGGGAACAAATGGTACTGCGGTGTTTTCTCATTTATCATGAGCATGTCCTGTCTCTCTTTCCTGCCTCTATAGATTGTATACGTGGCTCCGATGAAGGCCCTGGCTGCTGAGATGACTAATTACTTCAGTAAGCGATTGGAGCCTCTGGGCATCTCTGTCAAGGAGCTGACGGGAGACATGCAGCTGACCAAAGGAGAAATCCTCCGCACTCAGGTAACAAATAGTAATGGTGCACCTTTGGCTATAATAATATTGGACATTTGCTGGTGGCAGCTAGACTTTGTTCGCCTCGCTGGACTTGGAATTGGCTAATCCCAACTTTAAGTCGTCAGCGGCTTCATCTGTTGTCTGACGCTTGGGGATGGTCATACATCATGATTCTGTGAGACTCTATTTCCTGAGAAAAGGCTGGTGTAGAGATGTTGAGGATGGTGTTAAAGATCTCTGTGGAGCAGAATCTCTTGGAGGGCTGATCCTTGACATACACCATCGTATTCATGATCAAGATGCTTAACCTTGTGTTACTCAAGAGGATTGTGCCTGTAAAATGCCTATAATGGTAATTTAACAAATTGTTTAGACATCAGCTGCGTGTTAAATAAAGACTGGAACACAGTTGCAAGCCCCTCACATTTAATGATGATTTTTTTTCATCACCCTTCATCCAGACTGCTTGTACACAATACTGTTTTAAAACAAATTACAGATTGTTCTGGATGTAGGTGTATAGCCAAATCCTGCTTGATTGAGTCCATGAGGCCATGCGCTTTTAAAGCACTTGTCTTGTCTCGTCTCACCGATCAATATGATTGTACAACTGAGACACATCTATTTGCAATGCTGTGGTGTGCGCAGTTCCGGGCCAACAGTTTCAGGACGGAAGTGTGTACACGTGACAGGCAGTGAAGAACACAGATTGTAAGGAGTAATTCCCTGCCCTTGCCGTTATACCAGCTCCTAAGGACTGCAAAATGATGATCCAGTCTATTGAAGATTGATGCTTTGCTTTGAAACACTGGTTGCACATTGTTTTACAGTAAGTGCACTTACAGTGTAGTTACCAAGGATAAGTAATATAAGTAATCAAAGGGAGCTACTGTACATGGATTAATGTTAGGTTTAGGGGTAGTTATAGGGTTAGTAGTCTCATGCCCACGGACTGTTGGCTGAAAATCTGATGCATATGCCACACAAAATTGGAAACACTTCAGGAGTTTTGACGCAATCATGGGATTGGTTGAATTATACAGGATTTCTGGGAGGCGCACATCTCCCAGAAATCCTGTATAATTCAACCAATCCCATGATTGCGTCAAAACTCCTGAAGTGTTTCCAACCATGTGACGTTCTTTAATGTTCCACCTTGAAACAAAGATGCCGTGACGGCAAACTCCCATTGGCTTTAGAATTATTGCAGAAAATAAACTCTGTGACTAAAAAGTATATGGTTACTTAAACATTTTAAAAGAGCATCTTTAAAATTTAACTAATTTAAAAAATAAGAATTTTGAAGCTAAATGTAAAAAGAAAAAAGAAAAAAAGAAACTGCACCACAGTTGAATAACTTCACTGCCACTAAGCTTCCAACAGCTCTTTATTTATTTTCAATCTTTATTTAAAACTACAATTTGGTAAGTTTAAATTTACAATTGTTTACAAACTAGGCAGTAGATTAGTTTAACTGTTGCATGATGAGGATTCATTTTAGACGCTTGTTAGCAACTGCCTTTTTTTATTTTACAAAATCACAAGCGCGTAATGTATTTTAAGTTGCAGAATAAATGCGAAAATGTATTGAGCTTGTGTTAACCACAGACTTGAATTCAGGCATTTAACCAAAAACCTTTTTTAAAAAAACCCCTTTGTAATTTGATGGCATTGAAACTGAAAAATGCTAATATGTTTCTGGGTTTTTATGTTTCTGTGGTCCTCTATACCTGCGGTGTAACATTGCAAATTGATACTCCCTTAATGTATTAGTTGACTGCAATGGGTGAATTGACCTTGTTTTTACTGTGGGGTTAAAGCACATATTTCTGAGCACGTTGGCTTTCAGTTCAGATTGGTGATGTTTTGTGCCATCATCACTTTTTTTTCTTTCGGCCCAAATTCACACTTCAGGAAGGAAACATTCAGGATGATTTTAATGGTGTGAATTGCTTAAATAGAGCATGTACCTCATATCAAACAAGCCAGTGTGAGCTGTGAAAATTAAGTCCTCTTGACTTCTACTGGCTGAATAAAATCCTTCACAGGCATATTGAGTGTTTCTTTAGATATAGCTTCAAATTAGCTGCCGCTTCCTTCCACAACCATGTTTTTTTTTCTCCATGCAGTTGTTCTTTTTTTCTCTCTCTCACATTCCTGTAGATTCATGAATTAATGGAAAGACGGAGACTTCACTTAATTGTTAAAACAAGAGTGAGGAGATGAAGAATAGATTTAGAGAACAGGAAGGAGTCATGGGTCAAGTGGTGTGAGGAGTGTAATATCAATGGCTGTATAAAGGGAAATGATCTTCGTGTTTTCCCACAGGAAGCTTGCCTTCCTCGGACCGTATCAATTGAGTGCCCTCGCTGTACTTCCCAAGCAGCAGAGCAAACAAAGCAAAAATGGAGAGATATGAAGCGAGGAAACGTGTTGTAGAATAATAAGGCATCATCACACCTTCTCTTAGGCTGAAAGCAGTGCTTTACTTCCCCCTCAGCCCTTTGTCTTTCAGACAGTGGCAGGCTTGCACAACAGTTCTTTAAAAAATGACCATCTCTGCAGTGGTTAGCTGGGAGAATATCAAGTATCTTGCCTATTTTTGCAGCATCCGAGATGTCTCTGAGGTGTCTGGTAGACGCTGAGACAGGAAAAACAAGTGGTCATTATCAGCAGACTTCACAGTTTAGCTCGTGGAGCTCAGAGACACAATGTCATTGAGCGTGCCTACTTTTTGGCAATGCACGCAGCGTGTTTTAACCATTATTTTAGTTAATTGCACAAAATGGCATGGGAAACTTAAGGTGGTGTTTGAGGTGGTCATTAGATATTGGTTGGTAGTTAGCATCAGAGCTGTATCTGCCCACAGTTAACAGCAGGTTACAACCTAACCATTCTATTATTTGTTGTGCCTTTCCTTTAATCATGGTGCATTCTTTCTTTTTCTTTTTCTCCTCATTTATTTCACATCCTCTCTCGTATACCTAGCTATACGTGTAATACTACCCTATCATCCTCCAGTACACACATGCATACAATGAGATCTCTCCACCACACACATACTTACCCCAACATCATCCCCTCCTAGTGCTGCTTTTAGAGAGCTTGCCATTTTCTGCTGCTTGGATCATAGCACTTTGTCTATCTTCTTATTTTCTTGTTGCTATAGTAACCACTGTACAGTAAAATGTCTAATACATAGAACACACAGCTGTTCAAATAATCTTATTGAAGACTAAATTTGTGCTGTCAGAGGCGTTGCTGACATTTAAATAAGAGGGTATAGGTTATAAGATGGAAAAGACAGAGATGCCGGCCCTGATAATTAGATTATATAGCAATCAAAGTGGCATGAGCATGGCTAATATTAGACAAAGGAATAACTTTGATCATAAGTCTGATTAATTATTTAGAAAGTAAAAAGAATTTAACCAAAGTGATCGATTTTTCTCTTGATTCTTTACAAATGAATTGCCCAAAGTACTTGCATATCAGAGGATTCAAGTCTTGGCCCTCCCAGACTGTTGTGGGAGTAATGTAATATGCAAATTGAAGCTAATCAGGGAGGTGAAGGATGTTTATTCTACAAGCCTGGAGATGTGAATAGATCCTCAGCAGAAATGAGAATGTCACAGAGGGAATTACCTGTTGATGTATTACAATTCTGTCTCAAAACAACAAATAGTTCTATATTGTTGATTAACATTTCTCAGTTTGTCCCAGAGGGTCCATTAGAGTATTTTTAATGAGATATTGTTTAAATCAGGTGACAAGATCACAAGAGAGCAGTGCGTGTTCTTTGTTTACAATGCAATAAAAAGAAAAAAAGCAAGAAGTCACATCACAGCACGTGGTAAGGCTGAAAAAAACGGTCCTGCCACAACAGCTATTGTCATATGAGTGAGTATATACACTGAGCATCACAGACTGAATATTTTGCTGATGGAGAAAAATAGAGCACATCGGATAATTTACAATCCAGCCTGTCAATGTGATGCGTGATTAGTATTTGTAGTGCAACCTCTTGTTGAGATGCTTATTTAAACAGTGTGTTGTTTTGATAGCACCACAGTGTTTACACTTTTCAGGAAAATCAAACCACAAATGGTTTGGTTTTAATTGTTTTTGCATATTATATTGGGGTTGAAGAAAAAAACAGAATGATGCACTTCAGCATTAAATTAGTTTTGCAATTTTAAAAAGTGAGATGCAGTACTCATTACTCATTAAGGTTCACACAGAACACTGCGTGTAAAGTGTACTAGGAGCGGTTGGCTGTTGAACAGTAAAAATGCAACTGAAAGAATGCCTCTTAACATATGGCATAAATCTGGCGCATTGCGTTTTAGAACAGTTTGTTAAAGTAAATGTTTTTAATGTCTGCTCAGGAGAATCCGCGGCAGTTTTCATTGCTGCAGAAGAAGATAACGGTACTCCTGAGCCTGAAAACTGAGGTATAAGCAGTGTCAGAAATCAACAGGGGTTTGTGGCAAAAAGTACCTTCAATACCACGACTGAGGTGAGACCCTTGAGCACGGCAACAAACCCCCAACTGCTCCCCGGGCGCCGCAGCATTGGCTGCCCACTGCTCCGGGTGTGTGTTCATGGTTTGTGTGTGTTCACTACTGTGGGTTAAATGCAGAGCACAAATACCGAGTATGGGTCACCGTACTTGGCCACATGTCACTTTTCACTTTCATTAGTCTGCACTGAAACACCTGTGTTTTGTTGCGTGTGTGCTCCCATTGAATTAATTATTTAAGCTCGAAGATTCTCTCAACATTAACAACAAAGTGCAGATGTGATGTAAATACTCTTATTTACATCGTATCTGCACTTTGTGGTCATTTCATGGCTTCAGTGATTATGACGGGAGTTTTTGCAGAACATGCGCTAGACTAGACTAGAGTTATACGTTTGTCTGTGTAGCCAGAATATGACGTGATGTAAAGTATTCTGACTGATTTAAGTAATTGGTTAAATTTAAATATTTGACATTAAAGACAACACAGATATAATTAATAAGTTAATTATAAAAATTGCTCTAACAAATATGAAAAAAAAAGCCAGCAAATATCGCCTCTTAATGGAAAAGTTCATTTCAGGTAGTGGAATTAGGCACAAAATCAGTTTTTTAGGAATTGGTTTAGGAAAAAAAAAAAAAAAAACAGTGATAAAGGTTATGGGAATTAGGGGGAAAGGGGGCAATGGATATCAGGACCAGTAACCCGTTAGATTACACATATCTTGGGGTTACGGATTTACCAGTTCACTTTAACAAACAGTGCCTTGCGTGATGCTGTACCGGCACCCTCCCCAGAACATTAATACACTTTTAGTCCATTTAAAACAGCAAAATTGAATTCAAATTTTGTATCTGTTTGTGTTTTTGCAAAAGGCACGCACACCCCAGTAGTAGCCACAGAGCGACTCTGTAGGTTGATATATCTCTGGTGAGCTCGCGGTGTAAACCGCTCTATTGATTATAATGGGAGCACTGTTTCTTGTTCTGTGAATTGGAGAGATTTTTTTTTTGCTCATTTGTAGTGTAGATGTGGTATAAACTGTTTACTATAGCACTAAAGAACTTCCTGCTGAAAGCTTGATGAGCACTTGATCCAGACATGAGGAGACGTGCATTTGGGGTGCATGCATACACACCAAGACACCCACATCATCACGCACACATAGGAATAACTTTGTCAGAATGAAACACGTGCATGCATACAATTCACACATAATCACTAGCTGCATTTACATGGACCCTATTAAACCATTTGTATGACGCATGGAACAATCTGTTGTTGTTGAGTCGTAAGTATCATAAATCAATGTCGTGTCATTCTAAAATGGTATTCGTCATCGGTGAAATAATGCAGGATGAATGCTGTCCTTGCTTCGGACCCTCACCACAGATGCCTTGTTTTGGGCATGGGGAGCAGCATTTTTACTGCTACTTAAAAGCTTGTTTGGACCTGAAATCGCTGAACATGGGCAGAGACACATTTTAGTTTTCTATGAGAGAGGGGGTTGTTTGTAAGGGGGTAGGACAGGAACTGACTGAAACACTTTTATTGTCAACACTTTTTCAGTACATGATCAATAAAGTTCTTTCTCTGCCTGAGAAAAGGATGTTTGAATGTGGTGTTTTGTGTGGTATAACAGTGTTTTTGGACATTGTTTAAATGCGTTCAGTCTTTTCTTTCATGACAGACACTTTTGGGGACACTGCTCGAGTAGCTGATGGTGCAGGAACACTGCCCAGGTGTGACTATTACCTGAAGACTACACAGAATGATGACATTCATTTTTCATGCTTTGAGTGCCTACTCAACTTTGTATGCACGTTTCTTTTTTTCCTTTGTAATTCTATCTTCCTGTGATCAACGTCACTGTATATTCTTTAAGCTATTGTGCTTGTGCCTATACTTCTGTATTACAGTGATTTCTAGCACAAGTCTCTGAGTAGTGTCCATCATAGCTTTGATCTTTAAAAAAATATTTTCCACCTTGTCCTCCTTTCTTCTCCCACTCGGATGGACAGTCACTCTGCATCAAATACCGGGACAAGGACCACACTGAGGCAGTCTGGTAGCATTTTGTGTTCTTGGCTCACTTTTTTCATAAGACAGGCATGACATGGGCGTCCCTCGCTCCTTCTGAAATCTGCAGTTCACGGGGGACGCATGAGCAAGGAAAGTGAGAATGAGTGGTTACACTAGAGCAGTCAAGAGGATGAAATAACACCAGCCAGATCTTGTGTTGTCGTCTCAAACCGGAATCCTGAGGTTCTGTGATGTCCTGTCTTGATGGCAGTGTAATGGACACTCTGTCGGTGTGGACACACAGATGTCACCCTGCCCAAGCTATATATTTGGAAGTTACCCACAATTGAAGAGATGGTGGCTGCACAATTGCATCTCACATAATAACAGTATAGTCCCATTTTTTGAAGCCTTATCAAACAAACTTTAACCTTTGTGGGTAAGGCTTATACTTTATAAAGTTAGGTGAGTACCATGCAGCCAGTTGCAGGTGCAGGTACACAAAGGAATCATTTAGGCTCATGTGGTCATGTGAGTCTTCCTGCTGTCCTAAGAAATTAATTCCCTACTGATGAAAAGAGTGATCAAAAAGGTCTGTTCAGAGCTGTGGACAAAAAGGTTTTATGTCAATTATTTCCTTTTCAAAAAAAAGCTTGTCAGATCTTGACCTTGGGGTCTTGAACATTGAACTATTCCTTATTCCAAATGATCAAGCAGAAGCAGATCTTGTCTTTTTTTAACCAGATCATTCCTTGTCACAGGCATTTTATTTTTAGATTCACCTTTGGGGGCAAAACCAACCGATTTCATGTTTTTTCTTAATGGAGTTTCTCTGGCACACAGTGCATGAATTTGTGGCTTTTATAGCTTCTTAAATCTGAAAGTGAACGGGGAAAAAGCTCACTCACCCCTTATCAGTGGACTTCTTTTCTCAGCTAGATTTGCATTTGATGGAGATGAAAGCGTGTCTGTCAACAGTCCGTGCCAGCTCCATTCAGAGTTATATATGTGAGTTCATACCGGCTTTCCATAAGCTTTTAAGCTTGATGTCAGCAGCGACTGGGGTCGTCTCTCTGGGTGTGTTTAATGATTGTCTAACTCCTACAAACTACTGTCATTCTGCACTGATATGTTGGACATTAGTTTTATGTTAGCATAACCCACTTGTTTCTGCACTTGCAAAGTGGTAATGACGTATTCTTGGTCTTTGCTGCTGGAGCAATGTTTACAAGTCAATCATCTGATGCTGATGGATCACAGTCGTGCATTCCCTCTTATTGACTTACTACATCAAGTGCAGTATGCTTTAAGGATAAATATAGTACAAAGGTGTACCTTTTGAAAGGATACCACTCTAGTGACAGCTTTTGTACCCTTTCTTGAGAGCATGCAGTAAAAAGTAACCACAGTCTTGACATTTACAATGCTGCTTGCATTTGTTCTAAATAACAAACGTTAATATGTAAGTTTATAAGTAAATCTGATAAAATAATTTTAATTACAGTGTTTTTCTTGCATTCTTCACCAACAATTGTCAGGTCCACTGTCAAGATCAGGTTGTGCTACTATCAAAAATTCACTTACATACGTCCATCTCCTAACTGGTAAAAAAAAAAAAAAAATGCTGTAGTAATATGAAAACTTTAAAGGAATAGTTCAACTAAAAGAAAAAAGACTGAACATTTTCTTGTGGCTTAGTTTAAAATGAACATGCGTGGCAAAAGTAACAATCATAAGTGTTTAACAATCCAGTGTGAAACATTTAAAACAATGAGGTGTAGAGCTACAGAATACACACAATTCCCAGATATGTGTGTTTTTTTGTTTTTGATTTGAACCTTCACATTATGAACAAGTCAAGTCACCTGTATTTATATAGCGCTTTTAACAATACAGATTGTGTCAAAGCACTTAACAGTATCAGATTGGAGGATAGAGTGTCAGTAATGTATAATAATAAGATTAAACACTCAATTTTCAGTTAAATGCATTTCATTACTGAATTCAGAGATGTCATTGTCTAGCTTAGTTTAGTTAACTGAGCTAGACAATGACATCAAATACTCCAGCCCTCGTCTGTGAAGTCATTTGTTTTGAAATGGAAAAAAAGAGCTACAAGCAACTATGCATCTCAGCGCAAATGTCTTGATTCAATACATTGTGATGCATGACAATATCTTAATTTAATCATGATTTAAACTGCATATGAGAGAATGAGAAAGAGACCCTGTGTCCGAGCGTTATCCTGGAAACCGTACACATTTCCAGGATAAATAATTAGTAAAAGTTAAATGTCTTATGCTATATTTTTTTAAATTACCAGCAATTTATCTGATCTCCATTTTACAAAAGGCTTTTTTTTATATAGATGTGCTATATATTTTTATAGAGCCTAAGTATCAAAAGATAAAAAAGATTCTTCATGGCTCAACCCCTTTAAAGCAGTGATTTTGTTACGGGGGTGTGTGATTATGCAAAAAAAAAAAAAAATGGGTAATGTTTTTTTTTCTTCTTTTTTTCTGTTACAGTGTAATCAGCCATTTAATTGAAACTTAGAAAAAAAAATATCATTAATATCTCAGAGGAAATGTCTCCTGTTTACATTTGGATTATTTCTTAATATTTGTTGAATTGTAGATTATCGTCTCTGAATTTATCATTAAGATGATTACATGTGAATTTACACTGAATGTATAAATATTATATATTTATATCCTTTTTCCAGCAGTAATTTTCTGAAAATTCATTAAACTAGTATACATCAAATGCCAATTCTGGCCAGGCTAAAATGGGCAGAGCTAATGTTTGGAAGAAGAACAGTGGAGCAGTGGTGCCTCTCATACCAGTAAAGTTGATGCTCACCGTCTGCCATGACTAAGTCATATGTTGTTATTGCTCGCCTAGAAGCCATCACAACCAGCAAAACAACCATCCACTTTCCCCTCTACCACCCACTCCAAGTGATGACAGTTGCCATGGAAACTGTGGGAGGAGGGCAAGTGTTTTAGCGGCAGCAGAAATGGTGTTTGTGTGCACAGGTCTGAAGCAGGTGAATATTTGCTGCTTAGCATAACGACAGACCGGCAGCCTGCTCGCAACACAGGCATTTTCACAGGCGGCTTGGTAATTAAGACACGAGGCCTGTCACCGGGCTAGACCTGGTAACGAGGAGATGTCTGCCCGCCTGCACAGATTCACTGTAAACATTCTTCCCACAATCCCCAGTAAACCACACCTCTCCCATATGCATGCTGTTTCAGAGATATTGGGCTGCATATTGAAACCTTGTGTATTCCAAGGTTATTATAGCTTTGCTTTTTTCTTTCTTGGGTTTAGCTTTATTTTATTTCAAATGAACGTTTTTATTTTGTTTTTGTATAATCCAAATAATTGTAATTGTAGTGAAACTGAAAAAAAGAGTAAGATTGGGGAATCAGCATAACATTAACAATTTATTATCTAAATTAAGATCAAAAACTGTGTAAAACTTGTACATATATTCTGTAAATGCTGCAGTGTAAAAGTTTTACATAGTTTTTGATCTTAATTTAGATAAGAAATTATTTTATTTATATATATATATATATATATATATATATTAGTGCTGTCAATCAATTAAAAAAAACTAATTAATTGCAAAACATTTTCTGAAATTAGTTGCGATTGATTGCGAGTAATGCCACCTAACATTGAAGTTTTTAAATATACTTTTATATTGCAATAATTTCACATTCAATCTTCAATGTATCAAACAACATAAAGACAGTATATTTTTAATATTTGTTTAATGGCATCTTTTTTTTACGGCTGGACGCCAGTATCACTGATAGCAAATAATACTGATTTTTAAAATCGTGAGATATTGCTTATCATATGATATAAATATTAGACAAAAACTACAGGGGCATTTTTTGTAGAATGAATGAATGTTTTGTAGAATTTAAGGGCATAACTGCATTTATGGAGTGTTACCCTGCATCATATTGTCAATAGTCAACTCTATGAAATGTAAGATGATGTACAGGTCTGGGGGCGGGGCCAGTGAATTAACTATATCAAAATATTTTAATTGCGTTATTTTTACATGGTTTTATGCTATTTATAGTTAAGTTTTAGCTAAGTTTTTGGTTAATTTTGCATTGGTTGTAGAGTGCTTGTGAAAATATAGAAAATATTCCCTAATGCCTTCAAAGGCTGCATTTATTTTGATCCAAAATACATTAAAAGCAGTAATATTGTGAAATGCTACAATTTGAAATTATTCACTTCAAATATTCTGTTTGACTATATTTTCAAATGTAAATTATTCTTGTGGTGTCAACGCTGAATTTTCAGCATCATTACATCTTCAGTGTCACATGATCCTTTATAAATAATTTTAATATGCACCATGACAAGAAATCGGTACTCTGTATCGGCTGCAAACATCCTGATCGGAGCATCCCTAATGTTCAGTTATTAGTAGTGGCTTTAATTATTGTCCGTGTTAAACATGGATTTTGCTGGTCTTTTTTGATGAATATTTTAATGGATTTTTGAGGAAGATATATTTTAAAAGAATAACATTTCTTTGAAATATATATTTTTGTAACATTGTAAATGTCTTTCCTTATGTCACTTGCCACTTTTGATTAGTTTAATGTATGTTTGCTGAATTAAAGCATTGTATTGTTATTTAGAAACATGGTATTATAGCATGGTTTCTGCATAAATATTAAGCAGCACAACTGTTTATCCATTGATGATAACAATAATTTTTTTTTTTTTTTTTGCAGCAAATCTGCATATTAGAATTATTTCTGAAGGATCATGTGACACTGAAGACTGGAATATAATGCTGAAAATTCAGCTTTGCCATTTCACAATATTAGTGTTTTTTGGTATTTTTGAGCACACAAATGCAGCTTTGGTGAGCATAAGAAACTTCATTAAAAACATTTAAAGGTCCCATATTGTCAAAACTGAAATTTCCTGGCTTTTTTTCATGATAACTGAGGTCTAGGGGTTATGTAACTACAATATAAGTTTCAAAACAATCAGTCCACAGTAAAGTGCACACAGCCTGCATAAAGTAGCTGTGATTTTTCACGAGCCATTGTGACTTCTGTAAAAATGTGACGTCTGAACTACTCAGTCACCACCCTGAGCACCGCCCATATACCGTCCCATCCATCCTCCAGCCACAATTAATATACAATTTACAGTATATACTATATATATATATACAATTGCAAATGATTATAAATCGTCAGTTTGTTGTTTTTCACACATGCACACAGATATTATTTCATACACATCACAGTCGTGAGATGCAAGAAATCTTCAGACGCGCACATAACAACAAAAGACAATACTTCATTGAACCTTTTCTGATAAGAATCGTGCGCTGCAAATGCAAGCATTTCTGGTGATCGTTTCTGTCCAGTCCGCTCGTTTTATCACGTTTAACCACAGCTGTTGTCGGTTTTTTGTCTGGCAGTGGCAGCAGGTATGCGATCAGATTTCTAATTTGAGGCTATGTTGCGTCAATTCTGGCACACAACATCACAAGATGATGATATTTTAAGTTCCTTATGTAGTGAATCTGCGCTGGATTGAATGGGCAGCTTCCAGTTTTCCCTTTGTTTTTGCTTTCAGCTAACGCGGTGACATAATTGTGACGTCGGCCCCAACTAGTTACCTGTGGTTGGCCTAGCCGTGCGTCACTCAGAAAACAATAGGCCAATCAGAAGAGAGGCTCATGAATATTAATTTGACAGGCCAAAATCGACCTGTTTTTAGCAGAGCTCCTGAAAGAGGAGCTGTAAAAATATGTTGAGATGGTTTTTGGACATCAAGGGACATCAAAACCTAAAATAAAACTCCAGAAAGGTTCCAAACTTTCGACAAGTACTGTATTTCATTTGACAGAAATATTTTTGAACCAATACCACAAGTCTGTAAAGGATTAGCCCTTATTTTAATTTAGCTTTTGGGGAATCTATTCTTAAGATTCGATATTAATATTTACATGATTAATCGATATTAATCAAAAGTCCAACTTATACCTTAACGATACCTCATTAACGACTTGTCCAGCAAGCATTAAAATCAGCACGTTATCTCTTAACAATTTTGTTTATCTTATTCGCGGTCAACGATAAAACAAACCAAATAGTACTTTATCAAAATTCATGAGCGTAGGTAACGCGATCTTTGGCAAATAGTTTCAGATTTGAGAATCACAGCAACAGACATGATATTTCTTAATGGAATCAAAGTTTATTCCACTACTCTAACACAATACTAAGCTAAACAATACGTAATACGAGAATACGTAAACACACACACACACACACACACTCGCTGCAGGCAATGAATTGTTTTGATTTGAAGAGAGTTCTAGGCTCTAATGCTCGTTTTCAAGAATGCTCTGACTTCAGCCTGAGGGAGTCACACGCAAGGAACTTCACTATCTTTACTCTTAAAAGATGAATACAACCAGTTTTCCAGCAGAATTAGGAAGAATTGTTAGATTTTTTTTACTTGCGTTAAGTTGAGTTCAGTTCCTTCCAGGTTAAGGGAAGACTGGATTGGCGGCTTGGTAGGTCGTCGTCACGGGAATACTCTTCAGTAGTTGGTTGGCTTCGTTCTGACTTGATGATGCTCTCAGGAAGTTGTCTCGGTTTCTGAGGCTTTAGATGTTAAAGTTTCTTGGGAATTTTGACTGAGTCCTGATCGTTGGTCACTAATGATGTTAATGGCTGGGAGCGCTGAGCAAGCAGAGAGCACCACGCAAGTAACGAACACGTGCAATCAACGAACTAAAAACCTGAGAGACACAGTTGGGTGTCTGTCTTTAACGAGCTGACTTAAGTCCGCCTTTTTTGTGGTTTGATCCAATCCCAAGTGTCTCTGTAGGGCGGAGCCCCGCACGGCTCAGTTTTCCGTGCATGAATTATCTGTTCAGTTATTTTATCACATGAAGAAATTATTGACAGCAGATTTCTATTCGTATTGTAATCATACATTGATGAGAAAAGACCATTTCCATCCACACCAGATTACTGCTAATGAAATCAGCTTTCATTCAAAATCAAACACTAAGTATTTTGCATACCCAACGTACATATATCAATTGTATCTATTACGCGATTAAGCCATAGATGAAACAATCCTTAATTCTAAATAATCACACCAAGCATGTGAAACTGAACAATAGCGATCAGGAAAATTATACCTCAAAAGATTACAACAATACCATAGATTCCAATAACACAGCAAGCTTATAAATGACATGAAAACAACCTTAATATATTTTGTAAATATAATATATATATATTGTTTTGAGTATATTGCTTCAATAGCAGAACAATTATAATTTGTCCTTTTGAAATACTTGAGCGAAGCATTGCGTTTCTTTGTCTGTTAGAGAGAAGAAAATGATTGTTCAAATGAGAGAGAGAGAGGGGGGGGTTGTCCGGGGGTCACGAGTGTTGGACACGCATCTGGAGATCATCTTAGCTCGGACGTGTGTCGTAAACACATCATTGAATTACTTGTTAAGCAGTCGGGAGATCGTGTCTAGATCCAGAGGTCATTGTTCTGTTTCTGGTTGAATTATGCTTAAGCGGTAAGAAAGCGGTCAGAACATTGAAAGTTCTGTTCTTTAAAGACATCCAGATGTCCCTCTCAAATATATCCTGGTTTTTAGAGGTCTCCTGAGATAAGGAGATATAGGGCAGGAGATCGTGAGTCGGTGCTGGTCGTTGATTACGTTTATGGCCACAGATAGTGAAAGTATTATTTCTTCCGGAATGTTGCCGTCCTGTTAATAGACCTGTGTATGTGTTGTTTTTTCGACCAAGCTCTACAAGTCTCATTTAAATTTTTAGTGTACAATAAAAAGCCTGCTTTGTACCATATGCGTTCGCTTAATCTCCATGCCAAATAGGTTGACAGTAGAGCGATACCATCATAGAAGATTGACATTATCATACACTAGGGCTTTGGTGTGCTGCAGAAAACAAAGTCAGTGTATATGAAGTAAAATAAGTAGTTTTTTTTTTACCCTCCTGGCTTTGTATTGTAATTAAAATGAGCACTTTAGCTCTGCTACCTGTTTGCCAGCGCTTCCATTTAGATTAGCGGCGGTCTAATTAACGGCAGACGTGCATTTTCCGTTCCAAAGCCAGCCTCTAATGGCTGGGCAGATTGATTTAAATGCAAACGAGAGAGGATTTAATGAACTGCTTTTACTGAAAGTGTTTAATAGGAATTTCAACACTCACAGACAGGTTGGTAAACAGCTCTCAGACCATTAATTATGCATTGTTGTATATTTCTTCTCTAAAATGTTGGTTAATGGTGTCAAAATAATCATATTTTGTGTCTTGAATGATTACTCTCTTGAAGATGGCTGACATCAATGGAAAATCATCTTGTAGATTTGTATAATTTAGTTGTCACCAAACTGGCTCATCATGTGGGCGGCACATATATGGGTAGTCATTAAACTTTTTGTGTTTGGCTAATTAATTTAAACTCTCACGTAAGCATGAGAGAGCTAGATGAATAGTCTGCAGGCTCATTTTTTCTGTAATGAATGGTTTGCCAACTCTCAGATTACATAGACGACTAGACAGTGACACCAGCATCTCCTTCAGAATTGTTCTCCAAATGCCTCTACACATCCAAACATCCCACTACATAACAATAGTGAACAAACTCCAAGCCTAACCTCACACAGCAGCAGAATATGATCGTCATTTCTGTTTGGAGTACGATGAATACAGATGTAAATACACAGTTAGCTTACTGAACCCAGTTCTATAACCAAAGTAACTACTAACTACCTGGAAGTTTTATGACCAAATTTTAAGAGAGCATCTGGTTAATATATGTTGTATGAATTAAGCAGTTTGACAACTATGTGATGACCTTCATACATGTAAATTATAGAAAATAGTAGGGGTGTAAATTTTTATCACAATACCATCTGATATAGATTCTCTTTGCCAGTGTTGCTGTATTTGCATATAATATTGAGATAATAGTCATTGTAGTTTATATTGGGTATAACTTTTTAGACACATTTAAGTCATTATATGACCAGTTATTGGGCCTCGTGTATGGAACGAATGTACGACCGAAAATTGGGCGTACGGTCGTTTCTACGCAAAACTTGGAATTTATCAATATGGACGTGAGCGGTGGCTACGATCAAATCTCACGTCAGGTCTGAGCTCGTGTACGCAAGTTTTTGAGTTAGCCTGAACTTGCGTGCAGCATAGAGAATTTCGGAGAATTGTATAATGACAGCATTTTGTTCATTTAGATTATTTTCCCAAATCGACAAACAAAGCTTTTTTGTTTGTTTTTCTTTAGCTTTATGCACAAATAGCAGCATAAACAACAGACCGTGAGGAATCACACATTGTCGTATCACACACCTGCAGCGCTTCTGTGAATGGAGAAAAACATAAATTATAAAATAAAGTATATATGGCTACACAAAATATATTTCTCTTAATTAACAGATTAACAAAAGAAAAAAACAGTGCGACAAGTATAGGCCACTTTCGTTTTTGTGACACTCTTAATGCATTTTATTTGTTTTCTATAACTATTATAATTTTTTTTAATTTAACTGATTGGTGATCACGCAGGTGCCTCACACACACACACACCATTTCAGCGTTACTTACTTGACATTTCAGCCATTAATCAAACTAAAATGCAGTCAACCAAACATAAATGTAACATTGCACAATTTACAAGGTCCACTGTAAAATCAGCATGCAGCGCTGAAACAAACATTCACTGCGCATGCGAAGGGTGATGTTTTACGTGGATATTGGAACACAAGTGAAGTACAAAGCCTTGTTTACTTCATATATAATAGTTTACCAACCAAATGTTACATGGCAAAAATGGAAACATTTGGATGTCGAATGAGAGAGGCTTGTGAGCCCAGTGCCGTTTAGTTTCACTTCAATTCATTCATTTTAGCTTGACGTTGTATTCTGTTTATAAGGAATGCCACTATATTTGTGTTTTACTTCATAGTTTAATATAAAATTTTATAGCTACTCATTTTTTCATTCTTGTTTTGTAATACTGTTAAATTTAAAGGGTTTGTTGTGGATTAAGGAGAACTAAATAAGCTATATAGTGTTTATAAATGTTTCATTATATTTAACGGTATTTAATATACATATAAATGAACGCCATTGTTTGCAATTATAAGGTTAACGGGTGTTTTTGGAGTAAGATCAATTTCTCTTTCATTAGATTACTTCCTCTTTTTGGCCGGGTTACGTTTCTTCGTGTCGTAACTCTAGGGGCGAGGTTTCTAAACTGGGGTGTTTTTAGGGGTGTGATATTCAAATGACGATTGTTTTCAGCCGCCACATTTATCAATGTGCGATCTTTCATACGATGGGATTGGCGGCATACGAATGTTTTAGAAATCACACGTGAGCTCTGTCGTAAGTTGATTTGTGCGCTCGGATCTGCGCTCGTTTCTACATTAGATTGATAAACGAGACCCATTGTGTCTGTTATTGGTTAGCAGTAATAGTTTCAAAAGAAGCCAAAGCAGGATCAACTATTGTGTATGCTGAGCAATGCACAGACTGTCAGCTTGTCTGGAATGCTGTGAACAAAGACAACTAGAGTGATATAAACAGGGAAATGTTCTAATGTTGTTTCTTAATATCTAATATAAAGCTGAACAAATGTTTTCGACCAAATTGAATAAAAGCAACACTATTCTTCATAAACTGTTACAGTTAGAATGCAGCATCTTAAATTTGAACTGTTGTTATCTGTCAACACATCTGAGAAACCTGTTTTTATTCCTACTTCACTAAAAGACAGTATTCTCTTACTATAAAGAAGTACAAATGACCTCCTGCTTCCCTAACTCAAAGTGTCCCCCAAGGATTGGTTCTTGGTCCTCTCCTTTTTTATAATCTGTAAGCAAGTTCGTATCATTAGTTCAGTCAGGACCGCTCTGTTCGTGTCGGAATATTTTAGAGGTCCTGAACTTAGATTTTTGACGGCAGGCTTCGCTCTGAAGGGTTCAGATTCTGAGCTATCAACAGGGAAACCCCTTTGAGGTTTGAACCCCCCGAAGCCTAAGCAATTGCCAGATATTTTAATATGCACAGTTATACCAAGTAGAGTAACACCGTACTGTAGATAATATTGAACCATTTGAGCAACATGAGCATGATAGATGATATATGTCCGTGGACGAGCAGTTAGTGATCATGCATCATGTATAATTGTAGTGGGAGGAGTTACGATCAGCCGACCGTCAGCTGATGCTGCAGTCAAGCCGTGGTCTGCCTGAACTACACTCATACACTACTTAGATACACTGACATCCGTCAGTTTTGTTCTCTAACATGTTGTACACATTCTGTAAATATTCAGCTAAACTGTAATTGTAACAATGCATAATAAACAGATATTGTGACTTTAGCACTTACAAGAAATATTGACGTCTGCATCTACAGCAAAAGAACTCTCTCCAAACCCTCCAAAACAATCCTGAATGTCTCTCTATTTTGCAGTCCACATCAGATCCATCACAGACACACAAACAGCATCTACACCAAATCACACATCTCTGCCCCAAAGCTCAAAACATTGTTTCCTCCAAATGATGCAGAATAGCACCTTGCTGTATTTGACCTTCTGCATCCCTGCATTCATGTTCATTCATCATTCCTCATTCCAGATTGCTTTCTGTTTGATTTCTGTCAGACTATGCTCTGTTTGTATTCACAAAATCATTTCTACTCCTGGTTGCCTTTTTCTTTTATCAGTCTCTCTCTTTTTTTCCTTTCTCTTGGCTGTCTTGTTTACTAATTTGTAACTTGATGGTTGATTGACTGTACATTGATTGTAGCAACTTTACTCATTTATACAGACGTTATTGGATCTGCCCTGTGTCCTGCTGTATGTTCATTGCAATTTGGAAGTCATATTATGTAGTAAATGCGACTGTCAATCCCAAACAGTTTCAGAGCAAACACACTTCCTTTCTATGTAAATTAAACTTGATGTAAATAGCACCAGTGAAGTACAATTAATTTTGATCACTAAGCACCCAAATAGTTAGGTATTTTTTAGTCATCTTTCTCTACACCAGGGAGTAGAGAATTATAACTAGGCATATGTACAGCTCTATGGTGTATTTGAGTTATCTGAATTGGGTGCTATTATTATATATTGAAACATGGGGACAGCAGAGGAGCAGTATAATTGTAATATGGGATTGCATCTTTTCCTTCAAAATTGCATATATTTTTTGAAACTGCATTATATTCTTTGATCATAATTTGGCTGTGTGGAGCCATCATCATCACTCTTGAGGACTCCAATTAGGTGATTTTGAAAACTCTGTGGTGTTTAACAGGCAGAATTAGAGGTTCTAGGTTGAAGAGATGTCTTGGCTTCCTCCATATATAAAATCCATACGTAGGAAACTTGGTTTTGTGCTTCTTACTCCAGGTTGTTGTGTATTGACCATTAATACAAGCATTTTCCAAATGACAGCACTGGTGAACAGTTTGAGTGGAGACTTATGCTTCATTCACATGGTTGTAGAATACAGTTAAATTCTATTTTATCGTGCTAAATACGGCCTCATTACATTTACATTTACATTTAGTCATTTGGCAGACGCTTTTATCCAAAGCGACTTACAATTGGGGAATACAAAAAGCGATTAATCTTGAAGAGGCAATCAGACAGAGGAAGTGCTCGTAACACCAAGTCTCAGTCATTGTTCAAATAAGTACAAGCTAGTAGGTGGAGAGAAAGATAGAGGGAAAGGTTTTTTTTTTTTTTTTTGAGTTTAGGATGAAGTCAAGTACTGCCGAAAGAGATGAGTTTTCAGTTGTTGCTTGAAGGTTGCCAGGGATCCAGCGTTCCGGATAGGGGTGGGAAGATTATTCCACCAGCCAGGAATGGTGAACGAAAATGTTCTGGAGAGTGATTTTGAGCCTCTCTGTGATGGTACAACAAGGCGTCGCTCACTAGCAGATCTCAAACTTCTGGAGGGGATGTAGGTTCGTAATAGTGAGTGGAAGTAGGAGGGTGCAGAGCCTGTGGTAGTTCTGTACGCAAGCATCAGTGACTTGAACTGGATGCGAGCTGCCACTGGTAGCCAGTGCAAGGAGATGAAGAGAGGTGTAACATGCGCTCTTTTGGGCTCGTTGAAGATCAGTCGTGCCGCTGCATTCTGAATCATTTGTAGAGGTTTGATTGTGTTTGATGGCAGACCAGCCAGAAGAGCATTGCAGTAGTCCAGTCTAGAAACAACAAGGGCCTGGACAAGAAGTTGCGCAGCATGCTCTGTCAGAAAGGGCCTGATCTTTCTGATGTTGTGTAGTGCAAACCTGCAGGAACGAGCAGTCTTTGCAATGTGCTCTTTGAAGGTCAGCTGGTCATCAAAGATTACACCAAGATTTCTGACCGAAGTTGATGGGGTAATCATTGATGAGCCGAGCTGAATCGTGAAGTCATGCCGTAGAGTCGGAGTGGCAGGGAAGACCAGAAGTTCCGTCTTTGCCAGGTTGAGCTGTAGGGGATGTTCTTTCATCCACGCCGAGATGTCCGCCAGGCAGCCTGAGATCCGTGCAGCTACCGTTGGGTCATCTGGTTGAAAAGAGAGATAGAGCTCTGTGTCATCGGCGTAGCAGTGATAGGAAAAGCCATGTGCATGTATGATGGGACCCAGCGATGTAGTGTATGTGGAGAAGAGGAGGGGTCCAAGAACCGATCCCTGAGGAACTCCAGTGACCAGTTGATGTGGTTTGGATACCTCCCCTCCCCAGGTCACCCTGAAGGATCTACCGGTGAGATAGGATTCAAACCAGCGAAGTGGAATCCCAGTGATGCCCAGTGATGCGAGTGTAGACAGGAGAATTTAATGATTGACAGTGTCAAAAGCAGCAGAGAGATCCAGCAGAATGAGGACTGACGATTTGGAATCAGCCTTTGCAGTTCGCAGGGCTTCAGTGACTGAGAGTAGCGCAGTCTCTGTTGAATGGCCACTCCTGAAACCTGACTGTTTAGCATCCAGTTTGTTGTACTGTGAAAGAAACCGCGAGAGCTGGTTGAAGACAACTCGTTCGAGTGTTATCCCTATGAATGGAAGGAGAGAGACAGGTCTGTAGTTATCTAAAAGAGAAGCATTTAATATAGGTTTTTTGATCAGTGAGGTTACCCGAGCCTGCTTGAATGCTGTGGGGAAGATGCCTGTGAGGAGAGATGAGTTGATAATGTGTGTGAGTGCCGGTAAGAGTGTGGGAGAGATTGTTTGGAGAAGGTGTGAGGGGATCGGGTCGAGAGGACATGTTGTAGGATGGCTGGAGAGGAGAAGTTTGGATACTTCTGCCTCAGTGAGGGGACAGAAGGAGAAGATGGGAGTTAGAGCAGTGGATGTGGTTGATTGGAGGTCCTGTGGAGTTGAGAACTGGTTGCTGATTGTTCTAGTTTTGTCTGTGAAAAAAGAGGCAAAGTCATCAGCGGTTATCAAAGAGGTGGGAGGTGGAGGAGGGGGACAGAGGAGAGAATTAAAGGTTCTGAAGAGATTACGCATGTCTGGAGCGCTGGTGATCTTGTTGTGGAAATGTGAGGATTTGGCAGTGTGGACTTCAGTAGAGAAAGATGAAAGCAAAGACTGATACCTACTCAGGTTATTACATTATACATTACTTATTAATTTTACATTTCCAGGACTCCCCATGTTGAGAATAACTTGTTCTTAGTGACCCTGTTCTTAGTCAACGGAGGATGTCTGTCACTTCATACTCTGTGATAGACATTTCTGCACTACACACACATTGCTTGCATTATGTTTGGGTTTTCAATGTGGGGTTTCAGTAATACACATAGAAGAAATGAGCTACATGTCATCTACAGTTTTTAGATACGTGTATTCAATGTCTTTCCTTTCAATTTTATGGCCTGAGGCTCTGGTATGCTGAAGCAAACCTTACCAAAAGATCACCTCGGTGATAAGTTTGTCCATTTTTTCTGTTGGAAGTAGTGTACGCCAGAAACAGAACGGGACGCTCATCTACTGTGAAAATATATCAGGGCTCATGTTGTCACATGCATCAGAGGCTCTTTTATATGCAGCTAATTCACATTAACCTTAATGTGACCTACTTTTTGCTCCACTTTTTGTATTTTTATTAGTGTTTATTTATTGCAATTAATCGTTTGACAGCATTATTTGTTATTTATTTCATTTTGAACTGGAACCAGTATGACTAACAAAAAAAATGTACATAGTATGTGATGGGAAATTACAAAAGCAGGTAGCTGAGGATCACAAAACAAGTAGGTTTAACTTCAAGTGGCAAGAATCCCGGAGAACAAACCAAATTAACTATATATTGGAAAAAGGAAAGGACATCCCGGAGGGAGCTCGAACTTTGTCATTATTGTACACTTACTGTACGTACTTAATGTTTTAGCTTCTTTTTTTTAAGCAAGTCATGTGTGGGAAAAACAATTGAACTGGCCAGATTTTGTCTGAAACATAGTCAGTAGAGATATATAAACATCATTATTCAACAAGCATCCCTTCAGTTCTTCATATTGAGCAGACTGGTGCAGTTTACTATCAGTCACCTTTAGAAATGGACCGGTAAGAATGATAGTCTTTTCTGTTCATTTGTCTGATAATTGTGGAAGCACTGATGCAGAGATATTTCTATACCTTAGGCTCTCATTTACTTAAAAAAAAAAACACACGTAATTCTCTCGAGAAATACTTGGACATTTTTCTTAAGAGTTAGCTGCTCACAGACCTAGTTTCCACCAGTCATTTGTAAAGGTATTGTTAATGCAAAACAAAAAAGTCCTCCAGAAGAAAGGAGAAAGAGATACCAGTGTACAAAACACACATATATTAACATTAGATGGATGTTGGTCATATAGGAAATGCTTGAAAATGATAGAAATCTCACAACATGCTCATGCAGTTCTCCAGATAGTAGAGGCATCTCATTCGCTTGAGTATGCTTTAGGACTTGACTAGTCATCCAGAAAATTAATCATTCATTATGTATAGAAGAATTGCAACTGATCATGACTTCTTGAATTCTAGAAGAGGAAAAAATCTGTAGCGCATTCTCTAGTATGCATTATTATTTGTTTTTATTCACATTTATGTTTATGCTATGTTTAATGGACAGTTTGTATCAAAGCAACTGACAGTGTGCTGCAAAAATCATGTTACTGGAAAATGTCAGGACAAGCTGCTGATCATTCAGAGCATGTGTTTGCAAGGCCTTAATCATCTGATGACTGTATTGTGTTGTAGATGTTGGTGACGACTCCAGAGAAGTGGGATGTGGTGACCAGGAAGAGTGTGGGGGACGTGGCTTTGTCTCAGATCGTCCGATTGCTCATCCTGGATGAAGTTCATCTTCTTCATGAGGATAGAGGGCCTGTTCTGGAGAGCCTGGTGGCCCGGACGTTGCGTCAGGTAATACATTTAGATGGAGTCTAAATACTTAATTCTATATTAATGTAATAATATTCTTTAATCATAATATTTGCATCTAATAATTTTGTTGCTGTACTGCGATTTGTTATTATTATTTTTTAAATTAATAATTTAATGCATGAGGGATGCATTAAATTGACAGTAGTCTTGTGTATTATAAATGAGCCAAATAAAAATATGCCAAATAAATGATACATATTCAAAAAAGTGTATGTTTCCACAAAAATATTAAGAAGCATCTTTTTCTTTTTTAGCAATGATAATAAAAAAATGTTGAGCAGCAAATCAGCATATTAGAATGATTTCTGTAGGATCATGTGCTGAAATTTCATATCAAAAATGATATCCAAGGAATAAATTATACTTTATATCCAAATAGAAAACTTTTAATGCTAATAATATTTCACAATATTACTGTTTTTACTCCATTTCCTATCAAGTAAATGAAGCCTTGTTGAGCACGAGGCTTTCAAAAATATCTTAAAACTCTTACCGACCACAAACCTTCGAGTAGTACTGTATATTCATAATATTTTTAGCTATAGCCAAAAGTTGAACTTCTGAAAATGTTGTAGTTGTGCTTTTTTTTTTTTTTGAGCTGAAACTTGATTTGTAGCTGTCCAAGGGCAGTCCATTTAATTTCCCCACTTTAAAGGTTGTGCAAGTCACTCACGATAATGTCAGTATGGACACTCACAAGAAGAATATTTTTGATTCAGTGCTACTGGAGTTTGACTGAGAGGCAGGCCTGCAATTAAAATCAGTCGAATAGTTTCTAATATTTATGTTCGTCTTTGTGTCTTAGATGGCTTATCATAGTAGCTAAGCTATACGCAGTAAGTGTTGTGCTTTTTTTCCTTCTCAGTATTGTACTGTTAATTAATATTCCCTAATTAGTTTGTATGTAAATTAAATCTACATGTCTCCGGTGAATTTCATGTCCTTTTTTAATATCTCAATACTGGTTATTACAGAATCAGAAAGTTAACAAGGTTCATACGGGTGCTTGAATTCCTTGAAAATGCTTGAATTTTAATGTAGTGTTTTGGATGAAGTGCTTGAAAATGCTGTTGCATTGGTTTCATAACAATTTGCTCTGAGTAGTTAATTTTTTTACATACAATAACTGTATTAATAGCTGTAGTGTGATCGGTCTGTCAATATTGATGCGCGGGAGATAAAAACACGCAGGGAGGTTGCTGCTACCTTCAGCAATGGCTTGAAAGCAACAAATACAAATTATGGTTAAAACGAGACCTAAATACTTGAGTAGCCTCCTGCTGAGTCTGTTTTTTTCATGGAAGAGTCTGCGCTATATAAAAGGTAAATAAAAATGCCCCTGCTCAGTTAAACTAAATCCTTTAAGACTGTCACGATTAAAGTGAAATGTGAAAATGAATGTTTATTGCGGCATACGTTTAGATCTGCTCACAACAATGCATAAAATGTCTTTGTGTGCGTTTTTTTTCCCCACGATGAGCATTATAAGAAATCGCACATGGTGTTGAGCGCAGATTACGAAGAATGTTAGGAAACCAGTTATGAAAAATCCGCAAAACGTTACAGTTGTGTTCATTTTATGCGCTCACTGAATGCATTCCTCACTCTTGTGAATACTGTCATCATAAACAACAGTGCAGATTCGATGGAAATTCATTTTGCGATTTAGACGGCGAGATTCAGTGAGCTCGTGCTAGACTGAAATTGTCCATTTCAGTGACTGGTCCGAACATCTGTCCGAATTGAATTACCGTTTTGTTTTTAATGCTACTAAAATAACCAATGTAATGAATGTCATGAATATGACGTTGTATTTTAATAGCACAATATCATCTGATTTAAAGTGGAGAACTCAAGTATGTAAACGTAATTTACCACAGTTTAAAGTGCTGGAAAATCTTGAAAATGCACCTGGAATTTTACTTTGGAAAATGTGTAAGAACCCTGAGTAAATTTTGGACTTTATTAGCTCCAGAAGTGTGTATATTGTGCATGCACAAGGGGCAGATAAAAATATACGGTCTGCATAAGGTGACATCATGTCCAATATGGCCCTCGACCTAAAATGAGTTTGACACATTTATGTTAAAAGCTCTTGGTGTGCAGAAAGAAACTTAATAATATTGTCGTTTCTGCTAGTGATTTAGTATTAAATACCTGGTAGATACAGGTAGCCCAGTAGTTTGTTGGTTCACTCATTTGTGGTTCCTAGGTAATTTCCTCCTCCAGTGGATGCATGTGTGTGTGTGATTGATAGGACCCTGCTGATGATGATTGACGGCCGCCCTTACTAGAATCACTCTGGCCATTTGGGATATTAGTGTGATTATGCAAATCCTGACAGCCGCAGAGACGACAGCCCACATTACGGGGTGTCCCATATCCATGTTCCGTTCTGACGAGCTGCAGTCAGGTGTCAATCACATGCAGGAATTTATGGAATAAGCTCAAGCAAAGCTCACGTCTACTCTGTGACAAACTACGCAGCTAAACTACCATGGTAATTTTGCCCTTCAAGAAACTTTCATTGGGCAAAATGTCAGAAAATACAGCTTTTTCATTTACAATGCACATCTCTTCGTTAGGTGAGTTTTACTTTGAGGCCTGGAGCTGAGAGAAGCTTTCAGTAGGACTGAGTGGCGAGTAAGTGAAAGGAAATGACTTCAAATGAGACTGCTGTTTACTGTGTCCACACTCTATTCGTTTGAAGTGCTAACTGATACCGGTTCAGCGAGGCTGTGTGTGCTCTTCTCAAAGCCGAATGGAGCTTATTATCGTTCAAGATCATACCGTGCGCTAGATTTTCAATGTCAGATTTAGTTTCTTTGGCTATGCGGAATGCAATCTTTGCACTTAATTTCAATTTTAAAAGCTAAAAGATAACAAGCTGTTACTTTGGCGTATGTCATGGTGACACATCGGGCAGCAGTTAGCTGTAGTGAATTAGAATATTCAGTCCTTTTGGCGCCCACGTTTTTGCTGCATTAAAGACGTTCTGCTTTCAGGTGCTTCTGTACAAATTAACCAAAAAAAAAAGTTTCTTGCTTACAACATACCTGCAAACTAGTTGCTTTTCAGCGAAATTCTCCGTTTTGAACCAAAATATGTGATTTATGTGAATCGTCTATATGTATAGACGATTCACATATATATTCATATATATATATTAGGTATTTGGTAGGATTAGGGGATGTAGATTGTTGTCATGCAGAATATGTGCTATATATGTTATACTAGGCATGCTAATACGCAACTAGTAAATAGTAAGAATTGGTCCCTATACTGAAGTGTTACTGTATGTATTAGCTGTGCGAATCTTTGGGTGGACAGTGAATCGATGTTGATTCACATTTCATATGTCTTTGATTTGAGTCAAGATTTTTTTTTCAAGAATTTGGATTCAAGATTCAGGAAAACTGAAGCATACTTTTGGCTTAACAAGAAGTAAGGAACAACACTGATTTAAACCTGTGTGCTTCTGGAAGCTGCCAAAAGCCAGTCTGAATGGAACTGGTGATTTCCTCCAGCTCTTACAGTTTGAACCTGTTTCATGTTTTATTCATCAGACAGTCTGATTATCTGTGGGTGTGATGTCAAAACCCCTAAAGATCTGTATGATAAGCTTGATTCCTGCTGTTGAAGATGGCAGTTATGTTTTGCCAGCTATTCAGTGTCACTGCTAATAAATGTTACCATGAAAGTAACGAAGATGTTATTGCTCTAGTTAGATACTTACATCAACTACAGCATCAGAAATCAATCTGGTATGGAATTCAGCAAACTGTCAAGCAAATTGGCTGTCATTTAGACCAGTATTTCCCAACACTGTTCCTGGAGGCACTCCAACAGTACACATTTTCAAAGTCTTCCTAATCAAACTCACCTGATTCAACTCAGCTCATTAGTAAATGCTTAAAGACCTGAAATGAATGGGTCAGATAATGGGGATATTCAAAAAGTGTGCTCTTGGTTGTGCCTCCAGGAACAGGGTTTAAACACTTAAATACACCCCAGAGAACAGAAAGAAAGAAAAAAAGATCACTCTAAAAAGCAATTCTCTTGCTTTACGTTTCTAGAACTCCAGAACATTGTTGGACACAGTTAGGAAATTAGAAAATTTAACACACCTGGCTTTCTCCGTCATAACAATGTTTGCAGTTCATCGTCACCCTAAATGATCACCCATCCTTTCTGCTGCCTGTCTCTGCCTCTTAAGGAGCTCTGAAGTCTGAATTTCACCAAACCTGATGGTCTTGACCCATTTTCCTCAAGGTCACTGCATTCATCATTTCAGTATTTTCAGTTGACACTCTGTAATATATAAATACCCTATCATAGCCCTAATAAATCCAGAATGAAAGAAAAGCATGTTAACTAACTGATGACTGTTCTTGGTGTCCAGGGAATATCCATGGTAACCATCTTTTCATTGCACAGTGTCTTATAAATATAACATATGTTATAGCAACCTTTGTCTGTCAACAACGGTGTTCCCCTGGGCTCAGGCTTAGGCCCTATTCTGTTTGGCCACCTACACACTGGAATGGAATGTTTTGAGTCACCATAACAACATTTTAGGTAAAAAGAAAAAGGGTACCAACGGCTTAACCTAGGTGTTGTGTGGATCTGGCCATCTTATCTGTATTAACCAACAAAAATAAATAAAATAATATATATATTTTTTTGTATATACAGTAGTTTAGTGTATATATATATATATATATATATATATATATATATATATATATATATATATATATATATACAGTGCCGTCCAAAAGTATTGGAACAGTACAGACAAAATTGCTCTGTCAGACAAATCATAAAAGCTGTGAAAATGAACCCTAAAAGATGTGTCTGTCAAATCACCAATGACTTCCAGAAAGCTGGGGTGATGCTCTGACAATCTACTGTCCTCAGGAGACTTTGACACAGAATTACAGATGCTACACAGCAAGATGCAAACCTCTGACCAGCACCAAAAATTATTAAGATTAGAGTTTGCAAAAAAGCACAAAGGTGAGCCAGAAGAGTTTTGGAACTGTGTTTATGGACCGATGAGAAAAAGATGAACCTTTATCTAATTCACATTAGCACCTTTATCTAATTTCACATTTTTGGGAAAGCAAAAATGTGGAGGAAAAAAGGGAACTGCAATGATCCCAAGCATACAGCCTCATCTGTAAAGCATGGTGGAGGTGGTGTCATGGCATGGGCATGCATGGCTGTCTCTGGAACAGGCCCTCTCGACTTTACTGATGACTTAATGTATGATGACAGTAGCAGAATGAATTTGGAAGGGTACAAAACCATCTTGCCTATCAATATTCAAGAAAATACCACCAGATTCATTGGGAAGTGCTTCATATTGCATCAGGACAATGACCCAAAACACCCTGCCAGTTCAGTCAAGGAATTTATAAGGGCAAAGAAATGGAAAGTCTTAGATTGCCCAAGTCAATCTCCAGATTTAAATCTGATTGAACATGAATTTCACCAGCTGAAGAGGAGAGTAAAGGCAGAAACTCCCCAAAACAAGCAACAATTGGAATTGGCTGCATTAAAGGCTGGGAAAATATTTCAAAGGATGAGACCAAGAGTCTGGTGATGTCTATGGGTCACAGACTCACTGCTGTGATTGTGTGCAAGGGAAAACAAACAAAACAATAGAAACCATCAGAAATTCTTATAGTTTCCATAAAAAACCATTACAAAATTCCTTTTTCTTTTGGGCATTATTCCAATAGGAATTACTGCTGTTCTATTGGTTGCCATCTGCTAGATTACATCCAACCAATAGAATGCATCAAATACCAGCATACACCATTATAGTTTACATTAAAACCAATACAATTCCCATCATAACCCTTAAATCCATTACATGTTCTATTGTGTTTGGGAGGGGGTCTACTGGTTTTTTGTTTGTGTTTTTTTTCTGCAGGGAAGATTATAATGGTATACTGCTTTTAAAGAATTACTGAATTTCACAGGAAAGATTTGTTAATTTTTTTATAAATAACTATTTCTTTAGTCAGTTATTAAAGTATTACATGTTACACAGGCTGATTTATTAATTTTTAAGTATTTGGTTTTTTAGAACAAGTGGGAAATGCGCTGAATGTTTCATTTCATCCAAGTGAAACTGGCAAGCAGTTAGACTTAATTTATATTCGTTTTAAACACGGAGCCAGGCGCGAGTGGACACAGGTTGCGTGCGTGTGTCAGGCCTCGTCCATATTGCCAGATGCGCTCGTGAGAGACTTGTGGAGCAGAACATTTACATTGTATATCACATCACATCAAACATCATATAGCAGCCACATACAAAATGGTTCAATTTTTGATCTGTCATATGAAATATAGTGAGGTGTGGACAGTAGTGTATTTTGTTTACAGAAAAAGTAGAAATGCCACAAAATCAAAGAATTTCTCCCCACAACGCAGCAGAAATGTTTTCCTGTGTCTCTTATTTTAATTAGGGTATGTGCACAGTAGTAGAGCCAAAAGTCAACACAATTTGAAGGTATTCCTGTCTTTAGGAGACTTTGAATTATTGATTTCTGCACAGTAAGCAAGATCGTGGCCCGTGGAAGTAGCAAAATGAGGGGCATCATTAATAAAAGATGGTGGTGGAGAGGGAAGCAGTGTTACTTGGCTCTTTTTTTACAGGAGGAAAAACAAAAACAAGGTATATATATTATGGTTGCTGAATCTTTTAGCATCGATACTGTAATTCTTGTTTTTTGCCATTTTTGTTTAGACATTGTCAAACGCTTAGTTTTTTTTTACATCAAAAAGTTAGTGAAGATTGTGTTGCTTATTTTAGCTGGGCTTTCAGCCTTAGTGCAGCCTAAAGATAGCGCACTCACACACCCTTGGGATCCAGAATTGATTATGGGATGGTTAAATTATGATTATTTCATATCTCTATGAGTACAAGTACAGGCATTTTTAAGCTGAGTTTAATGTGAAGGGTCATTCAAACTCTCTGCGTTGACTATCTGTGGGTGCTACTGGTGTATTAGAGGGTGGAAAAAACCTTTGTAGAACCATTCGCATTGACTGTGCACTGGAGAGCACTATGAACAAACGCAAAAAAAAAAAAGCATAATAGATACGCTGTATAAGAGAGATCCTGTGCTGCAGCCTTTACATATGCCAGTGGTTCTCAGATGGTTTTGCTTCAGGACACAGATTGAATATTAGACCCAAACGGTGACCCAACACTGTACATTTTTTTTCTCTCAATGTTGTACAAAAGTAAACAAATTTGTCATTTAATTCAGACATTGCAATGCCAGCTTAGGCAACATGTCATTTATTGAGTCCAAAAAAAATTCCCTTAAATTTAGATGGTTTGATGCTCTAGTCTAGACTGCCATTTAAAAAATAAACAGTGCACATACTATAGTACAATATTATAGTACAATAAAGTTAAGTCAACAGTGCTTGTTGCATAATGTTTACAGTGGCGTAAGGTTTATAGAGAGAAATATTTTAAATTAAAAAAATCAATTTTTAGAGGAAAAAAGTGAAGCTTATTTCATAAAAGCACTTGCGTTATTTAAAATAACTGTAAAGCATAAAAAATTGTTTCAAAAACATCTTAATTATTTCAATCTTTTGGCCAGTAGTGAATGTTTGGCCTTGTTCTGAATCTTTTGAATGGCGGACGTGAATGTTGTGTGTTGTAAGCGTTGAAAATATCATAAATGTCTGTTTGTTGTAAGTTTCACTTTTGACAAAGTGTAGGTTACCTCTGAAAATGGTACAGTGCCTTGCAGAATTATTCATACATGTTTTTCACATTTTGTCATGTTGTAACTATAAACTAAAATACTTTAATTATTTTTCCCCCACATTAGTCTACCCTCTGCACCCCACAATGAGCAAAAAAACTGATTTGTGATTAAAACATTTTGTAATGCACATAAAAAAAAAAAACCCCTGAAATATCACCCTGCATAAGTATTCAGACCCTTAGCTTGGTATAGTTGAAGCACCTTTGCGGTCACAAGACTTTTTGGGTATGAAGCGGGTGTGCCTCACATGTCCTGAAAAGTGAAGCTGAGGGCTCTTTGATCGCCCCCCCTGGTGGCTGGCTGCAGTACAGGTCATAAACCCCGCCCTCTCCATGTAAACGAATAGGACTAGTCAAAATAAAAAAATCAATTACACTTCCAGTACAATTTTCTGAAATATGGTTTTGGTCATTTAAGGTAGTTGTTATCATGCTGATATATGTTCAATTGTTCATTTTTGTGATAAGTTTGATTTTAGCTAGAAATGTGATGCTATAAAAATGGGGCGTGTCGTTATGGTTGATTGGGTCTGCGGGAGTTTGATTCCGCAGCTCCACCTCATGACACTACTGCGCAGACTCTGGCTGCAAACGAATCTCTACTGCGCAGACTCTGGCTGCAAATGACGTCATTTACTCACGATGGCAGCGACTATATTGAAATGCTTTGGCTTCACTTTTCTATAGTGGAAGGAAGTGGAGACGCGTCGTCCATCTTTTATAACAGTCTATGGTATGAAGCCACATGCATGTCTGGATATGAGGGGATTTCTGCCATTCTTCTCTACAGACCCTCTCAAGGTCTGTCAGGCTGGATGGGGGCTGTCTATAGACAGGAATTTTCATGTTTAATTGGGTTCTAGTCCGGGCTCTGGCTGGGCCACTCAAGGATGTTCACAGAGTCCTCCCTAAGCTGCTTTTGTATTATCTTGGTTCTTTGCTTAAGGTCATTGTCCTGTTGGAATGTGACCCTTTGGCTCAGTGTGAGGTCCTGAGAGCTCTGGATCCAGGTTTCATTAAGGATATCGCTGTTTTTTGCTGCGTTCAGCTCTCCTTCTGAAAAACACCCCCACAAGCAGGATGCTACCACCACCATGCTCCACCAGTGGAATGGTATTGTGCAGGTATTGACGGGTACCTGGATTCCTCCAAAATGTTTTTTTTGTTTTTTTTTTGCCAAATTCCAAACAGGGTTTTCTCCTTTGTCTTCATTGAGGAGAGGCTTCCATCCAGCCACTTTACCATAAAGCTCAGATTGTTGGAGCAATGCAGCGATGGTTGTCCTTCATATTTGTCCCATCTCCCATCATCAAGTTCTTGGTCACCTTTCTTACTTACCAAGGCCCTTTTCCCCTGATTTCCTGGTTTGGCGGAGCCTGACTAATATATTTTTGGCAGCCTTCTCCAGATTTTTGCCTCGACACAATACTGTTGTAGAGCTCCACAGGTGTAAAAAATTAAACACCAAGCCATTCAGTCTACATTTACAAACATTTGCGGGAAAAAAAGGTTGCAACTGTGACTGGTACTATTGGAAAGTGAAAGCATTTAGAAACAGCAGCAAAAAAAAATGTATGTATCAACACAACAGAGATACAAACCTTCACTGGCATTAATAGCACAAAAATTGTGCAAGGGGAGCTTCATTGAATGTTTTTTCATGGCTGAGAAGCTGCATGCAAGCCTCACAACATCTAGTACAATGTCAAGCATCAGATCTAGTGGTGTAAAGCAACCACTGGACTCTGGAGCAGTGGAAACCTGTTCTGTGGATTGATGAATCATGCTTCTCTGTTTGGCAGATGCCGGAAGAACATTACCTGCCTGACTGAATTGTGCCAAATGGAAAGTTTGGTGGAGAAGGGGGTAATGCTATGGGGCTGCTTTTCAGGGGTCTGGCCTCCAACATTTTCGTCCGTCAAAAAAAAATTCGTATCGGATTTTTTTGCGTTTTTCGCATCCGTATAAAGCATTTTGAGATGCTTTGAGAAGGTGTTTTGACAATTCAGAGCCACCGTACACAAGCGAAAGCCAAAATAGTGTCAGACAAATTAATACACTTCGTCTTGCAGCACAGAGCACTTTATGACAAACAAATTGCGGAATACAAAGATACAGAATATAAAGAACTGCTGTAGCCTATTTTTTTATGCCTGGCGCGCACCTTTCCGATGCCGCAGTGTGTGTGTGTGTGTGTGTGTGTGTGTGTGTGTGTGTGTCTGTTGGTGTATCCATACCTCAGACAGTCTCTGTTCAGGAGCAATTGGTTCACGGAAATTGGTGGTCTTTTTAATATGTGGATTCAGTAGCAA